>NC_063337.1:34996591-35033627 GCF_021869965.1 Rhincodon typus | reverse complement strand
GTCTCTATAGTAATTTTCTATCCAGTTTGAGGAATTTGAAGAAAGTGTGGTTGGTACTTGATGAGTAAAAGGGACTTGAGAGTAACAACTCCTGAGTCAGTTAATTCTTTGAAGACGTTTCAGTACATTGCATGATATTGTGTATTTAGACTCACATAAAACCTTTTGGTAAAATCTATGTGAAAGTCTTTCAACTAAATTAAAAGCCACAAAAATCCAAGTTAGAATGATGCACAGGACAAAAGCTCATTAGCAAATAACATATAAAGCACGAGTAAGCAATATAGCTCAGCGTAATGGCATTGATCAGACCACAGATGACCGTATTGAGTTTGATTCTGGTCACCATGTGGTGAAATATATACAGGCATTGAAAAAGGTGCAAGGCTGTGTAGTTAAACTGGTACAAACTGGAACGGGAATAAACTATGATACATGATATGAGTTCAATATGGAAGGAAGCCAGTCAAGAAGAAACACCAATTAAATATTAATAGTATGGATAAGGTAAATGCTAAATATTAAATTAATCCCTGAGAGTAGTAACAAAAGCGTGAATTTAAATTTGTGTAAATCAATTTCATATCAAAACCTTTACTTGAGGAATTGTTATTTTAAAAAAATAATTTGCCAGACAAGAGCATAAGCAATTAGAAGAAATGCCATTCTCACTTGCTATGATATTGGTACAGTAATAATTTTAAATAGAGACATCCAAAAACCTAGTTATTCATTAAAAGGATGAAGCCACAAGATTCCATAGTTTGAAACAAAAGAATTTTTAATATTTCAGAGTCAAACAAGCAAATACTAAGAACTAACTTAGTTAATCATGTGTACTGTAAAACTTGAAGTCAAAATTATTCAAACCTGAAGTTGAACATGTCTGAACAAGAAAATAATCGTCAATTAAAAACAATAAATAACACATTAAATGGCAAATACAACTAGGACAGATCTTATGAATTGGCTCAGCACAAAGTCCTGCAAACTCAGTTACACAGGTGCTTCAAAGCTCAGCCTTCCTTATGAAGAATTTCAGCTTCTCTTCCAGGATGTAGCCTGATCCCAGACTATAGCACTGCACAACCAACCCAAGTTCCAGGGGCAAAGTCTTCACCAAAAGTAGTACAAATCTGCAGACCTTCCTCAGTTCAGTTTGGATGGTGCAGATCCACCAATGTTATCTGCAAATAATCAGACCAGCTGCAACAGCTGCACATTTTCTTACTCTCAGCTTGTGGGTCTGGCCTCTGTCTTCTTCAGGACTGCATCACTGCACCACTGAGGTCTAATGGTTCTGTCACATTTTACATAGTTACAACTGGAAGTTTGGTTTTCAAATCTATTTCAGTCCTTTTGCAACAGGGAGAGTCAGTTTCCATCTTTAGTTAAGATCTATCTCAAACTTATGCAAGGTTTGAAACCACAGATTCATCCTGTCACCCACTTCCCACACCCACTACACGCACGTGGATGTTTAAATTACACTCCCATCGAATGTAGATGATGGTATATTAATTAAGTCCTTTGAAATTTTCCTGCATATAAGGAACCATAGAATCCCTACAGTGTGGCAGCAGGCCACTCGGCCCGTTGAGTCCACACTGACCCTCCAAAGGACATCCCACACAGACCCATCCCCCAACCTTATTCCTGTAACCCTGCATTTCCCATGGCTAATCCACTTAGCCTGAACATCCCTGGACACTTTGGGAAATTTAGCATGGCCATTCCACCTAACCTGCACATCTTTGGACTGTGGGAGGAAACCAGAGCACCTGGAGGAAACCCACAAGACAAAGAGAGAATGTGCAAACAGTCATCCAAAGGTGGAATTGAACCTGGGTCCCTGGTGCTGTGAGGCAGCAGTGCTAACCACTGAGCTGCCATAGATAATATGGACGACAAGTCATATTTATATAAATTTAGACATTGCTGTCTTAAACTGCTTTGTGTGCTAGTTGTAGTAAGTTAACTTCTGTAATATAGTACAAATAGAAATTGACCATGAATATGTTCATAATACTGTAAAAGTATTTACAGAAGAAATGTAAATATTACAATAAATAAATACTTCATAAATATTTGTAACCATAATAATTTAAAAATGCCACTAATTGTATGATGCAAGTTAGGATAACATTGAATGTGATGTAAGATCCCAAACAAGAAACACCGTGATTCAAAAATTTCATCTTTGTTTTCAAATCTTGCCAAGGCCTTGCTCCTGTCTAGTTATATTGTCTCTTCCAACCTAACGGCCAACACAGCTGTTTGTGATCTACCAATTCTGGCCTCTCGAATCTTCAAGACTTTATTCACAACGTCATTTATGTCTGCACCTTCTGTTGTAAAGGCCCTAAACTCTGGAATTCCTTCTCGAGAACTCTTTATCCACTACCTCCCTTTCCTTTTTTAAGACACACCTTATAACCTACCACTTTGATTACATTTTTGGTCATCTGGGCTAATCCCTCAATATGTAGTTCATTGTCAAATGTTAGTTTGATAATGTTTGTAGAACGTTTTGGGAAATTTTGATATTTTAAAAGCACCATGTACGCTGTTGCTATTACACTGGTGTCCTAGAGCTATTCACCACTTTACTTTGATATCTGGGGATTTTCTTTTCATTTCTCAGCATTATATTAGTCATTTACTCAGGAAATGAAGTGAATCAGAATGAGGCTTGGAAATAAAAAACTGTTCTGTTGGAATACTTTTGGCTTTCACATCTTTCCCCCTTTTTAATTTTTTATTTTGTTGATATATTGTAAAATAGTCATCAGTTTTTACGTTATCCAGTTTGTAATTATATTGCAACTATAGGTTATTGTTATGCCTGACATAAAAGACAGAGTAGATGGGAATACATCATAATATTTATTCTAAATAATCTGTGTTGTTGAAAGGGACTAAATCACTCCTTAATGAATATCAAATTGCCATTTTAATTTCAATTTATATATTTGAATATATGGCTCATTGCCAATTTCTCAAGTGTAACTTGGGATGAACACCAAATATGGGTCTATACAGTAATGCTCCCATCTTAGATGTGCAGCAATAAAAAATCCTAAACTAAGTCTAATTTTTCAATCAATGCAAAATTTAACAACTACTTGATTCACTTTCCATTTTGTTGGATGCTGACAGAATCAGCTGTAATCAAGGCAATTCCAGTTGTAATATAATTAAGAGATAGTAGGAACTGCAGATGCTGGAGAATCCGAGACAACAAGGTGCAGGGCTGGATGAACACAGCAGGCCAAGCAGCATCATAGGAGCAGAGAGGCTGACGTTTCGGGCCTAGACCCTTCTTCAGAAATGGGGGAGGCGAAGGGGGTTTTGAAATAAATAGGGAGAGAGTGGGAGGCGGATAGAAGAGGGATAGAGGAGAGGATAGGTGGAGAGGAAACAAACAGGTCGAAGAGGCGGGGATGGAGCCAGTAAAGGTGAGTGTAGGTAGGGAGTTAGGAAGGGGATAGGTCAGTCCAGGGAGGACGGACAGGTCAAGGGGGCGGGATGAGGTTGGTCGGTAGGAGATGGAGGTGCGGCTTGAGGTGGGAGGAGGGGATAGGTGGGAGGAAGAACAGGTTAGCGAGGCAGGGACGAGCTGGACTGGTTTTGGGATGCGGTAGGGGGAGGGGAGATTTTGAAACTTGTGAAATCCACATTGATAGCATTGGGCTGCAGGGTTCCCAAGCGGAATATGAGTTGCTGTTCCTGCAACCTTCGGGTGGCATCGTTGTGGCACTGCAGGAGGCCCAGGATGGACGTGTCGTCTGAGGAATGGGAGGGGGAGTTGAAATGGTTCGCGACTGGGAGGTGCAGTTGTTTATTGCGAACCGAGCGTAGGTGTTCTGCAAAGCGGTCCCCGAGTCTCCGCTTGGTTTCCCCGATGTAGAGGAAGCCACACCGGGTACAGCGGATGCAGTATACCACATTGGCAGATGTGCAGGTGAACATCTGCTTGATGTGGAAAGTCTTCTTGGGGCCTGGGATGGGGGTGAGGGAGGATGTATGGGGGCAGGTGTAGCACTTCCTGCGGTTGCAGGGAAAAGTGCCGGGTGTGGTGGAGCTGGAGGGGAGTGTGGAGCGGACAAGGGAGTCACGGAGAGAGTTGTCCCTCCGGAAAGCAGATAAAGGTGGGGAGGGAAAGATGTCTTTGGTGGTGGGGTCGGATTGCAGATGGCGGAAGTGTCGGAGGATGATGCGTTGGATCCGGAGGTTGGTGGGGTGGTACGTGAGGACGAGGGGGATTCTTTTTTGGTTTTTATTGCGTGGACGGGGTGTGAGGGATGAGGTGCGGGAGATGTGGGAGACACGGTTGAGGGCGTTCTCGACCACCGAGGAGGGGAAGTTACGGTCCTTGAAAAACGAGGACAACTGAGATGTACGGGAGTGGAATGCCTCATCCTGGGAGCAGATGCGGCGGAGGCGAAGGAATTGGGAATAGGGGATAGCACTTTTGCAGGAAGGTGGGTGGGAGGAGGAGCATTCTAGGTAGCTGTGGGAGTCGGTGGGCTTGAAATGAATATCGGTTTCTAGGTGGTTGCCCGATATGGAGACAGAGAGGTCCAGGAAGGGGAGAGAGGTGTTAGAGATGGTCCAGGTAAACTTAAGGTTGGGGTGGAAGGTGTTAGTGAAGTGTATGAACTGTTCGAGCTCCTCGTGGGAGCACGAGGCGGCGCCGATACAGTCATCAATGTAACGGAGGAAGAGGTGGGGTTTAGGGCCGGTGTGGGTACCGAAGAGGGATTGTTCCACGTAACCTACAAAGAGGCAGGCGTAGCTTGGGCCCATGCGGGTACCCATGGCTACCCCCTTTGTCTGTAGGAAGTGGGAGGAATTGAAAGAGAAGTTGTTGAGTGTGAGGACGAGTTCGGCTAAGCGGATGAGGGTATCAGTGGAGGGGGACTGGTCGGGCCTGCGGGACAGGAAGAAGCGGAGGGCCTTAAGGCCATCTGCATGGGGAATGCAGGTGTAGAGGGACTGGACGTCCATGGTAAAGATGAGGTGTTGGGGACCGGGGAATTGGAAGTTCTGGAGGAGGTGGAGGGCGTGGGTGGTGTCACGGACATAGGTAGGGAGTTCCTGGACCAAGGGGGAGAAAATGGAGTCTAGATAGTTGGAGATCAGTTCGGTGGGGCAGGAGCAGGCGGAGACAATGGGTCGACCAGGGCATTCAGGTTATAATTAAGACTGGTATTGATTTAATCCAATGTATTTTCTTTTAGCTTAACACTTACCCTTTTAAGGTATTGCTACAGGAAGAAATGGCAGGTACTGTGAACTGGTAACTATAGAGGTCACTCAGACTTGCTCTCTAAATAAGCATCAAGTATCTATCATCACATGAACCATGGAGAACACACCCTATTCAGGTAGCCTGCTGGTGATGTGTAGTGGTCTTTAGTTGAGATTCAATCATTCTGATGTCAAGTTCTCTATGTCTTCATAGGAGCGATGAATTGACATCTGGCAACAACATCAGGCACCAGTTACAGATTACTTCATTAGCAAGTTAGAACTAGTTCAGGTTTTCCTTTTACATTTTGTTAGACCTTTGTACAACAAACTAGCTTTTATGCTATCTCTGGTACTTGCATTTATGCTTTATGCACTGATTAAAGAACTGATAAGTACAAAACATTGAATTAGCAATCATTTCTGTTCAATGATATATGAACTCCTCCCTAATTGCATTTTGGGTCAATCTACAGCAAATGGACTGCAATGGGACAAGAAGGCAGCTCACCACCACCTTCTGAAGAGCAACTAGGGACAGGCAATAAAAGCTCATCCAATCAGCATTGCCCATATCCCAAGAATGAATTAAAAAAAACTAGTTTCACTATGTTATGATACCAATAAAACTCTAAAAATTAACAGAAATGATTTAAATGACAGTACAAGATAATATGATGCTTCCATTTGCACTGACTTGAGCATTAGAACAGAGAAATTGCTAGATGGAAAAAGACTAAATTCCATTCAGTTTACCATCTCCCATTGTGGTCATCATGTGACATTGATAAGGTTAGAACATAGAACATAGAACATTACAGTGCAGTACAGGCCCTTCGGCCCTCAATGTTGCGCCGACCTGTGAAACCAATCTGAAGCCCATCTAACCTAAACTATTCCATTATCATCCATATGTTTATCCAATGACCATTTAAATGCCCTTAAAGTGGGCGAGTCTGCTATTTTTGCAGGCAGGGCATTCCACGCCCTTACTACTCTCTGAGTAAAGATCAGTAAAGAAATGAGTAAAGAAATGTTCACTGATCATAGTTATCTACCCTATTAATTAGCTACAGCAGACCCAAACAAGGCTATAAGAAAATCTCAGTGGTGGAGAGCTGTGGAAATATTAACATCTTAAATTACATAAGCTGGCAACAAGTGGAAAATAATGGTAAAAAGCTTTAGAAATCCTCTGATCAATTTCAGCAAACTCACTAAACATCTTAAAATGAATATCCTATAAATTAACTTAAGTTTCCACATAGTAATCCTTAAATCCATTGCAGAGCACCTCACTCCTGTTTAACACTTCTTCCAGTTCCATTGATGGCATTAAATGTGCAGGGTTTTTGAAATGATTGACAATAATCTGTTGATTTGGTGCATGCTGCACATTCACTTACCAACTGAATAAGTTCTTCCAGAGACATAGTTTGGCCTCCAGCTATGGAGGAGTACACAATGATTAATGCATAGACCAACCATTCATCATAGCCACATCAATGAGCTGCAACACTTGCATTTTGCTCCCAGGAATTGGTTTGGCTGCGTGCACTGAACATTAGTTAGCTAACTTACAAAAGGTATTTGTCAAGGTACATTTATCTCAATGTTGGAAAGAACCACCAAAGAATTTCCCATACCAGTAAGTCTTTTTCAAATATGAACAAATGCATCTTCATTTGTTTGGACAGTGTTATTATTTTAATTGTGAATTCATTAAGTGTCTAACTGCTAGTGGTTCTCTAATACACCCCCAGCTCCGCTGACTCTGGCTTCCCACAGATCAACTAGAGTGATAGATGCAATAGTGATTGCACTATCTCTTTCCTAATGTAAAATTTCAGTGGAATTAACCAATTACAATCTACTTAGTATGCTCATTAAAACTGTTAAAAGGGTAGCAGCAATGTAATCTTGCTTAAACCGTGCAGAGAATTGTTAATATATATGCAATATTAGTGACTTTATCACTAACACCTACAATTTAACAATTTAGTTATCATCAACTCCTCTAAACTTGCAACATATCCTTACTAATCCTGATTCAGAGTTCAATGAAACTGGTTGTTTTAAAAATATCATTTTATATTTTACAGGTCCGAATTTAATCATAAGAATTATGACATCCATGAGAAAATCCAAGGGAACTTGTCATTGCCAAATATGCCAATTTCAAAACTAGTGAAAATAGTTTCACTAATGTCTATGCAACAGCAAAATTCTGGCTGCACATGAACATGTATAATGTGTAAAAAGGATAGTTAAATAGTAAATGTACATAACATTCCTTCCTGTCCAGTTCTGAGGAAGAGTCACTCGATCCGAAACATTAACTCTGATTTCACTCCACAGATGCATCCAGACCTGCTGAGCTATTCCAACAATTTCTGTTTTTGTCTCTGATTTACAGTGTTCGCAGTTCTTTTGGTTGTTACAACATTCCTTCAATTGCTTTGGAAAGGAAAAAAAGCATTCATGCATGAAAGTGTAATAGAAACATGAAACGTTAAATGGAAAAACATTTTGTTTAATTTGAATGCCTCCTGATAGTATTTTTTATTTTAAAAGGCAATTAAAAGTGATATTTAGAGTTTCAACAGACCATCATTTAACAAAAAGTTACCTCAATATCTACTTTCCCATATCCAGCCATTAGTGCCAAATTTTCCCATGTACCTTCTTCAGGTGGAGTCACAGAATTATTGCATCTCATCCATAGAAACACTCTTTCTTCCTCTAACTCACACAATTCATGTTGAAATTTTGTTTCCTCTTTCTTTGCCTTCTTCTCCCCGGGACTTGGTTAAACCAATACATTGCTTTCACACTCCATCAGCTACATCATGCTGGCATCCATTTTCTCTACTCCATCAGTTAATGGTGTAATTTTTCTTCCTCCATAAAGTTGAAGTCCAGTTGCAGTGTATGCCCCTTTCCTTCATTACCATCCATTTCTCCCTCTTTCATAACAAACACATCTCCTCCCCTGCCCATCCATTCTCCCTTTCATCATGTATTTATTCCGCTTGTTTTCCAGATTCATCCATCTCTGTCCCTTTCCCTGTCAGGCATTCTACCCTTTAATCTTAGCTTGGAATCCAGGCTCCTTATCTTCTTTTACCCAATAGACCAGAAATGTCCCATGCCTCTTCTTCACATGTTTGCAGAAGAGCACATATATTTGACAATCTGGATCGGTGAGAGAGCAAAATAGAAAGGAGGAGAAGAATCTTGTGTTCAGTATTAACCATTAGAGTCAGGAGGAGCAGGACATGGAGGAACAAATTAAGTTTGTGCTTAGACAGGACTTCGAAAATGCTAATTGTGAATATGTATAGGAATGTGTGCATGTAGAGCAATGTTTTGATTCTTTGATATTTTTATACATTTTCCAATACTTTGGATTTAACTAATTTTTGAGTATGAAATTATTTATGATGAAATATTAGAGATATTCAAACAGTGAAATTAAAATTGTTTTAAGGACTTTAGTAAGCAAAACTAAAGGGGATAATACCTTTAAAACAAAAGAACATGTCCCCGTAACAACTCTCTGTTTTCTATCAGTTAGCCTTATCTTCCATCCATGCTGATATACTTCCTCAAACAGCATTGGCTGTTATTAAGTAGCCTAATGTATAGTACCTTATCAATTGCCTTTTATCCAAATCCAAATCCAAATATACTCCGTTCACTGCTTCCTCTTTTTCTATCCTGCTTGTTACCTCCTCAAAAAGTTCTAATAAATTTGTCAGACATGATTTCCCCTTCATGAAGCCATGTTGACTATGTTTGATCATATTAAGTATTTCTATATATTTCTAAATACTGCTATTACATCCTTCATAATATATTCATTCATTCACTTTCTGAATAACAGACATTAGGCCATCTGTTTTTTTTTCTTCTCTTTATTAATAAAGGTGTTATCTTGGCAGTTTTCTAATACTCTGGGACTTTTCTAGAATGTAGCTACTTCCTTTAACATCCTAGGATGCATCACATTACGTCCAGGGAACTTACTGGTCTTTAGCCCATTAATTTCCCTAGCATTTTGTTTGAGCAATAGTTATTATGTTTACTTCCTCTCCTCCTTTTGCCCCTTAAATATTTAGTAATTTTGCAATGCTATTAATGTCTTCCACTGTGAAGACTGATACAAAGTATTTATTTAACTCTTCTGCCATCTCCTGTTCATTATTATTGTTAATTCCCCAGCCTTGCTCTCTGAGGGCATATAACCACTTTGGCTTCTTTCTTCCTTTTCATGTATTTAAAGAAGCTCTTGCTGACTGTTTTGATATTATTTGTAAGTTTACCCATATAAGGTGTAAAAAAGAGAGGTAGAGTGAAAAAAAAATGCAAAAGACTTGCATTTTAACAATACTTTTCACAGGATGTTTCAAAGGGCTTTAAAGCCATTGAAGTACCTCTGAAATTTAGTAATTTCTGTATTATAGAAAATACAGCAGAGAATTTGCACGTAGCAGTCTCATCGAAGGCAAGGTGAATGGACCAGATAGAGTTCTCCGGAATGGAGCAACTGATGATGCCCTTGCCAAAGTAAGTCAGTTATTACCGGAACTGAACTTTCAGGAGGATGAAGAGGACACATACTACACAAGGGATCTTCCTTTGCATGCTGGCAGGTACTATAATCTGACTATCTGCTTAATCTGCAAGAAGTGAAGTTGGAAGAAGCAAGATAGCTAAGTCTCTTGGAAAATAAGTTTAGAGGACTGGTGAATGTCAATACAAGATACTAGTTAGGCTATGGTTGTAGTTTTGTGTATAGCTCCACTCAGATTACCAGAAGGATGTATTTGTTCTGCAAAGTATATATACAGAGGACATTTACATGAATGTTGCCAGGAGTTGAAAATCGCAGGGATGATGAAAGATTGGAGAGGCTCGAGTGGCTTTCCTTAGAACAGAAGAGGGAGAGTGTGACTTAATTAAGGTTTACAAAATAATATGCGACTTGGAAACAGTGGGCAGGGAAAACTGGTTTCCCCAGTGATTTACAGTGATTAGTAAAATATCAGAGGGGATATGAAGAAAATCTGTTTCACCCAGAGAGTGGTGGGTGTCTGGAATTCGTTAACCAGTTTGGTGTTTGAGATGGATACTCTCAACTCATTTAAAAGGAATCCAGAATTGCACCTGAAGTCCTCACTGAGGGCATTGTGGGTCTACCTACAGCATAAGAATTGCTGCAGTTCAAGAAGGCAGCTCACCACCACCTTCTCAAGGCCAACATGGGCAATAAATACTGGCCACTAGCAATACCCATTTCCCATCAGTGAATAAAAAAAAATTCTCATAAACAGCAATGTGATAATGACTAGATAATTTGTATTGTGATGTTAATTGAGAGATAGATAAATATTGGGATAATTATCTTGCTTTTCTTCAAAATAGTACCAGGGAATCTTTTATGTTCACTTTAGAGAACAGACAGGACCTCAATTTAATGTGGAAACTAAAATGCAGCATATTTGACAGTGCAGCACTCCCTTCCTGCTGCAATAGAATTCACTCCTAAATTTTAATGCTCACGACTCTGAACCCACAGCCTTCTGACTCACAGCAAGAGTGCGAGTCACTTGGCTAAAAGAAAATAAAAGAAGAAAGATAAAATACTGCTAATGTTTTGAGTCCAGTGACCGTTTGAAATAACTTTGTCTGTTTTGACAAAGGGTCATCATTGGACTCAAGACATTCACTCTATTTTTATCTCTACAGTTGCTTCCAGACCTGCCGAGTTTCTCCAGCACTTCATGTTTTTCAGATTTCCAGCATCCACAGTTCTTTATTTTTATTAAAACAAAATGGTCCTTTTTAAAAGTTCAAAAAATAATGCATTTGTTGCAAAAAGTATTGTGCCCTTTGTTGTGAAGTTGGATAGAATGTTTGTGGATTGGACAGCTGAACGTTAGAATTTGATGCTTTTAAAATATTGATGTTTGTAACATGATGGGGGGAAGACAGTGTGTGATCCCTTTAAAAGATGATGTGCTTTTTGTAGGCTTGGAGACAAAAAAAAAGGTCTGTGGGCAGCTTCTGGGCTTGCAGGCGCACCAAGCATCTGAATTGTAACATTTGTATCAAATGGCTGTACTGTTAGCAGGCAGAACAGCATTTTTGTCCAGACAATGAATTTGAATTTTGCCATTTAAACCAGGCCATTAGATACCAAAAATTAATTAAATTTAAATTTAAATTTTGACAACATAGGGCCAATCCTATTGTAAGAAACTGATATGTCATCAAGGTATAAAAGATGAGGGCATTTGGAAAATCAAGAGAGAACCAACTGCATCTGATAAGAGATCAGCTTTCTCGGCTCTTAGAGAAAGCATTACCTATTTAATAAAGGTACCGCAACACTCTTAGCTAATATTCCAGACAGAAGAATTCACAGATAGAACATTCCTGACAGAAGATCAACGAAGAAGGCACAGAACATTCCTGAAGACATACCCTGGCTGTAATTTTGAGGGACTAAGTTCTATTTTGCTTTATTACTTTGGTTTATATAAGCGGGACTTGTATTTATTGAAATAGCATACCATTAGAATTTTGTTTTATTTGGGAATTGTTAGTAGTTAGAGGGGAATTGTTCAGTTTGTTAATAGTTCAGTTAATTTGTTCACTGTTAGAGTTAGATAAATAAATTGTTACTTGTTGATTATAAAATGAGTATCGGGATTTCTTTCATTTAACCACTCCTTTATAACAATTTGAGAGTGAGAGGCAGATTATACCACTTTTCACACTTTTAACAGATTATAAGACAAAGTGAGCCTCTCTGGGTGTTTTGGGTTTAGTTAACAGAGTGGGGTTGATCTCTGCTTTATAATAGATTGGGGGCTCAGGTCTGGGATCTAGCCAGATTGGGTCTGGGATTTATACTGTTTGGGACAGATTATCTGGAATTTGAACAGATTTGGACAGATCTGGACAGATTTGAACAGATTTAGGGTACAAAAGGTCCCACCAGATTTAAACATACTTGGGAAATAGTGTCCTATATCTTGAAATAAAACTTTGGTGAAAAGTAGAAAACCTGTATAATTTCAGTTGCTTGTTGTTGGTTAAATCAAAAGTGGGGAAATGACTCTTAACATTAGTAAAGAGGTTCTGGGGACTTGATGATGCTTCCCAAATTTGTCAAGAAAGTTAGGAAAGACAAAGAAAGGGCACTTTTAGAATTAGCAAACAGGCTAGAATTGAGGTTAACTAGCAAAAAGAGGAAATCCAAAATTGTAACAGAGTTAGCCGAGCATATAAGTATTTCTGAGAAACAGTCAAGTGCAGTGGAGTTAGAAAAAATTAAATTGCAAATAAGACAATTGAAATTAGAAAGGGAAAATGAGAGAGAAGAAAGGGAACTGAAACTGTTTGAATTACAGTTACAAGCAGAGGAAAGACAAAAAAGAAAAAGAGAGAGAAGAAAGGGAGAAAGAGAAAGAGTTTGAAATTCAGAAGTTGCAAATTAAACAGAAAGTCAATTTAAAAGGATGGAAATGAAAGTAGAAGATAAGCTTAGTGAGGAGGAGAGTGATGATGAGCAAACCCATTGTAGCCAAAGACCTGGTAGGGATATATATAATTACCAAAATTTGATGAAAAAGATGTAAAAGCCTTTTTCATTTCTTTTGAGAAATTGGCTAAACAGATGAACTGGCCAGAGACTATGTGGGTAATGTTAATTCAGACCAAGTTGGTAGGCAGGGCAAGTGAGGTGTTTACAGTGCCATCAGAGGAGGTATCAAGAGAATATGAAGGAGTAAAACAGGCTACTTTGAGTGCCTATGATTTGGTACCAGAAACATATAGACAATGGATCAGAAATGCAATGAAGGAACCAGGTCAGACTTATGTCAAGTTTGAAAGAATTATACAGAGCAACTTCGACAGATGGGTGAGAGCATTAAAAATAGAAAAGACATATGAGGATCTTAGAGAGATCATTCTGCTGGAGGAGTTTAAAAACTCACTTCCAGAAATGATAAGAACTCATGTTGAGGAACAGAAAGTTAAAACAGCGAGAAGAGCTGTAGAGGTTGCGGATGAACATTATGCATTAGTGCATAAATCAAAATCTGGCTTCCAACAGCAATTTTATTCCATGAGGGATAGAAATTGGGAAGGAGGGAGATCCTTCCATGAAAATCAAAAAGTAGGTCACACTGGGAACAGTTTACCACACGTGAAAAAAGAAATCCAAGAGGGTGGAAAGGCGGCGAAAGACTATACTAGGATGGGACACACAAAGTCACAGTGCTGGTGGATTAAGAAAGACACTGGGAAAAAGGATGTGGTAAAAGAGGCTAAACCAGTGGGATTAGTTGAGGTAGTGAAGGAAATCCCAAGAGAAGTTGAGGACCCACAGGAGAAAGCACAGCCTAGTCATGGGCTGGATAGTAGGATAGCGCCTAATCTCTTCAATGACTTCACCTCTGTGGGTAAGGTTTACTTGGGTGGAATGCCGAATAGGTAAAGAAGTTAAAATATTGAGAGATATGGGAGCTGGTCAGTCTCTAATAGTAAGAGATGAAAATATTTGCGCTCCTTCTGAACTGTTGCCTGAGAAAGTGATAATCTGTGGAGTAAATGGAGAGAGAATTAATGTTACTCTGTGTAAGATAAAGCTAGAAAGTCCAATCAAGACTGGGGAAGTGATAGTGAGAGTGATTGAACGAGTGCCTATTCAAGGAATAGAGTTTGTTCTTGGAAAAGATATAGCTGGATCAAAGTTAGGAGTGATGTCCATTGCAGTGGAGAAGCCGAAGGAAAACCAGGAATCTGTGCAATTTAAAGGAAAATACCCTGGAATTTTTCCGGACTGTGTGGTGACAAGATCCCACAGCCATAAATTAAAACAAGAAGGGAAAACAAAAGAGAAAGATGAAGGAATTGAGGTCCAGTTAGCTGACACTCTGTTTGATGAAATGGCAAAGGAAAAACCTAAGCAGGTAGAGGATCAGGCAGAGATGTTTAGTTCTGAAAGAAATTGATATCATAAAGCTTATTCGGAAAAGGAATCAGAATGTATTTCAGAATGTTATTACCTTAAGGATAAAATCTTAAGGCAGAAATGAAGACGTTGGCAAGTTAGTGCAGAGCAGAAATGGTTGGACATTTACCAGATTATTGCTGGTGGCATACAGACAGGAAGTATTGAGGGTAGCACACAAATTACCTCTAGGAGGTCATCTAGGAGTGAGGAAGACTCAGGCTAAGATACAGAAGCATTCCTATTGATCTGGATTACTTGAAGATGTGGTTGAATTTTGCTGTACCTGTCACGCATGTCAGATGGCAGGAAAACCACAGGCAGTAAGAAAACCAGCACCTTTGATGCCGATTCCCGCATTTGAAGAATCTTTTAGGCGGGTTATGATTGATTGTGTAGGACCCCCCCGCAAAACCAGAAGTGGAAGCCAGTATTTGCTAACCATAATGGATGTGTCTACAAGATTTCCGGAGGCAATTCCATTAAGGAATGTTAAGGCAAAAAGGGTTGTGGGGGGGTTACTTGCTTTCTTTACATGTTATGAAGTACCCAGGGAATACAGTCAGACCAAGGGTCCAATTTTACTGCCAAATTATTTAAGGAGGTCATGGATAATTTAGGCATCAAACACTTTAAATCAAGTGTGTACCACCCTGAATCCCAGGGAGCATTGGAATGATGGCATCAGACCCTAAAGACAATGCCGAGGGCTTATTGCCAGGATTACCCAAATGATTAGGATAAAGATATCCCATTTATATTATTTGCTATTAGAGATGCTCCAAATGAATTGACTCAGTTTACTCCATTTGAATTGATACTTGGATGCGAAGTAAAAGGGCCTTTAAAATTAATTAAGGAAAAGTTGATAGGTCCAAAGTCAGAGATCTCACAGTTGGATTATGTATCTGAGATGAGAGAAAGATTAAATAGTGTAGGTGAATTAGCTAGACAACATTTGCAGTTGGCACAGCACATAATGAAGCAAGAGGCAGTTAAGAAATCTAAAATTTGTAAGTTTGCCCATGGGGATAAAGTATTGGCACTGTTACCAGTGGCAGGAGATCCCTTCAAAGCAAGGTTTAGTGGTTCTTATCAGATTGAGAAGAAGTTATGTCAGGTGAATTACCTGATAAAGATGCCAGATAGAAAAAAAATTATTGGGTATGTCATGTGAACATGCTGAAGTATTACTATGACAGGGACATGGAACCAGAGAAACAGCTTTTGGTTACTGCCACTCAATGTGAGGAATCAAATCTAAATGATTTGGATTTTGATGTGCCTCAGAGTAAACTGAATAATGAGGAAGCCCTTAAATTATGGGATAGGGTAATAAGCTATCTGTCTCAGGAACAGAGAACTGAATTGAAAGACTTGTTACAGCTGTATGAGGACATATGTAGAAATAGAATGGGGAGGATTAATACCATAGTACATGAGATTAACAAAGGGAATGCTGTTTTGATAAAACAACACCCCTACAGGCTTAATCCTCTCAAAGCAACACAGGTACAGAAGGAAGTGGAAATGATGCTCCAAGAAGACATTGTCGAGCTTAGACAAAGCAAGTGGAGTTTGCTGATCTTGTTGGTTCCCAAAACCTGATGGTACTCAACAATTCTGTGCAGATTATCAGAAGGTCAACACCGTGACCAAATCAAACTCATACCCAAATCTAAAGCTGGAGGACTGTGTGGAAAACGTAGGACAAGCCACTTACATCACAAAGTTGGAGTTACTTCATGGTTACAGGCAAGTACCTTTGTAGGAAGAGCAAAAGAAGTTTATGCTTTTGTAACCCCAAATGGGCTGTATCAATTTAAAGTAATGCCCTCTGGAATGGAGAATGCACAACCACTTGTCAAAGACTTAGTCTTTGAAAGAATTGTGGCAGGATTGACTAATTCTGCTGTCTATATAGATGACTTAGTGATCTTTAGCCATCCGTGGAAAGATCACATAGAGCATTTGGCAGACCTCTTTGAGAGACTGCGGAAGGCAAAGTTGGTCATAAAATTGGCAAAACCAGAATTTGTGAAGGCGGAAGTGACGTTCTCAGGGCACAACATCAGACACTGACTGATGACACTGAGGTACATGAAGATGAAGGCCATTGAGGAATTTCCAAGACCATCCTCAAAGAAGGAAGTGCTACGATTTTTGGGATTGAGCGAATTCTACTGGAAGTTTGTATCAAACATTAGTAGCGTGGTGGCACCGCTGACGGATTTGCTAAAGAAGACCACAAAATTCCAGTGGACAAAACAATGCCAGGAAGCATTTGAGAATTTAAAAGCAGTGTTAACCACTGCACCAGTTTTAGCTGTGCCAAATTTCTTGAAACCCTTTAAAGTCGCCATTGACACAAGCGATGTAGGGGTTGAAGCTGTGTTGTTACAGGAGGATGATTGTAGAATTGAAAGGCCAATCGGTTATTTTTCAAAGAAACTTGAAACCCACCAGAAAAGATGTTCAACCATTAAAAGGAGTAATTGTGTTTGGTACTGGTCTTACAATATTTTAATGTTTATGATGCAAGCAATGCATCAGAGAGGGTTGTGTACACTGACCGCAATCCTTTGACAATTTTGGAAAGATTTAAGGAGAAGAACACCAGATTATTTCATTGGAGTCTCATGTTTCGAGCATTCAATTTACAGATTGTACATGTTGTGGGTCGTGAAAATGTTATTGCGGATGTATTGCTGCTGGTTTAAAAGAAAAATGTGTACGGAAGATAGAAATGGTAGTGTTCAATATTATATATGTTTCTAGCATTAGTATTGAATGTGTAACTCTAGATTAATGAGCTATGGATCTAGCAATATAATGGCATTAAGGTTTAGAGAAAGGAAAAAAAGCCAACTTTTCAGAATGATGGTTCATTTTTTTCTTAAGGGAAGGTGTTGCAAAGTTGGGTAGAATACTTGTAGATTGGAAGGCAGGATGTTAGAATTTGGTGCTTTTAAAATATTGATGTTTGTAGGTTGCTGGGGGTTGGCCTTTAAAAGATAATGTGCTTTTTCTAGGCTTGGAGACAAAAAAAAGGTCTGTGGGCAGCTTGTTGGTTTGCAGGTGCGCTGAGCATTAGAATTGTAACATTTGTATCAAAAGGCTATTCTGTTAGCAGGCAAAGCAGCATTTTTATTGAAACAGCAAATCTGAATTTGGCCAATTAATTTAAACCAGGCCGTTAAATACCAAAACTCAGATGATTTTGACAACATAGGATCAATCCTTTTGTAAGAAATTGATACGTCATCAAGGGTATAAAAGATGAGGGCATTTGGAAAATTCAGAGAGATCCAACTGCCATCTGATTAGAGATCAGCTTTCTCAGCTCTTAGAGAAAGCAGCACCTATTTAATAAAGGCACTGCAACACTCTTAGCTAATATTCCAGGCAGAAGAATTCACAGAGAGAACATTCCTGACAGAAGCTCAACGGAGAAGTTACAGAATATTACAGAAAACTTACCCTGGCTGTAATTTTGAGGGACTAAGTTCTAATTTTTTTATTATTTTGGTTTATATATATAAGTGGGACTTGTATTTATTAGAACAGCATTCCATTAGAATCTTGTTTTATTTGGAAATAGTAGCTAGAGGGGAACTGTTTGGTTTGTTAATAGTTCAGTTAATCTGTTCACTGTTAGAGTTAGATAAATAAATTGTTACTTGTGATTACAAAAGTAAGTATCAGGGATTTCTTTCATTTAACCACTCCTTTAAAACAGCTTGAGGGTGACAGGCAGGTTATACCACTTTTCACAATTCTTTTAACAGATTATAGGGCAAGGTGAGCCTATCTAGGTGGTTTGGTTTTAGTTATCAGAGGGTGGGGGGTCGATCTCCACTTTATAACACCTTTCTGGTCCTGAGGTATAGATAGGAATTACCTTACCTGTGTTAATTCTGCGCCCTTCTTGTTTTTAATTTAGGGATGTTGCCCATCCCTAATTGGGCTGGAGAAGGTGGTGGTGAGTTGCCTTCTTGAATCACTGCAGTGAATTTATTGGGCAATTAAAGGGCAAGTCTAGCAAGTTCTTTGAAATAGGAGAGAGAGAGAAAGGGAAAGGTGGCTTATGACTGTGGAAAACATGAGAGCAGCATAAGTCCATCAGCAAGTTTTGGAGATTCACAACTCATGGCATATCCCTATTTCTTGTTGCTGCCAATCTGTGCTTTAAAATTGTCCCGCAGTGTGAATATACTTTTCCATAAAGATATGGCTCATTGAATGAAGTTGGCCATTGCTATATATGAATAAGCCAACCTTTTTCATTGCATGTTGCTGTGATGTACTGGTGCGAAATTCCAAATACTGGAATCCTTTTTAAAAATGTGTATACATTAAGTAAAAGCTCATTATTTATTCCTTTATTTTAAATATCAAATCCTGGCAATTTTCCCAATACAATGACAAGAATAGTTAAGAAAAACCCAGTCATGTATCTATAGTAGAGAATAATTTCTTTATTTCAAAAGAAGTGTATACAACTATCTTGGAGAAAAATTCTGGCCATTCTCAGAACACTCCTTCCAAAATGTTAAATTTGCATTGAAGCAGATAATTTGTTATGCAGAGCATCTTTAAGGACAGGGCCGAAAAGCCAACACCTGTTACTGTAATTCCCAAAAACCATTAGTCCTCAACTTTATTTGACCTCACATTTGTCACAGGCAACAATGAAAGAAACTTCAGTTTGCTCGCTCCTTCCGATTGATTGGATTGGTTCTGGAAGACCGCAAACTGTACTTTTGCCCTGGTCTCACTGATTCATATTAACAGCTTCCAAACAGAATGAGAAAACGGACTTCCCCTGTACAAAACGGACGATTAGTTGAACTTTGTCTACATTGCCACGTCCCTGGCGGTTATAACTTTATCCGATTGACATATTTTGGACACAATGTATTAGCCGCGTACATTACAACGACGAAAGAAATCGGAAAATCACTCAGGTTCCATTTCCTGTATAACAATGAAATCTCCATTTTTTAATTTGCTGAATACCAATGTTTCCATAGCAACAACAGCAAATGCAGGAACTGCGCACCTCGATTAGAGATTCTGCTGGAACAAGGTGTTGAACGGCTTGCTGTAGAATTCCGGTACATTTTCCCTCCGATTTAAAACAAAATCCGTGCACTGTAGCTTTTAGCATTCGCTCCAGTTACAAGGGTTTCGCTTAACTATTACCTGTAACTATTTTCTGTTGTTCACTACAGTGTGGAGGCTGTTCCAAATTTAAACCCAATTTTACGTAATTCAGATCCCGGATTAAGGGAGGTGACCACGTGAACCCGCCTTAAAGTTGCTCCCCCTCTGTGTGCAGCTTGCAATGAACTTGCACAACCAACAGGGCTCTGGAGTCATGTTTGAGCCCCCTACTACCTGCACCGAGTGGTCAAAGACTTTTTGAAAGCATTGCAAACATTTCTAGCGAATCATTCATTTTAAACATCTTAATCTCGCCAGAAGAACAAATGGCACATAATTAAATGCATCAGGCACAATAAGTTTGGTCACTGAAGAAACTCCAATTCCCATGGGACTTGTTTTTTTCACGCAGACTCAGACCTATGCGCAAGTCCTGTATAATATGAAGCGGAGACTGCTGGTGAGATAGTGAAAAGCAGGGATTGTAGGAGGTGGAAGCTGTTAGCACTGAGCCGAGCCAGAGACTGTAGCTCCGGGGCTGACACTCGCCTCACTGCTTTGCTGTATCGCCAAGTCCTGTTCAAGCTCCTGGATGTGAAAGAGGCGAGAATCTGCCAGAGTCTGTGCTAATCGCAGCCTTTGGACAGAGTGGGCTTTCTGTTTCGTTTCTCTTTCCTCAGGAAAAGAAAGTTGACAATCACTTGTGCACAGATGTAGCTGAGGGACTCTGTGCTAAAATGCAGTAGCAACTGTATTTTTGCTTTCAGCCGGCTCCGGCGGATTATAATGCTGAGAAAGTAGAGTTAAAAGTGTTGCGTACGGAGCTGGACAGTAGACAGAAAGGGAGTAGCCAGTGTCCACTGCCTGGAGATCCGGATTGAAAGACGCTTCGTTTCTTCCTGAACGAAATCGTTCCTGTTTTTGTTCTTATTACTGCTCCGGGTTAAGAAGCGCCGCGGAGATGTTGGCAAAGGGGAAAGTGTCACTTGCTTGTTCTATCCAAACCAACAACTAAATCAGATTTAATTGTGAACCGCTTGGATGAAGATGGGAAACGAAATCTGCTTCCCCACAGTTTGCTTTGTTGTTTAAAGACTGTGCGTCTGATGTCCGGGTCTCTGTGCCTTTCTTTACTGATTCCAGAACTTATTGATTAAGATGTTTTAGAAGCAGGGCAGTCTGCGTGAAGGCTCCTTATTGTTGTATTTTGCTGCCCGTTTCTATTGTTTGACCTGACCTGTGGTTCCTGGTCACTTGGGGATGGGTTTGATGATGAGAAGCTACAGGGTGCTCCCGGGCAGGCTACTCCTGCTCGCCGCTGCTTTCCTGGTCGCCCCAGCTCCGGCCAGTGCCAGCGGCGAGTATTGTCACGGCTGGCTGGACTCTCAGGGGAGCTGGCACCAAGGCTTCCAGTGTCCCGAGCGCTTCGACTCGGGCTCGGCCACCATCTGCTGCGGCTCCTGCTCCCTACGCTACTGCTGCTCCAGTACTGAGGCCAGACTCGACCAGGGCCACTGTCACAACGATCAACCGGCTGTAAGCAGCGGAGCCCAGGCCGGCGGCGAGGGCACGGACAGCGCTAACTCCTCAGCAGGTAAGGCTACACTACATCCGGAATATTTTCCAAACACAAAGCAACGTGTGAAGATCGGCGTGTTAAGGGCACCTAGATGAACGGAAACGCAATAGACACGGTTCATGAGATCAGATTAGGAATATAAAGACCAGCATGGACTTGTTGAACAGAATGCCCTGTTGTAAAACTCTCAATTCTGTGTAAAAGGGCTTACGTTTCTGGCTGCTGCAACCTTTACGCCCCTCTCTCCAATAATATAAATTACGATGAAATGGGGACTACACTGTATAAAGAAGAGAAAGTGGATTTTTTTTGTTTTCGTTTTGACTGTGTTAATGTTCAGAAGTTGGTGTGTTCAAACAAAAAATGTGTGCCTTCGGAAGTTTCAGTCTTTCGCTAAAGCAGTTTACATAGAGTCATAGATATACAATACGGAAACAGACCCTTTGGTCCAACTTGACCATGCCGAACAGATGTCCTATATAAATCTAGTCCCATTTGCCAGCATTTGGCCCATATCTCTCCTAAATCCTTCCTATTCATGTACCCATTCAGATGTCTTTTAAATGTTGTAATTGTACCAGTCTCCACCACTTCCTCTGGTAGCTCATTCCATACATGGACTACCCTCTGCGTGAAAATAGTTGCCCTTAGGTCCCTTTTAAATCTTTCCCCTTTTACCTTAAACCTATGCCCTCTAGTTTTGGATTCCCCCACCCTGGGAAAAGACCATGGGTATTTACCCTATCCATGCCCCCATGTTAGAGGGAGGGGAATGTTCAAATAGGAACTTGGACTTCGGAGCAAGAACAGGCCATTTGGCCTTTCCAGACTGCTCCTCTGTAAGGTCATTTGCTTTCTCAATTCTCCTTCCCTGTCTGCCCCTTCCCCTTACCCCGATACTCTATCGCTGACAGAATCACATCGTTTACAGAACATTGCAGACCGTGTGCGTGGGAGAGACAGTTGCGTTACTGCAGTAAATCATAGGACTGAACCTTGGGTTTCAATCGTTACATACAGGCTGGGTGGGAAACCTGGGTGAGGGGATTCCCAGACAAATAGATGGGACCTGCAGTCAGTGTTCAGCAGCATTGTGGCCTGGTCATTGGAGACAGCAGCTCCATACCAACCTGACAGAGTTTCCAGGCTCATAGTGAGGCAGAATGACGGGAACTTGCTCAGAGCGGGGTCAGCGGGTACATGTTATAGAAGTCTAATCGTGGCCACACATTGTGCAGTGAATATTACGCGGGAAGTTAATACCAATCACAGTAATTTAATTATGGCTGATCGTTCACATTGTCAATTAATGTTCCTCTGCACAGTAAATAACTGACTGCATTTTTTGTTTAACCTATTTTTCCAAGTCAAACTGTTCAGAGATGTTATTATACCCCTCTGAAGCAGGTGGGACTTAAAACCAGGTCACTTGATCTAGGGATCGGGACATTACCACTGCGCCACAAGAGGGCCTAATGCTGACAGTTTTTTTTTAACAGAGGTGCACACGTGTGTCAGTGAGAAAAGCAACTGTTGGATCTCAGGTTATAGGTTCTCTGTCCTCCAAACCTGCACATGCAAAATACAAGTTTCGGGTTTGAAGTTGTTGGTTCAGTATTACGGAAAAGTTAAGCGTTGCCCAAGTTGTTTTAAGTAATAACACGAAGATTATTGGAATTTATTTAACGGCGCATTTCAGAAGAATTAAAAGACCACACAAGTGATCGGAAACCAAGCTTCAAAAACATCCAGACAAAAACACAACAAATTAACCAGACAAAATAAATAACGTGGCATCGTAACTTTCCCATGGCTTCCAGCCCCAGCGGAACGAGAAGTTATTTTGGAGCTGAATCGTTTTAACTCGCTTGGGATTCGCTCCCTTGTGTGGAACAGCTCTTGAAATGTCCATATACTTAAAAGAATTATTTTGTCAAGTACGAATCCATCTGTCTAATGTTGGGTTCGTTTAATTCTAGCATTTGGTTTCAGTATCTGTTTGATCCAGCCGGGGTTTTACTGAGAATTTTTGGCGCACGTATTCGATTCCTACATCTGAACCTCTGCATACAACGATTGGAAAGTGAAAGTCCACTCAGAAAATACAAGCTCTTTTTATTTTGTTGGATTTTGAATGATATGATCCACCAAACTCATTAACTCTGTTTCACTCCACAGCTGCTGCCAGACCTGCTGAGTTTCTATAGCACTTTCTGTTCTGCTTTCAGATCTCCAGCATCCATAATCCTTTGTTTTATTATTATTCCGATGGTATTTACTTGAATCGTATATATAATGAAAGAATGAGCTTTCTTTATTGTCACTGAATACACTTCTAGCACCTATTGGCCTTTGAAAACAGAAGATGGCTAAAAATATTAGGTGCTTAATGCAGTGGTTATATAAGCTGTAGTGACAACAGATCGTGCACGATCGTCCTCTTGCAAGGTTTAAGGAAATATCTGTATAAGCCGTTATCCTTTTGCATGCATGTTAGTGTGGGGACAAAAGTTTAATGTCCCAGATGTATCTTAAGAGTTTCAACATTTTATTAGGCATGTTGGTGGAAGCAAAGACAATAAGAGATAATGTCTTCCCACTAATACAAAAAAAGTTGCCTTTTAGGTTCCTTTTAAATCTTTCCCCTTTTACCTTAAACCTATGCCCTCTAGTTTTGGACTCCCCCACCCTGGGAAAAGATCATAGGTATTCACCCCATCCATGTCCCCATGCTAGAGGGAGGGGAATGTTCAAATAGGAAGTTGGACTTTGGAGTTTATTAATGATAGAAACTTTAAAGAATGAATAATGGTGTGAGTTTGTAAAATGTCATTTTGCCTATTGGGAACTGAATTAAAGTCTGGCTGAGCTGATGAGGTGAAAAGATATTTTTCCACCAGAACATATTTGGTTCAGATCATGGAGGCTGGTGCTTGTATGCAGGCACTTTATGTTTACATAGCTGAAATGACTCACCTGCTGAAATTGAACACAATAAGATCAAAAATCGCATGACACCCGGTTATAGTCAAACAGGTTTATTTGAAAGCACAAGCTTTCGCAGCCTCGCTCCTTCTTCACTTGAAGAACCGGGTGTCGTGTGATTTCTGACCTTGTCCACCCCAGTCCAACACCGGCACCTCCCCATCAACACAATATGAACCATGAAAAGAGATTTTATCACCACTGAAAGGAATACACTAATGTGCCAGTCTGCTATGATTTGAATGAAACAAGAGCTAGTGTAAACTCTTTTTATATTTCAAGTTCCTGCTGGTTGTCAAGGTCTGTCTAAATGCTTCATTCAAATGGAGTCCTGGACCACCTATCTGTAACAAAACTGTTTTCAACTGAAACATTTAGCATGTTGTGTATTTCTTTAAACCAGCTCACACTGATTGAAATTGCAGTTTGTCAGTCATCATGACACTACTACTATTGATGTCACCCATAGGTCTTACTATTTTTTTAAATGAATGGAAAATCCATTGATCAAATGTTTTATTTGGTTGAATCATTTATGAAATAATAAAGTCTTGATATCTTGCAATATATAGACTTTCCAAAGGTACTTAACATTAAAGTCCAGGGATTAGATGCTCAGTGTGGATACAAAATTAGCTAAGGGACTTGCAGACTAAAGGAATGTATACTGTCTTGTTCACCCAGGTGCAAGTACCAGTCTGCTGCTCTTTTTGATATATATAATTATTCTGGGCATACAGGTGATCAGTTTAATGTTTGCAGAGGGAACACAACTTGGAAATGTAGCAAACATTAACAGAAGACTGTGAAAGGATTCTGTGATGTTTATCATTGGAAAGAAACTGTGCAAATATGGGACAATGGTCACGCCTCAGCTGGAATATTGTGTTCAGTTCTGGGCTATATATATCAGCAGGTTGTCATTCGGAATGCATTGTGTGAAAGTGTGGTGAAAGGGGATTCAATAGTATTTTCCAAAAAGGTATTCAATAAATACCTCGAGGGCAAGTATCAAAAGAATCACCATGAAAGTGTAACTAATTGGAAAGGTCTTGTGAAGAACTGACACACATCCGAAGGGCTGAAGCTCCTTCTTCTGTGATGTATGATTCTATGAATTCCTGAATCACAGTCATTAAGAAAATTGAGTCCATTGAATCCTGATAAAGCAACATACCAATATAAAAGTGTAAACTTGCACAGAACTATCAGACTGTGGGACTGCTCTCCCATCAAAGAGAGATACTGGTGGTGTTTAACCTATGTGCCACAGCACCTCAGGGAAGGGGAGAGTTTGAGAAGGAGAGTCCTTCACAATAATCACAGCTGGTACCAGTGACACATGTGGACCAGTGAAATTCCTTGCTTATTGTGTAGATAGTATTGTGATTGTCGCATGAGGGGCAAAACAGTATGAGAGAACCAGCTAACAATTTCAAAAAGTGGCAGTAAATCATTAAAGAAAGCTAGCTTAACAGAAATAGTTTTTTACTCTTTTTGGAACATTACTATTAGTCAACAGTATTATTTACAAAATAGATTCCACAAGAAATCAACAGCATTCCACTTTTCAATGGGCTATAAAGAGGGCATTGATGAAAATATTCATATATGTTTCAATCCAATTCGTAATGGCAGAGATCCATAGTTTGAGATCCACAGCTTATAAACTGAAATTCATTTATAGCCCAGTTGTATTGAATGTCAGGCATATAGACATATAGTTTTAAAATCTGTACCCATTACAATGTTAAATAAGCTGAAACCTGTGAAACTCAAGCTGTGATGGGTTGGACATATTTGCCCTTCAATGTTATAACTGCCATATGTTTTAACCTACTTTTGCATGACCAAATACAAAAATAACCTAATCAGAGATAGTAGGAACTGCAGATGCTGGAGAATCCGAGACAACAAGGTGCAGGGCTGGATGAACACAGCAGGCCAAGCAGCATCATAGGAGCGGATTCCCAAATTGGGAATAACCTTTTAGATGATGTGAAAAACGAAAGTGTCACAACTGGTATAAGGGGAACCTTCTAAAGTTGGAGATAGGATAAAGTCCCGGTGCAGTTGTAAGTGACATTTATCTCTTCTTTAAACCTGGGAAATGATTGTATGAGTGCTCTGGATGCAAAAAGTAAAATGGATAGCTTTTCTAACCATGACATTCCTTTACTGAAGAGGACAAAGAAAAAGTCCAAGTACAATTAAGTTAGCTAAGCTAGGATAAGTTATTTAGTTTGGGCAACAGATGCTTTCTTTTAACTGAAGTACTATTAATAAATACAATATCTAGCATATTTCCTCTTTAATAAAATGTGTTAATATAGACAATCTAAAATCATGGGGTGCAACCTAGAATAGAGACCAAATGCTGCCAATTAAAAAAAATTGGGTTGACACCTTTGTTATTATTGTCTTTTACTGCTCAGATACAAGAATAAAATTGTAGTTCCACTCATGCTGAATAGAAGTGAAATATGTCATTTGTGCCAATTGCGTTGACCCTATTGAATTATTTTATACCACTATGCTTTCATCAAACAATAATGTATCAAACTGCAGTGCAAATCTTACTGGCATTAAGCACAGAATCCACTTTACTTGCAGTAAACTGATACAGAATGGAACACACATATTTTCCTGCTTTTCTTTATTTCATTTGTGCACAATTCTTCATCAGAAAAACAGTAGATGAGGTATTCAGTGAATTCATTTCTATCTGTAGGGAATTGCTGAAGCAGTTTACATTTGTGCTTTGTCACTGTATTTTGAAAGTAATTATTTGAAATATCTAAAAATGCCTCCTAAAGTATTTAAAGAGGAGATAGATTTTTGAAATCTCAGGGAGTTGAGGGCGATGCTGAGCTAGAATGAAAGAGGTGATAAGGTCTGAGGCAGATCAGTGGCAATCTTATTGATTGGTTGGGCTGGTTGATGGGTCGAATGGCCTACTTCTGCTCCTATTTCTTATGTAAGGTGTCATGGTGTCATATAACTGGAAGTAAAAATATTACTTGTGCTGCATTTTGAGGACCGGGCATTGAGGCCATTCACTGGAGCTGGAGCATAGGCATTTTTGCAGGCCGTTCTGCTGAGTTTAGACTGGGTAAAACACCAAAAATGTTAATAACACAACTTTACCACTGCAGCATGAATATTTATATAATTAAAATATAAAGCTAATTATAGCTGTGTGATAAATGTCATTCATGTACAGTGTGCCATAATTCCTTTCATGCATAAGAATTTTCTATGACAACACACACCAGGAATCTAACAGGACATGTGAGCTTTTAAACTAAACAGAATGTTTGATAGCAGTGACAATGATCTTCAGGTCTTGTTTCACTTCTGTGAAAGCCCCTTTACAACTCTCACAGATCACTCTCATTCAACTTACTATGACTGGCAGCCAAAGATCATTCAGTACCTGTATTCCAACATTTTCCAATATTCTGTTCCAATGTGATTATACAGTAGTTTTTATCAAGCTGGACTGTTGTTCATTGACTTTCAATTAGTCACGGAAATCCTAGATCTGGCTCTAATCCACAATTATTAGTGCTGTTCTGAGCCCTTGGTGGAGTGTTGTTTACAGGAAGAACGGTTCCATGCCTAAGAACTAGAACAGCTGACAATAGCACAGAAACAATGCTAAACTTGTAAAAATTATTGGTTATGTTACAATTAGAATTTTGGAGATACTGTAAAGGGAACATAAGAGATTTACAATGATGGCATTAGAATTAGTGATAAAAGGTGTTGATTGTTTGAAAACAAGAGAAACTTTTTTTAAATAGAACAAAGAATTGGTGGCTGAGCTGTAATCGAGATGGTTGAGGGAAAATAATTATGCCCTACCAGCTAGTGAGTTGGTAAAATTGATTTTAATTTGATTTGTCATGTAAAGGATGAAGAAATTACAAGAACTTCTAACGCTAAAGTACACAATGAACTCTTGCTGTCAGAAGCAGAATCTATACAGATTTAAAATAAAACAAAATAAATGTGTTGAGGAGAAAAAATAACTTGAACTGTAGCTTCTGCCACTTAAAGAGTAGCATTGTCTGTGGGCTAGTGGAGTATGCTCAGCTGTAGACAGATGGTTGAAATAAAATAAAATCGTCCATCTCTCAGTTTTTCAGGGGTTCAGACTTAACCTTTATGCACACTATTGGTAAAATCTGCAATTTGTCAGCACAGGCACATTATCATCTGCTCCATATCCTGCCTGGATAAGGTTGGTTTCAGCTGGTATGATCTTGGAAAGGGTTTGAGGAGATAGTGAAAATATTAGAGGGAGATAGAGATTCAAGCAAGATGGTAAGTGGGCTTGGTTGACAAGTGGAAATAGGTGGAAGGGCAAGTTGCAAAGGAGATACAAACAGTTCACAGAAAGGCGAAAACAGAAATTGCTGAGAAAACACAGCAGGTCTGGGCAGCACCTGTGAAGATAAAGCAGAGTTAACATTTTGGATCCAATCACCCTTCTTCAGTGCTGAAGGTGTAACAGGTATTCAGGATGGCCCTAATGTTGGCCCTTATTTCAAGGAGGTTAGAGTAGGAAAGTCTTTCTGCAACTGTAAACATGCCAGTGAGACCACACCTGGAGTACCAAAAGCTGTTTTGATCGCCTTAAGAAAAGGTAGCATTTCATTGGAGGCAGGTCAGAGAAGGTACAGCCCAGCTCATACCCGCGTCCCTAACCTGTCCTCCCACCTATCCACTCCTCCCACCTCAAGCCCCACCCCCATCTCCTACCTACTAGCCTCATCCCGCCTCCTTGACCTGTCCGTCCTCCCTGGACCGACCTATCCCCTCCCTAACTCAACTTTACTGGCTCCAACCCCGCCTCCTTAACCTGTCTGTCTCCTCTCCACCTATCTTCTCCTCTATCCATCTTCTATCCGCCTCCCCCTCTCTCCCTATTTATTTCAGAAACCCCTTCCCCTTCCTCATTTCTGAAGAAGGGTCTAGATCCGAAACGTCAGTTTTCCTGCTCCCCTGATGCTGCTTGGCCTGCTCTGTTCATCCAGCTCTACACCTTGTTATCTCTCATTCACTAAGATGATCCCTGGTATGCAGGGATTGTCTTATGAGGAAAGATTAAAGAGGGAGGGAAACCTCTCATTGTAGTTTAGAAGAATGAGAGGTGATCTCATTGAAATGTAAAGGATTCTTAAGGGGTTTGACAGGGTAAGTGCTAAGAGGATGCTTCCTCTCATGGGAGAGTCTAAGACCAGAGGGCATAGTCTCAGAATTAAGGAGCACCAATTCAGACAGAGATAAGGAGGAATTTCTTCTCTCAGAGGGTTTTGAATCTGTGGAACCTCTTGCCACAGAGAGCTGTGGGGCAGAGTCGTTATGCATATTTAATGCTGAGATAGACAGATCCTTGATCGATAGGGAAAAAGTGGGAAAATGGAAGTGAAGAATGTGGGATCAGCCATGACCCTATTGAATGGCGGAGCACTCTCAAGGGCCCAATGGTCTGTTCCTATTTCTTTTGGCTTTATTGTTATGGTCCTGGAGTTGAACTGAATGGGTGGATGGGAAAGGCAAAGCAGCATACAGAGCTAGTAGCTAAAAGAAGCCACATTTTATACATATTCTTCAGGATGATCTCATGAGGTTGGCCATTGTATAGGAAAGTGTGGTGAGGGGTGGGGGTTATTATTTGATGGCACAGTGCAAGATGGTGAGTTGGGTTAATGGGATGAGAGTGAGTTTGCTGTAGTGTGAAGGTCAACAAAAAAAGAGAATGGAGCAGTTTGATTTCACACCTTACTTGAACAACCTGTACGCCTTTTGACCTATGCCAGGAGAGGCACTTGCACTTATTTAAAGGAAATTGAAACCTGTGCTGGCAACCGGAAAGTAGGAGAGCTGAAGGGTAATGATTGGTTTGGGTAAGTGATTAGTCCATGGGGTAGAGTGCAAAGTGTGCGGGAGTGGAGAAAGGAATGGTGGTATGGTCAAGATAGAAAGGCAAAAGGAGTAGAAAAGGGAATTGTAAGTGATGGACTGTGATTCAGAGCAGCAGCTATAGGTTGCATGGAAATGGATACAAAAGGTTACACAAAATGGGTAACAAATATATATCTGACCTGAACAGTAGTCTGAATATGTTCTTAAAGTCAAACAGAATTCAGTATAATCTTCAAATCAATGGTAGCCATGATGTGGAAGTGCAGGTGTTGGACTGGGGTGGACAAAGTCAGAAATCACACGACACCAGGTTATAGTCCAATAGATTTATTTGAATTCACAAGCTTTCAGAGCACTGCTCCTTTATCAGGCTCTGAAAGCTTGTGATTTCAAATAATCCTGTTGGACCATAACCTGGTGTCGTGTGACTTCTGACTTCAAATCAATGATAGGGAGATAGGGTAACACTTTCCCTGCAGTGTGGTCACGAACTGCACTGGGGACAATGTAATGTGCTGCCCGTAGTGTGTTGATGAACTGCATTGGGCACTACACAATGCGCTACACAGTGAGGTGATGAACTGCATTGCAGACAGTGTGCTGCACTCCTTGTATTGCACCGATGAACTGCTTTAAGGATAGCGTAATGCATTCCCTGTAGTGTGCTGATGCAATGATTGATTGTTTTACGCAGCTGATAGAGCAGAAATTTCTTATCAAACTTCTTTTGCTCTAGGGATGAAAATCAACCAATTAAACATTAGTACACTTTCATTCTGAAGTTGCTTCATCTAAAACATGTTAAATGTTTGAATAATAATATTGGAAGTTCATTTCTGAAATCATTTCTATTTCTATGTTTCATGAGGTGAGAAATTAATAAGAAATATGTAAATATTCAACCAGCTTTTTAATTCATTTTCCATTTCAAGCAGTGGACTCTAGTTGTAACAGGATATTTGACAAAATACAATAGATGTATATGAATTTCCATCACAGCTCTTCTCTACTGTCTGCTTCGCTACATCCTGAATCTTGCTAACCACCAATCCAGGCGGGAATTCAGGAGAAATTTATTTTACCCAGGGGATGGCTAGAATGTGGAAAACGCTGCCACAAGGAGTAGTTGAGGCAGGTAACATAAATACAGTCAATAGTAAGATACGTACACACATGAGAAAGAAAGGAGTGGAAGGCTATGCTTTTAGGGAAAGCTGGAGAGAGGTAGGAGGTGGTTTGTGTGAAGCATAAGCACTGCCATGGTCCTGTTGGGCCCAATGAGCTATTTCTGTGTTGCACCTTGCTGTACTTCACTACCTGTAAACAGGATGGTGATAGTGTCCAGACAATTACATAGTCCATGTGACCTGCCCATTTCAGAGACTGAACAAGTAGTAACACATTTATAAGAATTACTTCTGCTCCTGAAGCCCTTCCATGAAATGCAGCAATTCTGTATAAATAATAATGTGTCTAAGGACCACTCTGTCACCCTACCATTGTTCCAATAGGCAGGTATAGTTCTAATTGTTGTAGAAGATATATGGAAATATCACGTAACACACAATGTGGCAGCTTAATATATTTGTACCCTTGTACTTCTGCATCCACTTGATTAATTCTTTGTGTTCTGTATTATTGTTAATCATTTGCATATAGGCAAAAAAAGCATCATTCCTTTTAATTAGGCCATACTGGTGGCATATGTATTCAGAATCTCTTGCCGACCGTACCTTTTGTAACTCTTCTCCAGTAGTATCTGCTCATTAATAATATGGTATGTTTCTTTCCCTCCAGTTCCAATCTACGTGCCTTTCCTCATTGTTGGTTCTGTATTTGTGGCCTTTGTCATCGTGGGCTCATTTGTGGCAATCTGCTGCTGCAGGTGTCTCAAGCCTAAGGAGGAACCACAACAGAGCAGAGCTCCAATGGAAAATCGCCTCATGGAAACGATCCCGATGATTTCAAGTTCTGGCAATCCCAGAGGATCCTCATCCAGGCAATCCAGCACTGCTGCCAGCTCCAGCTCCAGTGCCAACTCAGGGGCCAGGGCCCCTCCTCTAAGAACACAGACAAACTGCTGTCTGCCTACAGAAGGGACAATGAATAATATATACTTGAATATGCCACCTAATTTCTCTGTGATGAACTGCCAGCAAGCTCCACAGATTATGCCACACCAGGCTCAGATCTTACACCCTCAGTATTTGGGTTATGCTGTGCAACATGATTCTTTGGCAATGACCCCTACTCCTCCCTACATAGATGGACTGCAGAATGGTTTCCGACAGATGCAGACCCCCTTCCCTCATGTTAGTGGGAATACTGAACAGATGATGTATACAACAGTAACTGTTTAGAAAGATACTTCTCAATTTTTGTTAATATCTGCTATGAGAAGTCTCTTCCTTAAAATGTGAGAAGCGTAACTCAATTTGAGTTTTTTAAAATCAATTAGTTTGTCAACTTTATCTCAAATGAGATGGCAAAACATTTTCATTATGTGTACAATGAAAAAATGTGTTTAAATTTGCTACCCTGGCAATGATCCTCTGAATATTTGTGATTAGCACTGTCATGCTGATGCTCCTGGGAGTATCTGATGTTAGTGCTGCCCAGGTAATGCTCTGGGAATATCTGGTGGTTAGTGCTGCCTAGCTAATGATATTGGGAGTACCTGATGGTCGTTGCTGTTCAATTGTTGGTTGGAAGCACTTGATTGGTGAATACTGTAACAGGCTCGGAATTGGGGGTATAACAATGGTTGTTGTTGCCCAGTGATGAGTATATGATGGTCAGTTCTGTCTCATTGATGATTGTGGCAGCATATGCAATTGATTCTGTTCCATTGCTTACAGCAGACAGCGTGACTGCACTAATGATCACACATTAAAGTTCAGAGTGGGATTGGTAAATTAAATATTGTCTTGCCTGTTGACTATGTTGAATAGGCAACTATTCTTATCAGGTGCTACACTCTCTGTAAATCCATGCCCCTCCGTTGATACAGAAAACAGTACCATTTCATAAAACCATGTGTTGATTGTCAGTATCTCACACTGACACATCTCTACACTGCTGTTTCCAGAAATAACCAATCAATTCCTGTTAAGACTACAAGGACATTTTGGATACTCCAAATTTAAATTTGTTGTACAGGATCACAATTTAGTCCAAAACAAAGGAAATGCAAATACCTATAGATGTTCATGAAAAATGTATTTGAATCTTAAGCAATTTTGTCTAGAAGTTTTAACTGTGAAGCTAGTTAGCAGCTTGGCTGCAGTCATGGAAAGTCATCACCTTTACATGGCCAGTTCTGCTAACAGCAATCTATTTGTTAGTATGGAAAGTGCCATAATCAGTTTATTACGTCCATCTCTGATAGTTTTGTAATAAATTCACTACAGAATAAGGGGTCCATGTCTGCTGTGATTTCATACACCAACTAAATGTGCTTGAAGTTTTGGTGTAAGAGTAAATTAACCTGAAATTCAATTTTAATTATATGGTGAGATTGTGTCAGTTTCCAGCTCCATAATCATGGCTCCATGAATATAATTCAGCCATCATTCCCCATTAATTCAGAGAATTTTCCATAGAAACCAGGTATTTAGTTCATTCTCATAATTCAGAAGTTGTACCAGGAATTTTACTTATGCTGGTTGTATTTATTGGAACCTCTACCAGTAGACTACAAATGGACGTTTAATTCAGAATTGGTTGGTTTTGAACGTTCAAATGTTTAGAATATTTAAGTTACTTTACAATAGCCACATTTCAACAAAATGTTTAAAAGAAGTTCAAACAGAGCACCTATGTTAGTCCTTTTAAAGTTATACTGTAAAATATGGTATGCAAGTTGCAGAAGTGTACTTCCTTAATTTTATTGGTTGATATCGTGGTAGAAGTTGTACAAACAACTATGAAGGAGCAACTTTTACACTGGAATACCTTGCCATATGAATGAAATGTAGACTAATACATACCTTCAATACTCAACTTTATTTCAGCTTTTGTTGTGAAACATGCTGAAATCCTGATGGTATGGAGGTCATCTGTCAATAGTTTCTTCTTAACACAAATTCATTTTTGTAAAATCAATTATTACCATTTTTAAGACAATGTGATTGCTCCCTTAAGTATCCAAACATCTATTCAATATTTGCATTGAATGTGAAAACTGTGCAAACAAAATAACTTTTATGCAAAAGAATCCAAATGATCTGTGTAAAGATGATAAAAAAATTAACTTGCACACCAGGGAATTTTTTGTACTTGCTGATGTAAGGTTATATGACATGTATTTGAAAATTAATTATTTATTCAGTAATGTCATCCTTAATTGCTTTGCATTCAGCCATAGTTATAAACAGAATGTGTCGCTCTGTGGACAACTTTCTCTTTCTTGGTTGTATTTTAGAGAATTATTGAAAATAGAAGTGAAAATAGAACTTCTACCTCTGACCAGTACTCCACAACATTTGTGGCATTGTTCAGTGGAACAGTTCAGTCCGCATGGCAGCTCTTTATGACTGTGATAATCACTTGAGTGTTGGAAGTATAAAGCTCGCCTTCAATTTGGTTTTCTTATCCTCCGACTGATGTCAGTATAATGTTTCCCTGTAGAGAAAATCTAAGAAGAAAATAAATGGATGGAACCTCAGGCTTGAGGGCTCATATGAGTGCCCATTCTTTTCTTTATTTTCAAAAGTTTTCAAATCTTTCCACATTCCCTTCTGTTCTCCATAGTACCCTGTCAATGCACAATGAGCCATCAGGTGGTTTTCTGATCCCAACCTTTTCCAGGTTTTATAATTGTTGCATGTGCTAGACACAACAATGTGTGAAATCAGTAGTGGGGCTGGGAGAGCGGAAGTCAAACCTGGATGCTGTGGTATCTTGGGATATCATATGTTGATACTCCATCACACTGCACCTTTGGATTCTTGTTTGTGGTCACTTGAAAATTCAGGGAAAAGTTAGTATTTCAGATTATAACGATGCTAGAATGCCGTCCTCTCATGGATTAATGATCAGTGAGTAAAACAGTCTTTTGAGTTAATCCAAAATGAACAGGAAATTCTTGGATCAGGAGACTGTACAGCTTCTGTTAGTTTTTTGGAACTGGAGCAACTATATTGGCTTTGATCCAATTTTCTGTTCCATTTAGAAAGTTGGACCAACTTGCTATAAAGGTACAGAGCCTCATGAACCATAGTGGTCAGTGTGCATTTCACATTGTGCTCAATAATTGCTCTGTGAACCCCTCTCAGGTGCAACTCTTTACTGCAGCATTTTTGTAATATGGAAATATAAATTTTATCACATAGAAATATTGCAAAAAAAGAGAAACTGAATTACTTTCCCAAAGGCTAACAAGTACACATTTTGTTTGTTTCTAAAAAAAACCATAGACTAAGCCAAATCTGTAATATTTCAAAGGACATTTAAGTGTATTTCTTGAACCAGAATCAAAAATTACATTTTCATAATAAACTGTTAATTATGTGGCAACATAATTTCTTATCTCATATTTAAATTGATACAGCTTGGATTTTCATAGAGTTGTGGAGGGTCTGGAATTTGCAAAATGGACAGCATTCAGATTGAACAACACATGCCATTTCTGACCTATCCAATTTTTGCTGGTCAGAGAAAGAGGGCAGGGTATGATTCACGTGACAGAAACCTGCACTCAGCAAGGCAATTTAAGCTCACTGCTGAGTTCAAACACACTGCAGTAAGAGCTTTACTCCATTGGTGTGGGAGTCACAAATTTACAGAGTAGACATAAAGGCTGTTGACTGGTGGAATAACTGTGCATAGCCGTCATAATATTTGAAAGGCCACGGTGTCAGTGAGAATTTTTTAAAAAATTGTTCTCGCAGTTCCAAGAGTTGTTTGTGTACTTTTTCATAAAGACACCGTGAATGCTTAGCAGGTTCCCAAAAGCAATAATATTTCAGTGGATAAGCTGGAAGAAATTTGTCTTTAAAAGAGATCAACCATTTGTGATTTAAAAGGATTGATAGGACTTTCATGAATGGGAGATTGTTTTTACATATTAGGGCTGATTTTCATTTTTGTATTTCATTTCATTCCAACTTGCCTTCAGGGGCCTACAACTGATCGAAACTGAGTGAGTTAGCGTGGAACGACTAGGCTGATGGGTTGACATGAGGGCTTCAGGGGACCTTGAGGGGAGTGGGAGTTGCTGGAGCATGAACTGGCACAGTAGTTATTAGGGATCCAGAGGTTGGGGTGGGTTGTCAAGGGTTTACATGAGGGGTATAATGACCCTGGGGTGAAAATTGTTTCTGACAAGTACTTTCTACACAGTCAGGTGTTTTGTCAGGAATATTTCCATGCTGGAAATTGTCTACAACAGCTTTTTCCAAACTTTTCCCATTGTGGTCCCATTTTTGGAGACTGAAAAATTGTTTTTTAAATTCATTAACAGGATGAGGGTGTCATCAGCTAAGCAGCATTTATTGCCCATCCTCAATTGCCCAGAGGGCAGTTGAGAGTCAACCACATTTCAGTGGATCTGGAGTCACACGTAGGCCAGACCAGGTAAGGATGGCAGTTTCCTTCCCTAAAGGACATTAGTGAACCAGATGAGTTTTTTCAACAATCAGCAATGGATTCACGGTAATCATTAGATTCTTAATTCCAGATATTTTATTGAATTCAAATTCCACCATCTGCCGAGGTGGGATTTGAACATAGGTCCCCAGAATGTTATCTGGGTCTCTGGATTAACAGTCCAGTGATAATACCACTAGGCCATCGCCTCCCCAAGGACAGAATGTTGTGACTGCAGACCCATGAGATTGGGGGATGGCATGTAGTGGTCTTGGGGCATGAGAGGAGTTTAGGGAGGGGTTAAGAGGTGGAGGGAGGTGAGGGGGTGAGAGACCTATGACAGTGCTGGGGGGAGCGTGCGTGTGTAAGGTGGTTGGTAAAGGGGTGCCTGAGCTGTCAGAGCCTGGTTAGGAGGAGCTTCACAGAGTAACAAGCCACCTACATTTGCAACAGGACAATCAGTCCTCAAGAATTGGCCAGAGATAACAAGGTGTAGAGCTGGA
>NC_063337.1:34923492-34996191 GCF_021869965.1 Rhincodon typus | reverse complement strand
TCTGAAGAAGGGTCTAGGCCCGAAACGTCAGCCTTCCTGCTCCTCTGATGCTGCTTGGCCTGCTGCGTTCATCCAGCTCTACACCTTGTTATCTCAGATTCTCCAGCATCTGCAGTTCCTACTATCTCAAGAATTGGCCAGTTAGCCTATGCCCACTAAAAGAAAACTAAGTACTTGAGTGAGTCATACACTTGTTAGCACTCCGTTAAAGCTCAATGACAATAATGTGTGCCTTGTAGCTTGTGACCCCAAACTTTCACCTGCTGACCCTCCTGGGGGTTGTCACCCATAGTTTGGGAATCCCTGTCCACAGAATATTTCTTTAATTCTTAGATACTTCAAGGAATTTCCTTCAGTGAGAAATCACATGTGAATATATTTTGTCACACAGGTATGTAAAACTGAAAATCCATTCTCCTCACTATCTGGGCTGAGAGAGTGATATTCCATAATTGAAAGGATCATTCAATTAAACTGGAATTTGCAAATGTCATTCTCAGTAGGTCGAATTATGTTGGTTTTGTTTGCAAAGGTAAGTATCAATGTGAGATTGAACATTTCAATTGTGAATTCAAGCAGGCTTTTCTTTCATGATTAGGAACTGGTAAAAAAAAGAAATTTATTAGAACATTTGAGTTTTATTTTGGATCATTTGCTTTCTAACCTTGATTTTCATTTTTATGAGATTTGTAGTTGGCTTTTATTCGCGAAAAGTTGTGTGCTCCCGCCAACTGAAGCACAACTGTTTGGAGTGACATCATCAAGGATGTATTAAGAAAAGTATTGGAAATCAAATATGTAAACAGCAAGTTGGAAATGCACAGGTTAGTCAGTATCTGAAAAAATCCCTTCATGAAGTATTGCCAGGATGGGTAATTATTCCAATTTGTTTTCATCAGGAGAAAATCACTTGAGTCCCATTCAGAAGATATTTCACTTTTTCCTCTGGAAATATTAAATGTCCTGCTGTGTCTTCCCAAAAATTTTGGACTTATTACATGTTTCTGTGATTGAAATAAGTATTACAAACATATGTCTGATAGGATTTGGAAAAATGTTTTCTCCATAGTAAAATGGCAATGGTTCACGAGTTTATTCACATCAACATTTTTTTCTGTGAACTCACACTCACAAGCAACTCCTGTCCTTTTATCCGTCAGACTCTCCATTTTAGGTATTTTGCAGTCAGTGGTGAAGCCTTGCACTCTGCACTGAAAGATCCTTTCAACCAACCACTCTGTCCAGAGCCTACTGAGACCTATGTGAATAGGACAAAAACTTGTTATCTCCAAAACCAAACAAATTAAAAGATAACTTTTGAGCACTGGAGCCTAGATATTTAACATTGTTAAGCTTGAATATTTAAAACCCAAAGGCCAAATACAATATAAAGGCTGGATAAAGAGAGAAAACGTAAAGAGAAACAAAAAATACACTTTGATATCTTTAACATCTCAAGGAATGAGACTCCGCACTTATAAAAGTTGATTTTCAGTTCTGGAGAGGTTGTTTAAGGCTAATCACAGCATTAAAGGAGAGCTTACGTTCAAATAGACAAGCCCTAACTTTTTCTGATGAGTTTTCTTTTGTGTATATCAGGCAATGACAGCAATTTCACAGCATTTCACATATTTGAGTTTGAAAGGCAAGTCAGTGACATTCCATTATAGTTTGATGTGTTTCGAAGAGCAGAGCACTTTCAAGAACAAGTTGAACTTCATGTTTAACTGTGTACATGGCAGATATTGCTGTCTCATTTAAGTTAAAACAGAGTCCTACTAGCCTCACCAGTATTTTTACTGCAAAATCTGACCTTCTTTCTAATAAGGCAAGCATACATTGGTTTACCGAGATAGTAGGAACTGCAGATGCTGGAGAATCTGAGATAGCAAGGTGTAGAGCTGGATGAAGACAGCAGGCCAAGCAGCATCAGAGGAGCAGGAAGGCTGACGTTTCGGGCCTAGACCCTTCTTCAGAATTTTTTCTGAAGGGGAACTTGTAGATGGTGTACATCCATGCATCTGCTACATTTATTCTTCTAGTGGTAGAGGTCATGGGTTGGAAGGTGTTACTGAGGGATTTTGTGGCTGGTCCCATTCAGTTGCAGGTCAATGGTAACCCCTAGAATGTTGATAGTGGGGGATTCAGTGATGGTAATGCTATTGAATGCCAAGGAGATATGGTTAGATTCTTTCTTGTTAGATATGGTCATTGTCTGGCACTTGTGCAGCACAAATGTAACTTGCTACTTATTAGTTCAAATCTGAGTGTTCTCCAGGTCCTGCTGCATATTGATATTTACTTCTCAATATCTAAAGTCATGAATCATCCTGAACATTGTGCAAACATCAACAAAATTCCCACTTCTGACTTTTATGATGGAGGGAAGGTCATTCATAATGCATCTGAAGACATTTGGGCCAAGGACACTACCCTGAGGAACTCCTGCGGAGATGTCCTGGATTTGAGATATTTTATCTCCAACATATACCATCTTCCTTTGTGCTTGGCATCACTCTTACCAGTGGAGAGTTTTCCTCCTGATTTATATTGACTGCAGTTTTGTTTGGGGTACTCAATGCCACATTCAATCAAATGCAGTCTTTAATGTCAGGGCTGGCAGTCTCTGCTTCTTGAGTTCAGCTCTTTTGTTCATGTCTTGACTAAAGAAATTAAAGATTGTATTAGATCAAAGGAGGAGGCTTCTGTAGTTACCAAAAAAGTCGTAAGCCTGACAATTGAGTGCATTTTAGAAGTCGGCAAAGGAGAATCAAAAAATTGATTTAAAAACATGAATGTAAACTCGTAAGAAACGTAGGAATGAACAGTTAAAGTTTATTAGATATGTGAAAATGAATAGTTTGGCAACGACAAATGTACGTGCATTACAGGCAGAGGCATGAGAATTTTTAATATGAAATAGGGAAATGACAGAGAAGCTGAATAATTACTTTTATGTCTGTCTTCATGGAGGAAGATAGAAGAAATAATAGAGACCCAAGGGACCAATGAGAATGAAGAACTGAAAGAAATTAGCAATAATTAAAAAAAAAGTAGTGTTGGAGAAATTATCAAGACTGAAAGTTGACAAATCCCTGAGACCTGATGATTCAATCCAGGAATGTTGAAAGAGGTGGCTATTGTGGTAGTGGTCATCTTTCAAAATTCTATAGATTCTGAAATCATGCTTGCAGAATACAAGGTTGCAAATGGAACCTTGCTATTTATTAAGCATGGAGGGAGAAAATGGGGAACAACAGACCCGTTGTAATGTGGTCAATAGTGGAGAAAATACTAGCATCTGTTTTAAAGAATGTGATAATTTAAAACTTAGTAATGATCTGATTAGGTAAAGTCAAGATGGATTTATGAAGTAGAAATCATGTTTGACAAACCTGATAGTGTTTTTTGAGGATGTTACTGGCAGAGTTGATCATGGGCAACAAATGGATATGGTATTTTCAGAAGACTTTCAGTAAGTTCTCACAGAGGTGGTTAATAAACAAAATTAGTGCTCATGCCATAATGGATAACATGCAGACGTGGATTGAGCATTGGTTCAGGGACACAAAACATAGAATGGGTCATCCTCAATTTTTCAGGCTGTAGCTAGTGAAATACTGCAAGGATCAGTACTCGAGTCCCAGCTATTCACAAATTTTTCCATGTGTTGGATGGAGACAAATATAATATATCCCAGTTTGCAAACGACAGAAAATTAGGTGGGAATATGTGTTGTGACGATAATGCAATGAGGCTTCGGGGATTTGGATAGGATGAATGAGTTGACAAGATCATGGCAGATGGATGTGGATAAGTATGAGGTTATTCACTTTGGTAGGAGGAATGGAGATATAGAGTAATTTTTAAATAGTGAAAGGGTGGATATTCAAAAGAACCTGGATGTCCTTCTTCAGCTGCAAGTACAGTAAGGATTTTTTTATTTTATTTGTTCATGAAATGAGTGGCATGGCTAGACCACTAATTATTGCCCATTCCAAATTGCCCAGGTGGTAGTTAAGGTCAGCTGTAGGTCTGGAGTCACGTTTAGGCCAGATCTGGTAAAGGTGGCAGATTTCTTTCCTTAGAGGGCATTAGTGAAACAGATTTTTGTTTTACAATAATTGTCAATGGTTACTTGGTCATTTTATTTCAGATTTATATTGAATTCAGAATTCACGATATCTCTGCCCTGGTGAGATTCAAACCCACATCACCAGAACATTAGCCTGGCTTTACTAGCATGCCACTATCTTTCCTAATTGGAAAGAGAAATGATACATTGACCTTTATTGCAAGAGGAAGAAATTGGCAATGGGGTCCTATGGACCTGGTTCCTATGTTCCCATGTCCAAGCTGTAATGAGATCAGGAGCTGAGTAGCTAAGGTAAATTTCAAAATGAACATCTTTGAACAGAATAGTGCCATGTGCTGCTTAATAGAACTGTCAATGACCCCCACCATTACTTTGCTAATGTTGGGGTGATAATTGTCTAGGTTGGATTTGTCCTTTATTAGAAAGAACATAGCTGGGCAATTGCCAGGTAGATGCCAGTGTTGTAGGTGACTTGGAACAGCTTGGCTAGGAGCATGGCTAATGCTGGAAGAGGTCTTCATACCATTGACAGAAGATTGTTAGGGACCACAGCCTTCACAGTGTCAAGTGCCATCAGCTGTTTCTGATACCATGTCAAGAGAATCAAGTTGGCTTAAGACTGGCACCTATGAGTGGCAGGGATGGATCACTTACCCAGCATTTAAGGTTGAAGATGATTGGAAAAGTTTCAAGCTTGTCTTTTGCAATGATGTGCTAGGCTCACCCATCATTGGGGATGAGGATGTTCGTGTAGCCCCTTTCTCTTATTGGTTGTTTATCTGTACACTACTATTCATGACTGGACTACAAAACTTACATCTGATTTATAGTTTGTGGAATTCCTTAACTCTTTTACATGCCGACTGGCACTTGCTATTTCTTCAATGCAGAGTTGGGAAAGACACTCCTCAATTCCCACCCCCCGTTACTGAATGGTGTTCTCAGTAAGATTTTTGTAACACTAAACTGATTCCAAATGTGCTGTGCTGTGCTGTGAAACTGATTGTTACTCCTACCACAAAATTGGGGTCAATGTTATTGTTTTTTGTGAAAGCATGTATCTAACAGAAACTTCCAGCAACTGCAGTTAAATACAGAAATGAGGATATTGCTGTCTGCATTGCCCTGCTCATCTAGAAGCTTCGGCATAGCAGCCCCTCACCAAAATTTTCAGCATTAAAATACACACAACACTGTAAATCTGCTTTTTAGCGAGCAAGTAGTTGTGTAGTGTAGCTTCCCAGGTTGACAACCTCAAGTTTTAGCTATGCCTGGTGCTACTCCTGATATGCCCACCTACACTCTTCCTTAAACCAGGACTGCACTCCTGGCTGGATGGTACTGATAGAGTGGGGGAATATGCTAGGCCATGAACTCACAGATTGTGGTTGAATATAATTCTATTGTTGCTGGTGGCCCATAGTGCCTCATGGATTTCCCAGTTTGAGTTACTTAGTTTATTTAAAATTTTGCGTGGTGCTAGTGCCAAACAACACTATGGAGGGCAAGTTTAATTTTTAATAACACATCAGAAAGTAATTTGGAAATGTGTGTCAGTTCCAAGGAAGCATATGACTGCAGTTAAGTGCCTGACAGAACTGCTGTAATACTATTATACAAATGAGCTTACAACAGACCAGAAAGCCATCTTTAATTTGGAAGAATTAAGTATTCAGTCCAGAATGGAGAACAGTTTCTTTTAGCATGTTTCAGTTTTTGAAGCTTCCAACTCAGTAGAGTTTGGTTAGAAATCTTCAAGTTGTGAAAACTGAAACAGATGAGGCGATCAGAGTCATGAAGGGTTTATGCCGGCAGGTTTGGAAAGGAATCGCAAAGTTACCTCTCTGCAATTGAAGGAAAATAAACTGTGGAAAAAAGTCAGTTAAATAAACCTGAAAGAGTTGAGATTGAAGTGGAATTGATCTGGAATTCAACATCTGTAAAAGGACAATATTGGGAAATAGTTATTAAGAGATATTGGTCATATATATTATGTATATATAAAACACTTCTTTCGCATAATGAACTCATGTTCCATTGTTAGAGAACATTTACAGCCTCATGAAAATACATTTGTGATCAACCCCTGTGGTAACCAACTGTGATAACTAAACATATGATCGATCAAGTCAGTTTTTTTTTCTGGGATCTGACTTGTCCAGTATTGCTATCAACTACAATCATGGCATGAAGGCTAGGTTATGCAGGATTTTCACCTGCTGATTTCCTAGCTGCTTGCTACCAGTCTAACAGCTGTGTATGCTCCTGTGTTCTTCCTCCTTTAGGCACTTCTTCCAGTTGGTACTTGCTGGGAGGATTAGCTAATTCTTCAGCTGAAGAGGTGGGAGGAGGGGGGTTGCAGACTCATAGACATTTACAGTTCAGGAGGTAGCATTTTGGACCAGCAACAGTCAACAAAGATCCTCTAATTGCTCTAATTCCATTTCCTAGCTTTTGGTCAATAACCTTGAGTCTATGGCAATGCATATGGATACCTAAATACTCCTTAAACGATACAAGAGTTTTTATGACTCAGGCACTGAGTTTCAGACTCCCAACACCATCCTAAGTGAAAAGATTTCTCCTCAAAGAATAATTCTGAATATATTCAGGATATGGCTTGAATAGTCTGTGCAACAGCTCTCCAAAGTTTTGCTGATGTTAAGACTTTGATAGGGTTGGGTTTATTGTTGGTGTTTCCAGTGCCTTGATTAATGCCAGGTGGTGCTTCTGGTTTCACTCCTTTTAGATTGAGTGGTTTGCTAGACATTTTAGCTGGCATATAAGGTCAACCACACTGCAGCGAATTTGGAGTCATATGTAGGCCGTGCTTCTTACTGTTTTCTAACAGTATGTTAAGAATTTCAGGTTCACTGTCTGAAGTATCTCAAATTATTTTTGCACACCCATCCTGGCAAACCTCAAAAATCTATCCACTATTCTAATAGCAGAGTCGCATCTAAATCATTTATTAAATAATCTGAACTGTGGTAAGAGCTACACTGGTAACCAGTTTAAGATCATCAGCCAGGCCAACAGTGTGATGCATTTCTATGTGCTAGAAGCTACATACATTTATACCCTTATGTTTTATGTAAGCTAAAGAAACTTGTACATACATGGCACCTCTTCCAAAAGAAAGGGGTCGGTGACTCCGTCAAACTGTGATACATTTCTATGGCAACACCCTGACCAATTCAAATACCTGCCTGGTCTAAGAATTAAGACTGGTAGTTAACTATTCCTGCTGCAACTTTCTGCCAATGACAGCCCAACCAATCAGCACTATCTTTTCATTCTGTATAACATGGGGTCTCTTTCTCCCCTTTCTCCCCACCAACCCCCATCTGCAAAATCTGTTTCTTCTGTCCTGGTTCTGACGAGTCCAAGATAACAAGCAGCACCTCTTATCTCCTTTTAGCAATGTTTGAATTGATCTTTCTTGGCCATAACTTTGAGAAGGGGGAAGGAGCATTTTGTTGAAGCAGGAGAGAGAATCTTCGAGCTGGCCCTTCTCACTCCTCCATTACAGGCATTTTAAATGGCTTTCATTCTGAGTCAAACACTGAAAAATGCAGCTCTGTTCCTTACGGAGGCGTATAATATCGCAGGGCTCAATATATTTTCTATGTCACTTTGACAAAACTATATTGCAACTATGTTAGCGTTTCACATCTGCAACAGGTGCTTAATTTAAAACATTCAATAATTAAACAAATTTAAAAAATCTTAAGTTCCCCTTTAAGAGGATTTCTTTTTTAAAATTGTAATTTCAAATCAGGACAACACCCAAGTCAGAGATAGATAGCTTATAAAATTTTTATTCACAACTTTTTCTGTGTTATAGAAGCAGGTCCATACTGTTCCAAAAGCTGTTAAAGAATTATCTACTGCAACTATTAACACCACTGCCAAGCAGTTAATAGGAATTTGCATCAAAACGTGGAGAGAACCACTGCAATTTATTCCTTGTATTAAAAGTACCAGCGAACATTAATCAGTCAAGGAAACCTGTATCACTGCTAGAAAAAAATCTGCAGACCTATGGACACTGCGAAACTGCAGGGAATTAATTAAATACTACTTTCTGAAGTGTCACTCCATGCCGCAGACATCGATTAGGAATGCGTGTCTAAAAGGATACTTAAAGAGATACCTTTAGAAATGACACACAAGACGCACAATTTCACTTGTTCATAAGCAATACATCCAGAGTCTGACCATGGACCAGCTTATAATAAAAATATCTGAATACAAGGGACATTTAAGGAAATTGTAATTGTATATACACAAGTGATTTTCGATGCCATGGTTAATGTGAGACAAAAGCATAGTTTCATATTATTACATTAAATAGAAACAATGTTAATGGTGATGAAAAACACAAAACAATGTGCAGACCATGCAAAATGTGTAACCTTCCTAGCTTTAATTTAACATTTGCACACTTTGGTAATTCTTAGAGAAGTTATATATTTAAAAAAAATGCTACCTGGGTCTATTTCTGAATGTCCCTTCAAATAACAAAAAAAAACACAATTCAGACACGAACTGTGCTCAGACAGGATTTTCTTTTCCTTGCTTCAATTGATCTCTGAACCAAAATTCTAAAGGAGTTCTGCATTTTGGAGAAGGGGTGAAATTCATTTTCTCCTTTTCCCATTGTCTCTTGGGGGCAAAGACTGGGCTGGGTTGAACTGGGTGTTACTGCAAAATTAACCTACTGCAAAATCTCTGGTAAATGTGGTGCTGTGACCGGCTAGGTGTGACAGTAGCGTACATTGGTGCTCAAGTGTTGCGGGGAAACCTGCTCTCAGCTCAGTCTCTCCCCAGGAAGGAAGTTGACATCAGGTGAACATTGCATGAGAGACTATCAGTGAATAGTTCATCTCATTACCCCAGGACACCAACTTACTGAATCACCAAATGACTAATCTAAAGCAAAGGATTTTTCTGTATTAGTAACTTGAATGTTACATAGAGAAGCTGCTGAGGAATACTATCAGACATGAGATTTTTACACAAACATTGAACAGACCGCCCAAAATTCCAAATGATTTAAAAAGAATGAGTCCCAGACATTTACTCATTTTGACAGCCTTATTCAGGTACGGCTGACTAGGGCAATTGTCATTTTTCTTCATTTCAAGTTGGCAAGCTGTTTTTGGGCTTTCATTTTATAATAATCTCAAGGTCTCATACAGGCAGCGCCATTCAGGGTGAGTCTATCCAATCATGACTTTCTCCTATGATACTGCACTACCTAAGGTGAATGCAGAACAATCTTCAGCTTATGAAATTCAAATGAATTCAACATATAATTGTCTCACCCAGCTCATCCTCCAACTTCTGCTCAAATAAAATTAGCCTATTATAAGATATTTGTCACTTTGCACATGGGGAAAGTGGGTTAGAGGGTAGGAGAGTTGACAGTTCCATTCTGCTCCACATAAGATACGGTATTGTTTTAAATGATTATTTTTCACAAGCACCCACAATTTTACATTATTAGAATCTGATCAGGACAGCAACACAGTATTAGTTTAGGTACAGCATTAGATCTCTGACATCAGTGCAAGAGTGAAATTAAGCCAAGCTAGTAGGCTAAGGCCACAGAAACGAGGAATGCGTTTTTTTGTTGTTGGCTGCTGCTGAGTAGGGTCAGCATGCTCAAAAATCTGCTAAAAATTTTGATCAGTTTAATACTTGTGGAGGTTCACATTAATCAGTCTGCTGCAATCTTTTGTTTTGGTGGTATCATAGGAACGGACCATGTCACTCTGTGAAACTGCACCATGTTCTTCTTGAGAAAACGCGTAGCCATCTGCAACAGAACAAAGTTATTGAACAATGCTATTTGGGCATCTGTGTCATTTATATTCAAAGTGTTTTACTTCCATGTCCAGTTTAAAAAAAATCTGCTTAAATTATTTGGCAACTCACAGCATTGATTGCTGCAAAAAACTGATATTCTAGGTCCATATATACTGGGGTAAAAGGAATCACAAGGGAAGAAATGATTTGCAGTGTCAAGGGTTTATAGTATAAAGAAAGGTTATTGAACTTGTGTTCTGTATTTTTCTGGAAATGAGACAGGTTATCTAGTTGCAATTCTCAATTGTAATGAAAGGGGATTGACAAAGTAAATGGGAAGCATATTACTTTCTATATTGAAGAGTTTAAATAACAAGGTTGAAGGTTTCTAAAAAAATAGTAAGCTTGGAGTAAAAATAAAATAAAGCGTAAGTGCCATGGAACTGAATTGTCCAAATAGACTCAAAGAAATCTGATGGATCTATAATGGTGAGGGCCATTGTCTTAAATCTCTGAAACAAATTCAGTTCCTGAAACACACACGTTATCCTTTGCCTTTGCCACTGTCTGTACCTTGCCATTCTATTTGATTTTGAGTTGAGAATCTGACATGAACTCCTCTCCATCACCCAGACTTCTTACTTCCATCACCATAAACTACATATCTCCATCTCTGTCTCAGCTATTTGCTACTGAAACCTCCAATGTCTGTGTTAACTCCTGACGCAACTATTCAAATGTTCTCCTGGCCAGACTCCTAACCTGCATCCATCGTAGGGCATGCTTTTATTTGGAAGCAGGATTGCCTACCAGCATGCTGCAAGATTTGGTGGTTAATATACCCTGCCAGAGCAGCATCCCTGCAGTTAATACAACCATCTAGCAGCATTAATTGGCTGGAGAAAGGACTTCTGCTCAAGCCCTACCTCAAATAGAGCTGTACCACAGTAGTAGTTAAGATTGGAATTATAAGCAATCCCCAGGTTCAAAGTCTAGGATCAGATAAGTGCATGGGGTCTTGGGGTGGTGACAGAACACCAGCTGGGTCACCCTGTGGGAGGAGGGAGCCTGATGTGGAAAGGGGGCTCTTAAGGCCTATCCTTCTTCTCCTGGTTGGGGCATGAGCAGCATACCTGTCTGGCATTACCCATTCTCTTAATTCCTCCTACCAATCTTAAATGTGTGTCTGGGTGGTAAGCAGCTCAAGCCACTTAAGGACTTCAATTGGGATGAAGGTGGGTGGGTTGCACAAGGCCTTGCCTATCCCCTGTAAAACTGTGTTCAGTTCAGGGGCATGCAAGAGCTTGGCAGACCGGTCACCCGGGAAACCTTGTATTCCCTACCAGATAAAAACCGTAAATACTTCCCAGTAACTTGAGTGCATCCAAAACTCAGCTGCCCATATTTAAATGTGAACCCACTTTCTGTTCACCCTTCACTGCTATGTTCTCTGACCTACAGGAGATATCAGGCTGAATAAGAGGCTGGAAGAACACAGCAGGCCAGGCGGCATCTGGAGGAAAGGAGCAGTCAACGTTTTGGGCATTAGCCGAATATTAAAAGTGTATGTGAATACAGTTGGGGTGCTTGGTTAAAAAAACACTTTTAATAAAGGTGATTTATAGAAGTATGTCTTTTCTTTGGGGATGGCTACTTAAAATAACCATTAAGAACCTTATTTGATTCTGCAGTTCATAACTCAGATGCAAAACTAACTGCAGTACCATGACTGCTTCTCAGGATAATAGTTACTGAGTGATGTACTAACACTTAGGGCAGTTGCTGCAGAGGTGCAATGGAGAATGGTTGCTGCTTAAGGCCTTTCAACCATAGTGCACTGAGGGACTGGAAATGGCAGAATTCTTTGGGCTGTGCATTACAAAAAAAATGTAAATCCAGACAATGGCCTAGTGGTATTATTGCTGGATTGTTAATCCAGAGACCCAGATAACATTCTGGGAACCCGGGTTTGAATCCCACCATGACAGATAGTGGAATTTGAATTCAATAAAATATCTGGAAATAAGAATCTAATGATGACTGTGAATCCATTGTCGATAGTCGGAAAAACCCATCTGGTTCACTAGCATCTTTTAGGGAAGGAAACTGTAATCCTTACTCGATCTGGCCTACATGTGACTCCAGACCCACAGCAACGTGGCTGATTCTGAACAGCCTTCTGAGCAATTAGGGATGGGCAATAAATGCTGCCGAGCTAGTGACGCCCTCATCCCATTAATGAATTAAAAATTAGAAAATATATTGAGGCACCCAGTGGAGCATGGTTTGTAGAGAACTTTATATCTGTTGCAATGTCTGTTAATTCTAATGTGAGATGTCTTTGCCCTTGGCTAAAGTGTAGTTTATCAATATCAATTCCACTACAATTGAATGGGACATAGAGGCAAATTGAATTTTCTTGCAAATATTCAAATATACAAACTGAAATATTTTGTATTGTATTTTTACACATTTTATAAAATAAAATACAGTTTTGAAAATGAAAATAAAGGGTTAATAGGCCTCCTGGTTGTTTCTACCCTAAGTTAAGCACGTTTTCCAGCAAGGTTAACTTGGCTTAGTTAGTAGCAATCTTTGACCCAAATGATTGGGATTTCAAGCAACCTTCAACACATCAGCATATAACACATTGACACTGTTGTGCAGTGTTGAGGGAGTGCTACATCGTTGAAAGTGTTACTTTTGATGAAATTGAGGTTTATCTGCTTCTTTGTTTGTTCATGCTGGAAATTAAGCAGCAACAGCCATTTCACCACCATATTTCCAATACAGCCAAAAATGACAATCAATGGTCGTCAATCTGGTCATTGTGAGATGTATGTGCATTAAATAACTGTCATGTCTGCAAATGTTACGATAACTTCAAAGTGTATGTGAATACAGTTGGGGTGCTTGTTAAACAAACTTTTAATAAAGGTGCTTTATAGGAGCGTGTCTTTTCTTTAGGGATGACTACTTAAAATAACCATCAAGAACCTTGGTTGATTCTACAGTTCATAACTCGGATGCAGAACTAACTACAGTACCATGACTACTTCTCAGGACAAGAATTATTAACTCAGCATAAACTGGATACCAAATCTGGAATCTTTATGATCTCTGCAGCAGGAGTTCCATAATCAGAACGCTATTAGGAGAATTTTGATCTTCTTGATGGCATTTTAAAAAAATCTTAGACTATGTAGCCAACTTTAACCAAGAAAACACGTCACCTACTCAAAAGGTCCCTGTCAGTGTCGATCCCTTACAATCGGGCACTATCTGGTGGATGGTGTCATAGTGCTATCCATCTTTTGCGTGTCCACTCCACTAACCACTTAATTGAGATATTGGTAGTGTGTTGGAGAAAGGATCCACATTTTAATTTATAATTAAGATTATTCCCTTGAACAGGGATAGCCATAATTCAAAGCACACAACCCAGGCACTTGGGTCAGTCTGTACATAGACTAATTTAAATTTTTTACTTGAGATTTCACATCTATTTAAGCAATGAAACCAACTCATTACATGTATCACACTCGTACACAAACAGAATGGTCCAAGTGGGGTCCTCAACTTACATTAAGCTCATCATTAAAAATGTAAACCTTAACGGAGAACTTTTTCTAAAATTAAAATTCACTGAAAAGACCATCATAATTAATATGTATCTGTGGTTCTTGTTCATTTCTCATGAAATGCACCCCATAGCACAAAAGCAACTTTAATTCCCCATATAAAAACAACATTTCTTAACAATAGGGTCGAGCACATTTGTTAATAGTTCACTAAAGCTATTCATCACCACCTTTAAAGTACCATCTCTGGTTTTAGCCAACTGAGGGGAAAAAGAGCATTTGAAGATCAGGATCTCAATCACAAGCCTAAGGTTATGGTTTACTGGACAGCAGTAATTCTCTGCTCCCATGTGCTTTGAAGACTTGGTCAATCTAAAGTAGACACCTCGAAATACTGGTGAAGCACCATCAGCAGTCCATTTGCACGATCCAATGCCAAAACAGGAGGCCCAACATATGAGCATTAATCACTCAAAACCAGCTTCAATGGATGGCATGTGCCAGTCATGTGCGTGACACCAGCCTTCTGAAGCAACTGCTCCACTTGGCACTTGTTTATGGCAGGAGACACTGAAGGAGAGAGCATAAGTGTTTAGAGATGTCCTGGAAAGCATCGCCAAAGTTTTTGGGAACTGATTAAGAGACTTGGTCAGGAGCATAGTAGGTTCTGGTGACCTGTATTTAAAGAATTCAACAATCCAGCTGTGACACAGAGATAACAACCTTCAAGTAAATTAGATTCCCTTGTAAATACAGAATTTCCTAGTTGTGGAAATTATATCAATCAGCAGAAAGTAGATTGTCAATTGGTTGACACAGACTGAGTTTTAATGGAAAAACATAGACTGAATTGAGGTTCATGTGGGAACCTGGTGCACGGGCCATCAGATGCTTTAACTAAGGTTTATTGCAACAAGTGTGTTAAGCATGAATCAGGTTTATCAGTATTCCTAAAGTTTATCAATAATAGGAAGGATGATTAAGTTAAGACAAAGTTAAATAAAGTTAATATAAATAAACCGAAGAAAAATAAAGTAAATATAAGTGAAATAGAAGCAAGGTATGGGACAGCAGCTCAGACATATGGAACATATGTCCTCTAGTATGCAGAAAATATTGGTGTTACCAATGGTATAGATGACCAAGTGCAGAAAGTGTCACCAAATGTAGAAACTTGTGCTTGAATCACAGCTGGAGTAACTGTGGGGCATCTACAAGGTTGAGAGTTATGTGGGTAGCACATTCAGAGATGTGGTCGCACTGCTGGCTCGGTATGGAGGCAAAGATCAAATGATTAGCTGTCACACTGTCCAAGAAATCCAGACAGTCCCCTAGAGTCCTGCTCTCTAATTGGCTTCCCATTTTGGTTAATGGTAAGGGAACTGGTTCCTCAGACGAGTACAGTCACAGTTATGTTTGTGGTACAGTTAGGGGCTCAGTTGTAAAGGAGAGGAGGGAGAGGAAGACAACAGCATGGGCAATAGAAGGTTCTGAGGAAGGGTCACCGGACTTGAAATGTTAACTCTGTTTTTTCCTTCAAAGATGCTGCCGGACCTGCTGAGCTTTTCCAGCAACTTTGTTTTTGTTGCAATAGAGTTGTTAGTTAGGGGAACAGACAGGCATTTGTGTGGTTCTAGACATGACGCCAGGATGATATGTTACGTCCTTGGTGCGAAGGTCAGAGATATCTAAGAATAGCTGTTAAGATATTCTTCTGGCAAATTGTGAACAGCTATAAGTTGTGACTTAGGTGGGAAGTGGGATGACGCCTTGAATGCAGAAATCAAGAAGCTTTTTGAAGGAGATTGCAAAGTATTCTTTGAAGGATCTTCAATGTACTAATCGCAGGATTATTTGAGGTCACACATGCTAATCAGCACAGAAAGAGGAGAACTAAGCAACTGAACACATGGCTGGAGAATTGGTATATGAGATAGGACATCAGATTTCTGAGGCATTTTGGCCAGGGGAAAGCAACAGCAGCAGCCAGATCAGTGGCATATGCTGGTGAGGCCAGAAATAGGAAGACAGCTCAGTTGAATGTTTGACTAAAGGGCTGGTACAGGAGGGAGAGTTTCATGTATCTGGATCATTGAGACCTCTTCCAGTCTGGTGGGATCTGTACAAAGGCATGGTTGCACCTAATCTGGAAAGGTACCATATCCTTGCAGGGAAGTTTGCTAATGCCACTCAGGAGGGTTTTAAATTAGTGTGGCAGAGGAGTGGAACCAGAGTAGAAGGTCAACATGTGGAGTGATTGAGGAGAAGATTACTCAACATTAAATCAACTAAGTCTAATAGGAAGATCAGGCAGGGCCAAGTTAATAAACACCACGGGACTGGCGGTCTGAAGTGTATTTATTTTAATGCAAGGAATATGACTGGTGAGGCAGATGAACTTACAGCCTGGATTAGTATATTGAACTATGATGTGGCAGCCATTACAGAAACTTAGACCATAAGACATAGGAGCAGAAATTAGACCATTTGGCCCATCAAGTCTGCTCTGCCATTCAATCATACCTGATAAGTTCCTCAACCCATTTCACCCACAATCCCCCCTGTGACCTTTGATTCCCTTGACAATCAAGAACCTATCTCTGTCTTAAGTTTACTCAATGACCTGGCCTCCACAGCCTTCTGTGGCAATGAATTCCACAGATTCACCACTCTCTGGTTGAAGAAGTTTCTCCTCATTTCCATTCTAAAGGTCTTCCCTTTACTCTAAGGCTGTGCCCTCAGGTCCTAGTCTCTCCTGCCAATGGAAACATCTTCCCAACATTCATTCTGTCTAAGCCGTATTCTGTAAGTCTCACTTGGATCCCCCTTATCCTTCTAAAGTCCATTGGGTATAGACTCAGAGTCCTCAAAAGTTCCTCATATGTAATGCCTTTCATTCCTGGGATCATTCTTGTTCCCAGTCCACCTGCATATTGAAATCCCCCCCCATTATCATGGTAACCTTGCCTTTCTTACACGCCTTGTCTATCTCCAGGTGTATCTTGTGCCCCACATCCTGACTATTGTTTGGAGGCCTGTACATAACTCCTATTATGGTTTTTAAAAAATTTTTGCAGTTCCTCAACTCTACACACACAGATTTTACATCATCTGACCTTACGTTGTTTCTTGCTATTGAATTAATTTCATTTCTTACTAATAAGGCAACTTGGCTAAAAGAGAGGTGAGACTGGTGGCTCAACATTCTGGGGTTTAGATGTTTCAGGTGAGATAGAGAGCAATTTAAAGGGGTGTGTGACTTGTATTACTTGTTAGGGAGAATGTCACAGCTGCATTAAAAGAGGACATCTTGGAGTGCTCATTCAGTGAGGCCATATGGGTAGAACTCAGGAATAAGAAAAGTGTAATCACTATGATGGGGCGGCACGGTGGTTAGCACTGCTAGGGACCCGGGTTCAATTCCACCCTCAGGCAACTGTCTGTGTGAAGTTTGCACATTCTCCCCGTGTCTGCGTGGGTTTCCTCCGGGTGCTCTGGTTTCCTCCCACAGTCCAAAGCTGTGCAGGCTACGTGAATTGGCCATGCTAAAAAATTGCCTGTACGGTGATGGGTTTGGATGGAGGCTCTGAAGGTCGGCGTGGACTTGTTGGGCCGAAGGGCCTGTTTCCACACTGTCAGGATTCTACGATGGGGTTATATATAGGCCTTCCAATAGCCAGCGGGAGATAGAGGAACAGATCATGGAAAGATGTAAAAACAACAGGGTTGTCTTCAGCTGGTAATTTTGACTTCCCAGTATTGACTGGGAATCCCTTACTTCCAGGGGCTTAGATGAGGCAGAATTTGTTAGTTGCATCCTGGAAGGTTTCTTGAAACAATATACAGATAATCCAACTACAGAAGAGGCCATATTAGACATTGTACTAGAGAATGAGCCCAGCCAGGTGATCGAAGTTTCAGTGAGGGAAGAGGTTTGGAAACAGTGATCATAATTCTGTAAGTTTTAAGATAGGTATGAACAAGGATAAGAATTGTCGTTGGCTGAAAGTACTATATTTGGGGAAGACCAATTACAACAGTGTTAGGCAGGAACTGGAGAAATCAGGTTGGGGTAGCTGTTTGAGGGTAAATCCACATCTGACACATGGAAATCTTTTAAAGGCCAGTTGATCAGAGTTCAGCACCAGCATGTTCCTATGAAGATGAAAGATAAGGATGGCGAGATTTGGGAACTCTGGATGACAAGAGATGTTGAAAGTTTAGTCAAAATGGAAAAGGAAGCATATGTAAGGTTTAAGAAATAGAAATCAAAGCAGGCCCTTTAGGAGTATGAAAGAAGCAGAAAAGAACTTAAACAAGGAATTAGTAGGGGCTAAGAGGGGCCATAAGATGTCATTGGCAAGTCATTTTATATTAATAAGAGCAAGAGTTTAACTAGGGGAAGGGTAGGTCCACTCAAGGACAAAGGAGGGAATTTATGCATTGTGCCAGATGAAGTGGGTGAGGTCAATGAGTATCTTGCATCAGTATTCAACAAGGAGAAGGTTGAATGATAAGATTAGAGAGGAGTATGTTGATACTCTGGGGCATGTCAATATTAAGGTGGTGGTGGTGTTGGGTATCTTGAAAAGCATTAAGATAGATACGTCTCCAGGCCTGATGGGATATATCCCAGATAGTGAATGAAGCAAGGGATGAGATTGCTGGCGCCTTGACAGAGATCTTTGTATCCTCTTTAGCCAAAGGTGAGGTCCCAGAAAACTGGAGAATAGCCAATATTGTTCCTTTGTCTAAGAAGAGCAACAGCGATTATCTACGAAATTACAGGCTGGTGAATTTTGCATCAGTGGTAGGGAAATTAATGGAGAAGATTCTTAGAGACAGGATTTGGAGAAGAATAGACTTATTAGAAATAGTTAGGATGACTTTATGTTTCAAAATCTTGACTTGAGTTTTTTTGAGGACGTGATGTGACTATATGGGCCTTTGGGAAGGATTTGTTTGTCCTTTTTTTCTTGAAGAGTGGTGTTGTAAACCAAGGTGTCTGCTCCATGGGAAGCAGAGTAAATAGCTTGCATTTTTTAAAATAAAAAAACTTAAATTAGACAAAAGCAGCATGAGTGGATGGAGTCAGGCTCACCCAGCCCAAAGGTTTTTGCTTTGCTTTCAGTTGTTGAAGTTGGGATTTTGGAGTTGAATCAACTAGATACAGCTGTCTCTCTGCTGCTGCAGCAAAAGCTTGAGTTCTATCTCTGTGCTGCTAGATTCATTTTGTTGGTTTTGTTCTCCTGGACTAGAGGACATAGCAAGGGAGAGAAATCTGTTTTGCTGAATTTGCCATTGCCAACGGTGTGTTTATGGGATGCTGCTCTATTGGAACAGTTGATAAGTAACAGTTAAATATTATTTTGTTCAGTATTTCTAAAAGGCATCTGGTTAGGTATATGGACAAGATATGGACGGAAGGGTTTAGAGGGATATGGGCCAAATGCTGGCAAATGAGGCTAGATTAATTTAGGATATCTGATCGACATGGATGAGTAGGACCGAAGGTCTGTTTCCATGCTGTACAGCTCTATGACTATTTCTATAGAGTTTGAATTATGCTAATTTTTTTTGCGTGTATTTTAACTGCAGTGTAAGAATAAAGTGTTTTGCTTAAAGCCTAGTAGTTTGACCAACTGAATCATATCTGGAATGCAGCACCTTACGTTTGCCTTTAAATAAGATTAAAGTTAGGATCTAGACTATCTCCTTGATGTGTTTTTTGCATCTTGGTCTGGTCCATTACCGTGACAAGAATGATTGATGAGGGTAGGGTAGTGGATGCTGTCTACATGGACTTTACAGAATCATCTGACAAGGTTCCTCGTGGCTGGCTGGTCCAAAAGATTAAGTTGTGTGGAATCCATGGTGAGTCGGCAAGTTGGATGCAATATTGGTTTGGTCATAGAAGACAGAGGGTGATTGCGTGGAGGGGTGTTTTTCTGACTGGCGATCTGTGACCAGTGGTGTTCTGCAAGGATCAGTACTGGGAATTCTGTTGCTTATATCTAGATAAAATGATTTGGATGAAAATGTGGGTCGTCACATTAGTAAATTTGTAGACAACACGAAGGTTGGAGTTGTGGATAGTGAGGAAAGTTATCAAAGGGTACAGCAAGATATAGATCTTATATAGAAAGTTGGGTGAGAAACAGCAGATGGACAAGTGCGATGTGATGCATTTTGGGAGGTCAAATGCAAGAGGATAGTAAACACTAAATGGCAGGACCCTTAGGAGCATTAATATACAGAAGGAACTTGGGGTACAAGTCCATAGGTCCCTGAAAGTGGTGACACAAGTGGATTACGTGGTTATGAAGGCATACAGCTTTGTAGCTAGCCTTGATTGGTTGGGACATTGAGTACAAAAGTTGGTAAGTCATGTTGCAGATGTATAAGACTTTAGTTAGACCACGTTTGGAGTATTGTGTACAGTTATGGTCACCACACTATAGGAAGGATGCGGAGAGTGTACAAATGAGATTTACCAGGATGATGCCTGGAGAGTATTAGCTATAAGGAGAAGTTGGACAAACTTGGATTGTTTAAGCTGGAGCATCTGAAGCTGAGGGGTGACCCAAGAGAAGTGCATAAAATTATGAGCAGCATGGATAAGGTGAATAAAAGAAGTCCTTTTCCCAGGATGGAAATGTCAAATAATCTGGGGCATACGTTTAAGGTGAGAGAGGGCAAGTTTAAAGGAGATGAGCGAGGCAAGTTATTTTTAAATGAGAAGGTGGTAGCTGCTTGGAACACAATGTTAGGGGAGGTGCAAGAATCAGATACAAAGTTGAAGAGGTATTTTGACAGACATATGCACAGGCAGGGAATAGAGGGATATGGTCCACATGCGGGCAGATGGGATTAGTTTAGAATGGCATCATCGTCAGTGCAGATCGGTGGGCTGAAAGAGCATGTTCCCATGCTGTACTCTTCTATATTCTCAGGGGGAATTCAGGTTTGACGGAAGCAAACTGGTAAATGGAATTAATGAAATAGAATGCAAAAAGAGAAGACACATGAAGCAATGGCAGGTATCATATGGGATAAAAATAATGTTAACAAAGCAGAATTAAAGGCTCTGTATCTGAATGCAGGTAGTAGTCACAAAAAGTTGATTTGAATGCACAAATTGAGGTAAATGAACATACTGTAATTTAATTGCCATTACGAAGATGTGGCCACAGGGTGACAGAGACTGGGAAGTGAATGTCAAGGGTTATTCTGCACAGAGAGGTGATAAAAGAAAAAGGAGATGAAGTAGCACTTTTAATAAGGGACAAAATTTACACATTAGTGAAAAAGGACTTTTAGTCAAAGGATCAAGGTGAAAACGGTTTGGATACAGCCAAGAGAAAGCAAGGGGCTGCAAACTTTGGTGGCATGCTAAATGTGATTGTCAGGACAATTTAACCATGGAAGAATTGCTGACAGCACTGTCCATAGCAACAAACTATGAAGGTTTGAGCTGTAAGTTGGCTAAAATGGATTGGGAAAATGCACAAAGATTTGACTGCAGACAGGCAATGGCTAGTATTAAAAGAAGTATTGTACTACACAGTCTACAACTGATAGACTTTGCTATTATTTGGTGGAATGTCTAAGAGGCATTTAAACAGACACGAACAGGCAGGGAATAGAAGGATACGGACCATGCGCAGGCAGATGGGATTAGTTAAGAATGGCATCATGGACAGTGCGGAAATAGTAGGCTGAAGGGCCTGTTCCTGTGCTGTACTGTTCTATGTTCTAATTAAGAACTACAGATGTGTTACTTCATTGTCAGTAGTAGGGAAAATATTAGAATCTATTGATGGAGATAACTGGACATTTAGAAAATAATGGTACAATTGGGCAGAATCAACATGGATTTACAAAAATGAAATCACATTCGATAAATTTTAGGCATTTTTCTGAGGATGTTATTTATAGCATTGATGAAGTGGATTGGGTGTGTTTGGTCATTCAGAAAGCTTTTGATAAGGTCCCATAGATAAGGTGTGATGAAGTCGTCACTTTAAAAAAAAAAGTTATTTTGTCCTAGGTTTTTTTGAAGTGAGGTTGTAAAGGCAGAGATGACAAACTGGCTACTGGGAACGGCTTAAGTAAATAATTTAGGAGGCCTTTGGGTTTTATTTTTGAAACAGTTGGAACAATGAAAGGAGAGTGGCCAGTTCTTAAAGATCAGGCTTTCTAGTTTTTTTTAGCTTTAGCAGTCAGAAGCTGTTTGGGGTCCCATAAGAGTTGGAGCTTCAGTGAATGATGCCTAGCTGCTACTCTCTGAAATCTCTCTTGTTGGTGTTTTCTCTTGGACTGGAGAACTGCATGTAAGAATCCGTGCCTGAATTTGCCTTTTTGCCAAGGGGTGTGTTTACGGGATGTTACTACATTGGAACAGTTAAATAGGAATAGGTATTGTATCTATTATTCAGTTAAGTTTTCCAATAGTTAAGTTATTCTAAATTCCTTTTTCATTTTTTTTTTAAAACAAGGTGTTTAAGTAAATTGTGTTTTGCTTAACATTGAGTAGTTTGACCAGTTGCATCACATATGGAACATGCCCTTCATATCTACCTTTAAAAGTAAGAAAAAGTTAGGGTCTAGGCTACCTGCTTAAGATATTTTGAGGGGGTTTGGTCTGGTGCATAACAAAGGTCAGCAGGTAAAATTAGAGCACATGGAATAGGGGGAAATGTACTTGTTTGGATCGAGAATTGATTAACAAATAAAAAGCAGAGAGTACAACTAAACAGTTAACCATTCTCAGATGGCAGGCTGTTATTAGTGCAGGATACCAGAACTATTTACAATCTACATAAATAATTTGGTTGAGGGGACCAATTGTAATATTGTATTTCAAAACTTGCTGATGACAACTGGATGGGAATGCATTTTGTGAGATGTGTGTCACGAGTCTTCAAGAGGACTTGGGCTTAAGCATAGCAGATGGAATATAATGTGAATAAGTGTAAAGTTGCTCACTGTGGTATAAAATAAAACAGAAATAATATTGCTTAAATGGAGAGGGGTTGGAGGTGCAGGTATCTAAAGGAACTTGGATATCCTCATTCACAAGTACCAGAAGTTAACATGTTTGGGTGCAGCAGTAATAAGTCTTGCTTTCATACATTTTCTTTGGTGAGATCACATCTGAAATACTGTATATAGTTTTGGTCTGTTTATCAAAGAAGGAATACACTTGTCATAGAGACAGTGCAATATGGCTCACCAGATTAATTCCTGGGATGGTTGGATAGTTTTCTCAAAAGTCAATATCTGTACTCCCGAGTTTCATAGAATGAAGGGTGATCTCATTGAAACTTACAAAATTCTTCCAGGGTGTGACAGGGTCCCTATGGATAAGATGTTCCTCCTGGCTGGACAGTCTAAAACTAGAGACATAGTCTCAGGATATGGAATAGGCCATTTAAGATGGAAGTGAGGAGGAATTTCTTCACTCGGCTCTATCTTTAGAATTTTCTAACCCATACGGCTGTGGAAGCTCAATCATTGAGCATTTTCAAGACAGAAAATCAACAGATTTTGTGAGTCTAGAGACAATATGGAGCACAAAGTCATACAGCATAGAGACAATGCCTTCGGCCCACCATGGCTATGCCGACCAACAAACACCAAACTACACTCATCCCATTTATCTGCACTTGTTCCATAACCCATTATGTGCTGGCATTTTAAGTGCTCAACATCAAGTGATATGGAGGTTGTACGATCAAGTGGCACTGTGGTAGATGATCAGCTATGATCTAACTGAATAGTGGAGCAGACCCAATGGCTGAATGGTGTCCTGCTGTTACTATGATTCCAAGGGATGGCAATAAGATGACTAAAACTCAGAATCCTATGTTGCATTTTGTACCCTTAGCTTTCTTGATTAGTTGTATAAATTACTGTATTTTCATTCACAATTTGTAAACATGACTGCTGATTCATTGTTAGTCTTTACAACAATACAGAAAAATATTACCGCATCTCTTACATTCGGTTTTGGAGCTGGGTCTCGCTGCTGTAATGTATTGAGGATTTATTGTATAAATAAGAGAATATAAGCTATAAAATTCTGATCAGATTTTAAAGCACACCAGTGTCCTTCCTCTCCTTCCCCTTCTTCAGATATTCTATATCTTCAACCAGATAAAGAAAGTGCATTATAATTGTTTTATTCAATGTGGCTCACACTTATCTCTGTTATCAATAAACAAATTGCATTCCGGCAACCAAAACAACCAACAAATCTCATTCATCATCACCAGGAATGAGTGCAGCAATCTATTAACAGTTACTTAATAACCTCACAACAGAAATATAACAAAAGAGACTACATATTGTCAAAACTATTTATCCCTTCTTTTACCAGCAGTCATCTCAGTGTCAGTATTACCAGTTACAGACTTGCAAAAAGATCGAACAGGACTAGTTTTTGGCCTTCGACCTATACAGGATGTAAACTGATATGCATCATGCTGTGGTGCTATGGGTTATTTGCAATGGATATCCTGAATGAATGTGAAATAAAGATATATTATCCAACCTTAGTCTAGGTTCATTATTTCAATGAAGTTATCCTTCAAATATCATTAGTGAGGTCAGGTATGGGAAATCATGAGGGATGTCTATTCCTTACAAAACTTTGAGCCAATCACTGCAACCCCTCTCCCTTCCTGAATCCTAAATAGCAGGGCACAAGCTTGTACCTATTACTGTTTTCCTTCCTCCCTGATTGTAACTTACGATATGGCCTCATTACAAACAGTATGGGATTTGCACTTAGCATCAGAGGTTACTGTTTGCGGATTATCAAAGAGTAACGAAAAATGCAATCTTACTAAAAGGAAAGACTGTCTGAAAACATACTCACAATGCTATCATCACACCAATAAGGCCACTGAACAAGATTATTTCTCATGGAGATAATAGAGAAAATATATAAGAGCAGACACACAATTTTGTTTGAAGTATCAGAAAAAGCAATGCTGCCAATGTGTCACATGATGTGGTACTGAATTATGTAAACCAAGAAGGTCCAAGATTTGTTAAGTTTTTCTGTTAGCCAGGGATGCACAAAATTCATATTAATTTAAAATCTAGGAAGCCAGAGGTATAGAAGGGTGAGAAGTGTAGGGTGATAAGGTTACAGGATTTGAAGGACTATTCAATGACCCTTGGCTTTTAACCAAAGAAAGGACTGAAATTATCTTTAATCCTCTCCCCCCATGATGTTATCTTGGCAATATCCCGGACGGCTTCCATGAGCCCGATATGCAGGTATGAATAGACATATGGTCCGTTCAGGTAAACAGGCAGCTATCACCAAAAGGCTTTCTTTAAAGTTACTAGCCAGGGAAATGAAGTTGGGCTGAAGGACAGCAAATGCATTTTCAGCAAATGCCTTGCAGCTAAACAGAGTGAAGGAAGTTTACTTAACTGTAAAGTGAAAGCAAGCATTAATAAATCTATGGCTCCTTGGTAGTAACCTGCAAACATAATGTGAGGCCACAGAATGAGCAGATTGAGTTGAGGTTACAATTAGCTGAAAATCTTGTTGAGGTTACAAAACGTTTGGAAGAATAACATTTTCTCCACATTTTTAGTATTAAAAATGGAGATTGGGAATGATAATTACAATACAAACAATATTAAAACATCCCTGAATTGAGGAAAGGAGCCATTGAAATTAAATCAATTTTGGCACTGTAAATCTGTAATGATTTTGATCCATCGGTTTATGAAATTTTGTACCTGCTCCCCCTTTTAACAAAAGTGCAGATAAATGCTTGTTCTATTGGGAGTTTTGGATTGCCAGATAATTATGATGAGTGTCAATGATGATAGTGTTTAAAGTCTAGAGTGGAAGAGTCCTGTGTCAATCAAAAGAATATTGTTCACAGTTATGTTTTGAAGAAGCATGGTCTTTCTCTGGAGTGCTTTTTTTGGGGAGGGGGATGATCTCTTCTGTTTAAGGAGTTGTGCTGTTTTGCCACCAATTAACATCAATGAACTTGAACTGAACAATCTCAGGGTACTCCTAGCTAGCTCTTTCACTGCTGGTTTACAGCCTTCAGGGATTCCACTGTGTTCATTAATGCAAAGTGAATATGAATATTGTTGAAGAGAGAGAGACATATCATGAAGCTTTTCATCTTGGACTGATCAGGACAAACAAATGCCAAATTTCAAATGACAATTTATACTACTGGAGAAGAGCGCTGATTGGTTGGAAAATTTATGTTGAGTGGATGAGGCATCCAAAGCAACAGAGCAATCATAGCCTGTCCAAAGAAGGCAGTAAGGAAGGATTGACTTGCATTGAATCAGTGCTTTTTAGAATCACTGGATGGATCAAAGCACTTTGCAGTCAATTAATTACTGATGTAGTTTTACCAAAGTGGTTAGTTCAGTTGCCTGGACTGCCATTTGTGTTGCATGTGGTGTCAACAGAATGGGTTCAATTTCTAGAAGTTTACAAAATTATGAGATGCATGGATAGAATGGATGGTCAGTCTTTCTCCCAGGGTAGGAAAACCAATTATTAGAGGATACAGTTTAAGGTAAAAGGGATAAGTTTAAAGGAGATGTGAGAAGCAGGTTTTTGTTTAAAACACAGAAGATGGTAGTGCCTGGAATGTGCTGCCAGAGTAGGCAGTGGAGACGGATACAATAGCAACAGTTAAGAAGCATCTTAATAGACATATGAACAGGCAGGGATAAAGGGATATGGACAGCATAGAGATAAAAGGTTCTTAGTTTAGAAAGGCATCATATGTCAGCACAGTCTTGGTGGGCCAAAGGACCTGTTTCTGTGCTGTATTGTTCTTTGAAGTGTATAGGAAACAGCCATGTTGAGCACAGCAAACTTCTCCACAAGCAGCAACAAATGTGATAGTGACTAGATAACTTGTTTTTACGCTGCTGATTCAGGGATAGATGTTGGCTCAGACAAATAGATAACTTCTCTTTCTTTCTTTGAAATAGTGCCATGCGATATTTTATACTCTTTTAAGCAGGTTAACCAGTCCTCAGTTCCAAGTTCCATCTGAGAAACAACATCTCTGACAGTGCCATGCTCCATCAGTATAGTGCTTGATTGTTAACATTAACTTTGGCCATGGAGAGAGTCGTTTGCGTAGAAGTTTGATGGGCACAACCTGGAGAAGGACTTGTGACTCAGAATGCCAGAAGTGAAACAAGTAGATAAAAAGACAGACTGGCCAAAGTGAAATTTGGAATTAAGTCTTTACTGTCACTGTAATAGTTTGGAGAGACTAAATGGTGAAAAACATAACTGGAGTAGGCTGTTCCACCTCACAAGCGCATGTCAGCCAAAGCCAGGATATCAATATGAACCATCTATAACGAGGCCACAAACAATACAGGGAGAGTTAGAGAGATAAAGACCAGTCTACCTAGCCTGCCATGCACAATTGTAATACCTTGTGCCTCATAATGTAAGTGCCGCTGACCACCTGAAACTATATGATCTCATGGGACTGCCAAAGAATCGGAAAGGAACGCTGGCCAAGTGCTCTGAGGGAAAACATCTTGCGCAAAGGAAGACAGCTGTGGTTGTTGGAGATCAGTTATCTCAACTGCTTACTGCAGGAGCTCCTCAGGTTAGTGTACTAGATCCAATCACCTTCGGTCACTTCAAAAACAATTTTTTCTCCACTAGAAAGTCAGAGGTTTGGAGTGTTCATTCATGATTGCACAGTGTTCAGTACCAATACCAACTTCTCCAACACTGAATTAGCCTGTGTCAATAAAGGGGCAAGGTCTGGACAACTCTCAGGCTTAGACTGATAAAGTGGCTCATAAAATTTCCATCATACAAGTACTAGATAATCATCAACTATACAGAATCTAACCATTTCCCTTTGATTTTCAACATTATTACCATTGCTGAATTCCTCCACCATCAACACCCAGGGCATTACCACTAACCAGAAATATAACTAAACCAGCGAGATAAATACTCAGGCAATAAAAACAGATCAAACACTAGGAAATTTGCAAAGTGTAACTGATGTCAGACTCCCAAAGCCTGTCCACCATTCAAAAAGGCACAAGGCCAGGACTGCGATGCCAACATTATCCACTTGCCTGGATGAGTGAAGCTCAACATTATCCAGGGCCATGCAACTCACTTATTGGGCAACAAATGTTGTCTTGCGAACAACACACACATACTAAGAACAATGCTTTTTTGAATAAAAGTAGGAGATCACTCTGAGCTTGAATCCCCTCAGTACTGACTTTTTATAAGAAGTGATGTCACATAAACCAGAAAGGCTTTGCCTGGACGAATTCAGAAAACTGGCAAGGAGCAGTGCAAAAGGCAACCTGCTCCAAAAATCCAAAATTCTGCAGGAAAAGAAGCGCCTTTCTATTCATATGCTTCAGTCCCCTCACCACCCAGTGGGGTTAGTCAGTTTATTTGTTCCAAATCGCTTCCCATTTAAATGAAGTTGGCTCCTCTGAAACCTTGCACAAGTTGCAAATTCTAAATATGTTTAGTATGTTCCTTTAATATTGGGGATATCAATGTCATTGTCTTCAGTCTCCACTCCAGACTCCATCCCATGGATACTAACTCTATACATATTGCTGATCACCGAGAATGAACCAGGCTGTCCATAACCTTGGTGTCCCATGTGATGCCGAAATTAGCTTTCAACTATCTATTCACATTATCACCAAAACTGTGAAGAAAGCAACAAAATTCAAGTAGATACTAGAATTTTAGAGGAAAGAAATGTTAGTTAGTTGAAATTAGAGCAATAGAAGTTGTGATGCATTTTTAAATTTTGAAGGTACACCATTAGTCCATGGATTCTTTCATTTGAATGCGTTTCCCGTTGTTTACACATGAAAGTTTTCTCTTATGGTTGGGAAAGGCCTGACTGAATGTGTGTCAAAGAACTCAGTGAAAATGAGTACAGTCTCCTGTTTGCATTTTTTTGGAAAGAACAGACATTTCCTTTCCATATAAATGTGTAATCAGAGTAGTGAGAGGTAGTGCAATACTTACGTGACAGACCAGGAACAGAATGGGTCCGGACGAGGTTTGAAGGGGTTTTCTTAAACACTCTTTTTAACAGATAAGCACGTTCATTCAGACTAGGAGCAAAACAAATCACGTGTAAGTTTCATACATTTTGAAGTGGTAATTCATGCTTTGATACTAGCATGCAAGTCTTAACCTATAAAAGTAAACATCTGGAATATAAATTCAAATTAAGAGAAATGTTCACAGTGAGCTGCAAAGTCCAGGCGACTTATTAGGTTTGCAATTAAAAAGGGACAATCCCTCAGTCAACAATTAACATACCAGGTGTTGATTAGCAATGAGCGTGGTTTCTGTTAATTGGTTGACCACAAATAAAACAAACCTTAAAGGGCTCTTGTGGTGCAGTGGTAGAGTCCCTACCCCTGGACTGAGGGGCCTGTTCAAGTCCCACCTGCTTCAGATGTGTGTAACAACATACCTGAACAGGTTGATTAGAAAAATAAGTTAACAAAATAAAAATAAAACAAACCTTCAGGGGCTCCTCTGGTGCAGTGGTAGTATCCCCACCTCTAGACCAGGAGTATTGGGTTCAACCACCTTCTTCAGAGGTGTGTCATAATATCACTGAACAGGTTGAGATAAATAAAACAAGCCTTCAATTTAATGGTTCCAGGAAAAAAATGTCTTCATAAAGGTCTTGATGGCTGCACTGGTTTGGTTCTTAAAATCAATTAAGGAAGTTCCTACCAATTACTTGACTTAGTTCTTCCAGAGAGTCACACTAGACTCGACACTTTAACTGTTTCTCTCTCTGTTGATGCTGCCAGACCTGTTGAGTGTCTCCTGCATTTTCAGTTTGTATTTCAGATCTCCAGTAACCATATTATTTTACTTTCATTTGAGATTGTTATTAGTGTCCTTTCTTGCTCCTCTTCTAAATTATCTCCTCTTAAGGTCATTGATTCTTCCCTCAATAAAAATTGGATATGAACTCAATCACACCAAATCCAAGATCAGGCCATTGATCAAATCAACGCTGTTAAAAGGGCAGCCTTCAAACAAAAACACTTCTGGAGGTACAGGCACCAGCAATCTCTATAACAACGTTGCTATTGAGCTTTACTATTATGATCCATTATTTACATTTAGAAAATAGCAGATAGAAGGACCAAAGGAAAACAAGGGTGCAACAGTTTTCTGATTTGTGGAATGTCATGGAGTGTCCTCATTATTGAGGGATCATAGAGCAATGCTGATCTATCATGCAGACTGTTAGCAAGCTATTCTCTTTAAGATACAACGTGGATGCACAGAAGAATTTATAAAGGTACTATGTATTGAAGTAAGTGGGTAATGCATAATGAAGGAAAGTTAGAGGGCTCATTGTTCAGCTTGCCGCTAAAATGGATGAATAGAGTCTCAACAGAGCTGTCAGTATGATGATTTGAATAGATTTTATAGAGAGCAAATTAACAACAATCTGGCTAAGTACTCATTCCCAGCATTTCAAGTTCCCTTTAAATAAGTCCCAAACCCTACATTAGGTGTCAACTGTGCATGAGAAATTGTCCTCAGAAGCTTGCATCAGCTGTATTTGAAAAAAAATCCTCCTGTGTTAGGTTAGCTATTGCTTGATAATTTCTGTCTTTTGTTTAGTTATTTTGAATATTATTTTGAATTATTTTACTCCTATTTATATAACTTCTGTCAAAATTCCCACTGAACAAATTTATTTTCCATTAATTTCAATCATCATGTTTACATTTAGTTTCATTGACAAAATAAAACCAGAAGTCATTTTGCTCACTTTTCCTTGACAATGATTAATTGATTTTTACATATTCTGCTGTACAGCATTTTTTAAAAATTTGTGGGAAGTGAGCTAGCTGGGCCAACATTTATTACCCATCTCTAATTGCTCGAGAAGGGTTGGCGAGCTGCTTTCTTGAACTGCTTCAGTTTGAAGGCTGCCCTTTTAACAGCATTGATTTGATCAATGGCCTGATCTTAGTGTAGGTAGATCCACAACATCGAAAGGGAGTTCTTGGATTTTGACCCTTTGACGCTGAGGGAATGGCGATATGTTTCTAAGTAAGAATGATGACAACAGATACTGCAGATGACAAAATGAAATGGGGACAAATTTGTTGTCTTTTATTGTTCTTTTTCTCTAATCAAGCAGTGGAAAGCACATAGGTTGATTGTAACAAGGAGCAGTAAGGGGTTTTGTGATGACATCAACTACATTGGTGATGAACTAATGTGGGAAAGGGTTGATTGGAGGAAAAACTCAGTTGAGCCCTCCACTCCACAGCTAATCATTGTATACATGCAAGTGAAGCATGGGTGAGACAACAAGGTGTGGGGCTGGATAAACACAGCAGGCCAGGCAGCATTAGTTTCGGGTCTGGACCTTTCTTCCTGGACCTTAACCATGCAGAGTAACAGACGCAGAAAGGTGCATGTGGACACCTCAATGTAAATCAATGCCTTCAAATGCAGGAGGGAGAAAATTAAAATGGAATAAATAGATGTTCTTGTGGGAATGCCATATCATAGCTGGTTCACACTGGGAGTTGTCTGTTCTGGAATGACAGATGGAAACTTATATCCTTGACCTAATCTATTTAATACCGTGACTTTTCTACATCATCATTTACTTGTAAACCAATATTTAGCAGAATTTTGGGAGGGAGTTTGTTGGAGGATTAGGCTTGTATGACAATGGAATTTGAGCAGTCTAAAAAAAATGATTAAAAGTTAAGTATCCATTTTATTCAGAGAATAGCATTAGAATGAATCATGGCATGAAAAAAAGACCTGGATAGGCTTTTAAACACAGCCTGCTAAGGGCAAATGAAGAGGATAAATAAAGCTTTCATTAAAATTTGGTGTCAGGGGCTTAACTGTAATTATTTATTTACAACATTTGAAAGGGAATTACCTCCCCCACCCTCTCCATCAAGAAAACTGCAGCCCTGAAACTTTGAATGAACAAAGATTTTGAAAATAGCTTCAATACCAATGTTTTGTATTGGCCTTGAGAAAAATGCCTGTGTAGTCAACCCCCTATACACACAATAAGGGCTTTCAGAAAATAGCACTTCAAGAGCACCCAGAGTAGTGGGTAGGTCATTGCTGGGGGTCAGAGCCTCTGAAATGGTGAGATACACTTTCGGTATTCATGAGCTGACTGACTAGGATTTATACACAGAGCAGGAGGATTGGTATTTTCTGTGGATCTGGATAGACAAAGCCCAAAACGTGTACAAATTACATTATCCAGAACAACTCAGAAGATGTTAGACAGTGGTGTTCTGTTGATATTCAGAATAATTAAATAAATCAACAGGAAAAATGATGCTTTGATTTACCACCTTTTACAGTGACAGAATCTATAAATTCCAATTCTATAAACAGAGTAACACTAACACCAACCAAGTAGAAACAAGCAGACTACAGTCACATATCCTCACATACACACAAAATAGCACGTAAGTCAGAAGGGAATCCAGCAAGGCTACAGGAGGAAAGGATGGCTGCATGTGGGACATGCGCGCACACACAAATCACAGACAATGCAGCCCATGTCTTTCCCTGACCTCTGTGTCGCTTAGAATTCAGAGAATCTTCTAAATGAGGGCAGGAGAAAACCCACAGAAGCCTGTCTGAATTCTTCTATAGCAGAGTATAAGCAGGTGTGAAGGAATTGTGGAACAACAAAGAAAAGGAACATCACAGTGATTAGACCCAGTTGGAAACCACAGCAGCGCAAGTTAAAAAGACACGAAAACATTTGACAGATTTAGCCACACTATTATCTAGTTCACAGATGGACCACCCAGAGAATCTGTGAGCAATTAGTGAAATAAAAACAATATAAGGCAAGGCTGGGTGGTAGAGATGCAAATCTTACATGATCTCCATGAAAGCATTTTGATAGCGAAGCGAGTCTATGTGGAAGCATGCAGATGAAAAGGTTTTCAAATGAACATGTAAACAAAATAACTAAAACATATTCCCAGCAGGAACAACCCGTTCTCAAACAATTATGTACATAGCCAGCCCAAATTTTGCTTCTGTGCAATGCACATACATAAAACAGAATGTGTTTTCAAGTATTTTCGTAATTCCTCTTGCCCTATCTCTGCCATCGTAGCTGAGCAAATGTCAGAAGGATGGCAGGCGAGAGTTGTTGTTTCTGGAACTTTGCACCTGTTGCTTTTTTAGGACATGAATCAGCTTCTCCTGATGTGTATAAAACAGCCTGTGGTTTTGTGCACAGATAACAGCCATAACAGGTTGTAGTCAGGTTTATGAAATATTATGCCACTCAGTCATCTTCCAGCAATGTCTGCTGTCTTACTGTGAATTTGTTCAATTTGAACTATCTAATTTGCGATCTGAGGACACAATATAGTATTGCAGTTAAATATATCTATTCCTTTAAATGTGATTACCAAATGGATTGGAAGTGGACTAATTTGTACTCTACACGTTTGAAAAACAACTTGTTCAGTACATTGGGACATTGACTGATTATTATGTACGTGACATTACCCATGTCCTGATGCACAGAGGAAAGTAAGATCCATGTAAAACCATTTGCTTTGCAGCAATAAAACACTACTGAAAACACCACAACATTTTAAAAACAGGAGCAGAGTTCTATCAAGAGTTCCTATGCTGACATAATGATATTAAAGAGATATTGAGGCTCTGAAAAATAAAAAAGAGGTAATGACTGAAACAAAAACGATGTTATGATATGCATTGCAAAAGGCTGCTTTGAAGATCTACATGAATCTCTTTATATATCTGTAAATATTTTCTGTGGGACAGTAAGTATAGTTTAAAGTAAAGCATCAGGCTCCAAAAAACATAAAATTAGCGCAGGATAGCTTCTCAATAACTAGCTGCAGAGATAAACTTGTTTCCTTACTACACCTGCAGAATTTAAAAAGCTTTGCAGCCTCTAGTCACCAGATGACACGAGGTTATACTCCTCCAATTACAATTTAAAAGATTGCAAGGTCTCGGACTCTTGTTTCCCTCTCTCCATAAAATACATGAACAGAAAACTCATGTTCTGCTTAATAATTAACAAAGAAAAGATTTTTTTAACAGAATTAGCTCCAAATACTCTCATGCTTAATATTTTTGAACACAAGTGATTCTCTAAATTCAAAAGTAGAAATGTCCATTTCAACAAAATATAACTGTACCTGTAATTTTCCTTTACTGTCACTGTTTCTCTGAAAGCATCGCACTTGAAGCTTCTTTATCATACAAAATTCATTGGAAAAGAACTAAAATAATAAAGGCATTTATACAACGCTCGGTTCCAAAGAACACATTCCGTTTGATTGAAAATATTCATGTGTGTGCGCGTGTGTGTCTGTTACAAATCATGCTGTCCTCTGGGTAAAGTCACAAGTCCCACTTCAGAGACTGAGGGGATTGTATTTTGCACTTTTTAAAATGTTTGAGAATGTCATGGAGACATGGAAACAAAATCAGATTGAACATCATGGCAAAACCTTCAGCGCATCCAAGGGAGCATTTAACTCATCACTCATGCATTTGTTCTTGTGCTAATGCTCATTTTTGAAACTGGTTGGAAACTCAGTTTTTTTGGGTAGTGAAATGTTGTCACTAAAGTTGTTGGAAGAGTTACTGATCAATTCCAAAACCTTTTTTTTTTATTATGTCTAGCTAGGTTAATACTTGTTAAGATAACAATAACGCTATCAATGAATTGTATGTCACATTGTTCCACCATTTCCTCTCACTTGAAATTCTTATTCTCTACTGCTCATTCAAATTCTGCACAGAGTGGTTCTTATTCTCGGTGACTTCAGCCTCCATTTTAACTTATGCTCTCTTAATGCTCTATCTCCTCAATTTACTTCATTTCCTTTATTCTCTCCCTCCATATAAACAACTCAATCCAAATTCACACCTATCCTCTCACACCTTGCCCACCTCATGTAGTTTCATTATTCACAGCATATTAATCACAGAAAAGGCAATCTGATCAGTTCCATGTATCACTCTCATAGAAACACAGAAAACAGGAGCAGGAGTAGGCCATTCGGTCCTTTGAGCCTGCTCTGCTTTTCAGTATGATCATCCAATTCAATACCTTGTTCCTGCTTTTCTCTATATCTTTTGATCCCTTTCGCCCCAAGTGCTACGTCCAACTCTTTCTTGAAATCAAAGCAGTTTGACGTCAAATGCTTTCTGTGAATTCTACAGGCTTATCCCTGTCTGGGTGAAGATATAGTTTCTTAGCTCAGTCCTAAACTGTTTCCCGTGTCCTTAGATTGTGATCCCTGGTTTTAGACTCCCTGGCCATTGGGAACATCTCTCCCTCATCTACCCTGTCTAGTCCTCTCCATCTACATGTCCCTTCCCTGTTCCAACTCTACATGCTTTCTCTATCCGGATGGAGGGAGAGGAAATTGGTGATACAAATCTCTCATTCACTTAGAAAATTGCAAGCATCTAGCCTTTGGCCCACTGTTTACCAGAACAGTTCTGCAACTATTAATTTGCTCAAACTTTGAAGCTCTAGTCCTCATTAAAACCATTACTTTTCCCCCACCCTACCTGTTTGCTCATCTGTCTCCCTTTAACTCCAACAGAAGCAGACTTCAACACATACAGCAACCGACTGGTTTAGCCACTTCTCACCTGATCTGGCTGGGGACCACATTAAGCTCAATCTGGTCCTGATCTCAACTGGTAAAACTGCTCACTATTCTACAATCATCTTGGAATACAAAGTAACCTCTCTAGCTTCTTCAGTTACCAAAAGCCACCTTCCTCCGCTTCACCCTGCCTTCAGTGTGAGGCACCCATGGACTTCTTTGTCACTGAGACTGAGGCCATCCAGACAGCAAATTTTGCCACTACCCCTAGGCTATCTGGCCAAACCTTCCATAAGGTATTTCTGCCCTAATCATAAACTTGCAATATTTGTTAGTTTCTCTCCTACCTCCCTCTCATGATCTCTCCAAGTTTATCTTGCCAAAGAGACACACTTCCTGCTCCCTTGGCCCTACTCCCACTAAATTGCTCGCCATCCAGTTTTCCTTCTAAGTTTCCACGTTAGCTGACACTATGAACGGTTGTCTCCTCTTAGCAACTGTTACTTCCATCTTTATCTGCTATCACACCTTCTACAAAAAGTATGTAAACCCACCCTTCTGTCCTTATAAATCACCACTCCATTTCTAACCTCTCTTTCCTCTCCAACATCCTTCAACATGTTATCACAGCTGAAATCTGTACTCATCTTTCTTGGAACTCAATGTTCAAGTCACTGCAATTAGGTTTTTTTGCCCTTTCTACAAGATTGAAATGGTTCTTATTTCTCATATCTCTGTAGTCAGACTGTTTCAGAGCTGGATGAGCAGAAATTTTGACTGGTTAGATATTGGGAAGATTGAAGCCATTGTCTTTGATCCTCATTACAAATGCCATTCCCTAGCAAACAGCTCTTTCCTCGCCCTGGCAACTGTCTGAGACTGATCGAGATTGTCGGGAACCTTGATAAAATACTTGCCCATGAGATGTGCACACTTCTGCTTGATCATTAAGACCACCTATTTCTATCTTTAGAATAACATCGGACCCCATCTCCACTCATATGCTGTGGAAACTCGGTTATCCCTGGACTAGTGCTTCCCAAACTACATTCTCTTTAATTTTTTTCTTTGTTGCAAGCCTCATAGATCTATATGTAGCAGTGACTTCTGCCTCCATGGACCCTGGGAATGGCTATATAGCCACTAAGAGGGAACAACTTTCCCAGGCCTTCACCAACTATGACCCCATTTTGAGATTTGAATATTGTCATGACCCTGCAGTCAGAGTGATGGGGGTATGGGAGCAACCTGAGAAAGGAGATGGGATAGGGGACAGGGTGGAGAAGAGAGTTTCATGACACCAATGGAGGTAGGGGAAGGTCCTCTTGAGTTTAGGTGCCTGAGAGAACAGAACTTAAGCTGTTGGGGTCTGGTCAGAGCTCCATAGTGGTCACTGCTGCCTGAGAGCTTGCAACCCCAAAACTTCACTTTGTGAGCTCGCTTTAGCAAGCCCTGCTCTATACAATTATTACAATACTCTGACTGGCCTCCCACTTTCTATCCAATATGACTTTCAGATCATCTAAAACGTTGCTGCCCACGTCCTTACTCATATCAAGTCCTGTTCACTCATCATCCCAGTACTGAATGAATACATTGGCTACTGGTCAAGCAAAGTCTTGATTTTAACATTTACATCCTTGGTTTTCAATGTCTCCATGGCCTTACCCATCCCTTGTGCTATAATCTCCCACCGCCTGCTCTAATTTCAACATTTTTAGGAGCTCAAATTCAACTGCTCCACTACTGATGACCATGTTGTCAGCTGCTGAGGCCCTAAATTCTAGAATCCTTTGGCCCCAAACCCCCAGATCTCTCTGCTTTTCTCTCTCGTTCCTTCTTTAACTTGTTTCCACCGAAACTATTTCATGAGCTAAGCTTCCCTCATTTAACTACTGTGACTTACTGTCACATTTTATTTATAATACTCCTGTGAAGCACCTTTGGACCTTTTATTATGCTAAAGTGACTATCTGGAAGTACAAATTCTATGGTATAGAACCTGTAACTCAGCTTCACGGAGAGATGAATGGATATCAGCAGATATCTAAGGAGGGCATGTTACAACAAGTATGGTGGTATACAGTCAAAGAACTTCTACAGAAATATGTGAAAACTGATATGCCTTTTAACAGCTACACCATTTTCAGGTGAGACATTTGAACAGTCACTGTCAGATAAATAATGGGACTGGGATAACAATCAGATTGTTTGAACTAATGTCCTATTGAATGCAATGCTGCAGCTGAAGGATGCAAGAATTATTTCAGTTCATGAATGTAAATATAGTTTTGAAATGCCTTGGTTTTTTTGGTCTGTTCTCCATATCTAAAGACTGTATAGAATCGAAGTGCACCACTGACTATGTATTTATGTGAGAGATTATTTTGTGAATAAAGTATGTTTTTGAGACAAAAAAATTGTTTCAGTTCATGACCAGAGGCCTGAAGCAGCAATACTACCATTAGCATATTATTACAACAGGATGCTATTTTGATTACCACAGGATGCCATTTTGCTGGTCATGGTTGGGCCGACCACTCAGCTTGTTTGTATAAGCAAACAAAACCTTTTTCACATCGCTGATGTGTCTGGATTGTCCTTGCCTGTTTGAAGAATGTAGCTAGACAATGAAAGTGGCAATTGAAACATTTGGATGACAGTGTTGCACACACTTTGCCACTGGTGTTGAGTAACTGACAATTGAAAGTGCAGGCCCAATACAAAAGAACAGTTTACAGTTGACAAATTAAAAATGAGAAATGGTAAATGAAGTACATTGATGTACTTCAAAATTTAAAATTAACCATGATAGAACTACAGCAATAACATTTCTCAGATGTTAATCACTAAGTTGCTTAAAAGATTAAAAACTTATATTTATATCAGTCATTGCTTTCAGGGCAAGCTTTACAAATATTTAACAGTTTCAAAATATAAATGTACTCGATGAAAACTCACTGATATTCCTCAAGACAACGTATGATAAAACAACTGACTTCATGTATTGAAACCAGTTTCCAATTTCTGAATGTTTTTTCATTGCTACTATTAATAAAAGTTTTACTCAAGCTGTTATTAAAGCTAAATAAATAATAATTAATGAGAAAGAGTCCATAATGTAAACCTATATCGGTGTCTCACTGCTGTTGCACGTGCAAGATTTCATTGTAGTGCCGAACATGACATCAAGGAATAGTTACTTGAATTGTCTAGTGTGTTTCAAAAGTGATGCAAATATCTCTCTGGTGTAGAATAAGACTTCAACGTGACTACATTCATAGAATCAACTGTTCTAGTATGAAACTAATTTTGTTTTCTTGCAGATATAGTCTGACCTGCTGAGTATTTCCAGCATTTTATGTTTTATTTCTATCTTACATTTGCTTTCAAACAAAACAATATCATACAATTATAAAAGAAACTCATTGCAACTTTCAATTTTGACAGAAATATGCATCAGTTTCATACAGTTGATTTTATAGAAGTGCATTTTCCCCAAAAGTCCAACTGAATCAGGTAAATGGTGCTTGAAGTATTAATAAATGGTGGGCTTCTGCAACTTCCAGTGAAACTACTGTCCTCAAACTGTATTTTGAGGACACATATTTCATTTGCCAAAAATCAAAGCAAAATACCACAGCTGCTAGAAATCTGAAAAACAAATTCTGAAAATACGAATGATCAGCAGATCTGGCAGCATCTGTTGAGAGAAACAATTAATATTTCCAGTTGCATATTATTTCTTCAGAGCTAAGGGATGGCAGAAGCATTGGGGGTCAGGGAGTGGCGGTGGCGGTGAAGGAAGAACAAAAGGGAAGGTTGGAAAATGGTAGAAGCCAAGAGGGATTAAATGACATTGTAATGGAACAAAAGGTAAAGGAAGTGGTCATGATACTGGGAAGACAAGTGTTTAGTACCACTACCAGTATGCGATAGCTCTCGCACTTCATACCACCCTCCCCCAAATTTGGACATGAAATGGCTCAGATTAGCCACATAAGGAACCAGAGGCTATTGTTAGAACACAATCTGTGAATATAGCATTTATGAAAGGCTTAGCAGATCATTACGATACTCAATGAGGCAGCACAGCTCCCCCGAGCCATAAGTACTATAGATCAAAAATAAACACAAGTTCAAACAGTGTGTTCAAAATATCAACACGTTATGAACTCCCTCACTTAAATTCTCTAATATATGCATTGTTTGAAAGCTGTATCCCTTCCAACAATTTTTTTTAATTCTGGATCATCTCAGGTTATAAAGCATTTTCTATCACTGAAGTTGAGTTGGGTTAGAATCTTCTTGTGCTAATTTTGAAGTAAACATGAGACAGCTAGAAGGACAAGGGCAGCAGAAATATGGAACCACCACCTTCAAGATCCCTTCCAAGCCACTCACCATCCTGATTTGGAAATATATCACCGTTCTTTCACAGTCGCTGGGTCAAAATCCTGGAATTCCCTCCCTAATTGCATTGTGAGTCAACCCACAACAGGTGGACTGCAGCGGTTCAAGAAGGCAGCTCACCACCACTTTCTCAAGGGCAACTAGGGACGGGTAATAAACGCTGGCCAGCCAGCGATGCCCACATCCCACAAATGAATAAAAAAGTGTAATTGAAACGCAGTTGCTTCAAGTATTCTTTATTCTGTGAATGATGTATGTATACATGACATTACTGAATGTACGTGGAATGAACAGATTATTTAAATTTTAACAGAACACAAATTTCATGGCATTTTGTGTAACAAAGTAAACTGCTTTTGATATGGCTGAATTTACCAAGATCCAGTGAGATCAAGGCTAATCGCAACATGTTGTCATTGACAATCACTTGCTAACAAGTATGATTGTCTACCTAGGAAATTCTGTGTCATATGTTCTGTGGGTCCTTGTGTGGCTGATTAGCCTGATCCTGGAGCCACATCTCCGGCCACACATCTGGCAGGTGTTTCTGGGAGGTGAAAGTGGTCCTTGGATTTGAGATCAGTGGCATTCCTTACTCTGGTTCCTTTTCTGTACTTCCTCTTGCCGACAGGTGTTCTCAAAGAATTGTGTCCTTCAAGAGTTTCTTCCAAGTCGCTTTCTTCTGAATGAGGTATCCCATGTGTTGACATCCGTGTGGTATTTCTTGAGGGAAGGTTTCAGGGAATCTTTGAAAGGTTTCTTTTGTCCTGTCGTTCGAGTGCCTTCCTTCAGCTAGTCAAAGATGATTTACATTGGTAGTCAAAACTTAGGTTTCCCACGCACATGGCCAGCCAGTGGAGTTGGTTTCAGATGATCATTGCCTTGATGCTGGTCTTATTAGCTGCTTCAACGACACTGATGTTAGCATGCTTGTCCTCCCAGCTGATGCAAAGAATCGTCTCAAACGATATTGATGGTATTTCTCCAGGGTCTTGGGGTGCGACTATATGTAGTACAAGTTTTGGGTTTTTTAGAAGAGTCTGACGGATGACTTTATTGTGCACAAGAATCTTGGTATCAGCACAGACATCATGGTCGAAGACTCATCCTTATGTGTCTGAAGGCAGCGCTCATGGATTGTATATGATGCTGAATCTCTGCATTGATAGCAGCCTTAGACTAAGGGGTAGCTTCATAGGTAGGGGAAATGTTCCATACTTGGAAGGATTTCTCCGTTAATCATAATGGAGGAACGGACCAGTTCTTGATCTGGGATGGGTTGGTAAAGGATTTGAATCTTCTTCAGGTTGAGGCTGAGACCAATTTTTCAGCATGCCTCCACAAAGGGACTAAACAAGACTTGCAGATTCTCTTCTGAAAACAGTGATGACATTGTCATCCGCATGTGAGCTCCATAAGTGGGTTGGTGTCATTTTCTCCTTGGATTTCAACCGGTTGAGTTTGAAACATTTTCTGGCAATCCTGTAGATAATGTCTGCACCACTGGGAAGCTTGTTCTTGACAAGATGAAGAATGGTGGCAATGAAGATAGAGAAGATGGGGGTGATGATGACCCATCCTTGTTTGAACCTTCTGTTGACTTCAAAGGATTGCGCCATATTCCTGGTGAGGACTGTCACTTATATCTAGTTATGGAGGAGATGGAGGATGCTGTTGAATATGACTGGACAGCTGGCCTTTGATAGAATATTCCATTGCACTTCCTGACTGACTGAGTCAAAAGCCTCAGTCAGATTGAAGAAGGCCAGGTAGAGTGGTTGGTGTTGCTCCAGGCATTTCTCTTGGAGTTGTCAAGCAACAAAAATCTTTCATAGTTCCAGGGATTTGGTCAGAAGTCACACTGGCTTTCAGGAAAGATTTCCTCTGAAACTGGGAAAAGACGCCTAGCGGGGGCTTGGGCTATGATCTTTCCTGCAATGGAGAGTAGCGAGATTTGTTGGCAGGTCCCACATCCAACTTTGTCTCCTTTCTTGAAGACAATGGTAATGGCAGCATCCCTGAGTTTGTCCCAGATTTTCAAGAACTGTTGATAGAGATAACAGGTAAACTCTGCTCCTCCAAGTTCAAAAATCTCCACTGGATTCCCATCTTTTCCTGCAACTTTCCCATTGTTTATGTGTCTAATGGTAGCTTCAACTTCTGTAACACTTGGTAGGAGTCCAAGATCATCTTTGATGGGGAGTTGGGGTTTCCTCAAGCACATCCTCAATGATTGTACTGTGGTTTAGGTTTTAAAGTGCTCTCTCCAGAGACTGATGCTTGTTCTGCCTCTCAAAAGAGTGACATCCTTGCTCCACCCCAGTTTGAGGCCAAGGGTGTTGGGTCTGGATATTGTCTTGGTACACTGAGGAATTCCCCGGTATTGTTCACATCAACAAAGAGTTGTAGCTCCTGAACTGTCTCAGTCCACCATTGGTTCTTGATGTCCCAAGTTCTTCTTTGGAACTCTGCCTCACTGGTGATGTTGTTTTGCAGGCATGGAGAGATTTTCTGTTCATGTCAATGAGATCTTGGATGATATGGTCATTCTCGTCAAACCAATTTTGGTGTTTCCTGGTCTTGTAGCCTATGGTTTCTTCTCTGTATCTCCTTCCAGTATTCCTCTGCTCAATTCAAATGACCTTTTTGGAGATTTCGATGAAAACATTGTTGGAAGAGCACTAGTTTTCTTGGCTCTTGAAACCACGCAACATTGAACATTTTTCTGCATGGTTTGTTTGTCTTCAGCTGCTTTTGATAGCTTTGTGAGGAGCGGATGAGCTGATGGTCTGTCCAGCAGTTGTCCGCACTGGTCATTGCTTCGGTAATGAGGACATTCTTTTGGTCTCGGGATTGAATTATGACTTAATCCATCACGTGCTAGTGCTTTGATCGTACAGGCCTTTAAGTCTTAAACTTACCTTTTTGGCAGAAGAGTATGTTGGTAATGACTAGCTAATGTTCTACACATTTGGTGAATTCCATGGAGTTGCAATTCCCGACTCCATCCTTTCTCATGATTCCTTTCCAGAATTGGGCGTTCTTTCTAACACTGGCATTGTAGTCTCCAAGGAAGGTAATTTTATAATTATAATTCTATCTTCCTTCAGGATGTTGGTGAGAGTGGAGTAGAAGCTTTCTTCAGACTCGTGTGGAATCAAGGATTGCAGCATTGGCACTTACGACTGTTGATGCTGGTTCATGGCAAGTTGTAGATGGAGAGTTATGTGACAATAAGGGAGCTCCCAGAGCTGGTTGGTGAATTTGTTCTTGATCGAAAATTCAATTCCATGCATTCTGGGCTGATCCTTGGATTCTTCTCTCTGGAAGAAGGTGCAACCACCACCTTATTCCCTCAGTTGCCCTTCCCCTACTTTTTGAGTCTCCTGCAGGCAGTGATATCAATTTTGAAGTGCCTAAGTTCACAAGTGACAAGGACAGATTTTCGTTCTAGATGATTAATTTGCTCATTATCCATGAGGGTTTGTTATATTTCAGGTTCTGAGATTGAGTTTCATTTTGGTTTTCAGGCTACAGGTAGATGAGCCCACTGGATGTGGTTTTCCAGCCTGGTTGGTGATGCAACAGACTATTTTTAAGGCACTTAATCCAGCCGCTTCTTTATGTAGAGTGAGGTGACTGGATCCTGAAGAGGTTGCTCAGTAGTGAAGAAAGCTGCTGAAATGTTCTCCTGTTCCTATTCCAACAGTGAAATGACTGAGGCAAACTCCACCAGCGTCATGCTGATCTGAAACTAGCGACTTCCAGATCTCTCAATCCAGTCCCCATCACCTCTCATCGATCACTGCAGGACTTGTGTTATGTGTGAGGTTCAATTCCTTTAGGTAGATACATTGTGCAGGACAATTTTTAATGTGGGATTGCTGTTGCACATCAGCAGACACACGGTCCTTGACAGACGGTTGATCCACTTCCAGTGACAAGCAAGCTTTGATGATGGGGGATCTCCGTATAACTGCATCTGCCATCACAGTTGTTGGTAACACGAGTGTCTTCCACCTTGACAAGTCTTCAAACATACAATGGAGATATGTACTGAATCACTAAAATGGACCTCATTCAGCTAAAGCAATGTGCTCTCCTGGGCTTTTGCTGTAAACCTTAGTGGAATAACCATATGATTAAAAGATAATGGTCACGAGAATGACCATATGGAATGACCATATGGAATTTCCAGTCTTTCTCAATCTAAGAAAAAGTCTTAATCTGTCAGACAGCTATAATTTTATGCGAGTAACTTCAGTATGTATATTGGAAACAAATATATGTTTCCACAGCATCAGCTGCTGCAATGGAATTCTTTAGAAGTTGTCTAAATGGCCCAACTATTTTAGGCATAACAATCTCTTCTCTCAGCAACAATACACTCTGTATGGGTACAAAGGTACTTCACAATTTCACCGAACATGCTGTCACTAAGTTGAAAAGACATTTGACAGCACTTAACCTCCTGCAAAGCACTGGCGCCATTTACAGGCACCTCCTCTCAATTTTGCTACCCTCCTTGGCCTATCTTCAGTATTAGCAATCACCACTGCTTCTGATGGTGCTACCAGTGTGCAGAGTTGCTGACATCCGACTGCAGACAGATGGCATTCTGGCCCCATTATAATTAAAAGGCTATTGCCTGAAAAAGTTATAGAGGGTTGAGGCTGCCTTAAGAGTATAATCCAACCGAATATGTTCAAATTTAGTTTTTCCATTTTGTGTAACAAATGATTGAGAACTAATCATCAGCATCTGAGGGCAGAGCATATGTTGGATTTTGTTGCTATCATGCTGCTGGTAACTTGTCAAAGTACCAATTATTCACAGTAAGTTTGGACAGTGAATGTCAGCAACTGGGGGAGCAATCATAATCAAACCAAGGTTTTCCTCTCTAAGACTGAAGAAATCACAGCCAGTTTCTCTTTTCTTAGTTCAGGGATGCTCAGATTATGAGGCCTATGACAAATCTGCTTGATTTATCTTATTCAATGTCACACTATTTGGGACATTTACCCATGAAAACATCAGAGTCCTCCAGTTACCTCTCCTTGGGAAGTGATCTACTATCATTTTCTATGCTTCACAGAGCAAGCAAATCATAGAATCCCTGCAGTGTGGAAGCAGGTCATTCAGTCCATCAAGTCCACACCAAACCTACAACGAGCATCTCACCCAGACCCACCCCACCCCTACCCTACCCTATCCCTGTAACCCTGCATTCCCTATGGCTAACTCACCTAACCTACACGTCCCTGGATACTATGGGCAATTTAGCATGGCCAATCTACCTAACCTGCACATCTTTGGACTGTGGGAGGAAACCGGAGCACCAGGAAGAAACCCAGGAGAATGTGTAAACTCCACACGTTCACCCAAGGGTGGAATTGAACCCAGGTCCTTGGTGCTGAGGCAGTAGTGCTGACCACTGAGCCGCCCCTCTTTTGCTGTGGATGAGGAGTAATTAAACTGCCATTACGTAAAATGCCTCTCATCAGCTGCCAACTTGCACATTCCCTGTGTGTCCCATGCTTTGAGTTACAAAATGACCTGATGCATGAAGCCTGTCCAACATTCAAAATCTGGAAGTGGTACTAGTCGAGGTTCAGTCTGTATCCATAATAAGTTATTTGTGGCTGTTAATAACTGTCCATTTTTAACAGATGTCACTGTATACTTTAACAACTTTACTGGTCTTCAGTATGGGGTTTCTTAATCTCAACCATTGTTGTACACTCGTGGTATGTAATCACCTCAGCCTGCAACCCCAAGAAAGCCAGTTCTGACGAAATGGACGTAAAGGAGAGAATGAATAAGAAAATAAAAATAACAAAATAAAGTAAATAAGATGCAAGAAAGACTAGGAGTATGCCAGCAGAAAATATGCAAAATTTAAAATGAAGGAAGGAATTACAAAAACACTAGATGTTGTGGAAATTAGAATTGCTTAGATACCGTCCCCCAAAAGTGTCATTCGGAATTATTTATACCCTTATAACTGAAACTAACTAAAAAGAGAGGAGGTCTGATATTTGCAGTTGGTTAGTGACTAAGGTTAGAAGACAGTTAAATCATTCAAGAATTAAATCTTTCAGAATCATTGTGCTGTGAACTTGTACCGAAGTAGAGGTCCAAATTATTCCGATGCAGTTCGGTCCACAACAGCTGTAGCACCTTATAACACCAGTTAAGTGCTTCTGAAGTCTGGCCAATACTTTAAAAAAAATGGCAGTCACCTTATACACAAGGTCCCCGAATCAGCAATGAAATAACCAAAATTATTCTTATTTGTGAAATTTGGCCAAGGCATAAATAAAACTCTCAAAATTAAGATGGTAAATCACCATTGGTACCACTCTATCACTTCTCCATTATGTCTATTCATTTGTTTTTCCCAGCAGCCTGCAAATATGATCCAATAATTCTGTTTCTACTTCTACATTTTTTAAGGAGGTCTTAGCTCTCTAACCTCTGCTCAGTAACTCTGTACATCATGATTAAAATCAGCAGCTTAGTCCAATTTGGGATGACGTGTGCAGCCCACAGTCTTCTGGTATCTTGCCTTGGGAAGGATATATTGGCCATGGAGGGAGTACAATGTAGGTTATGAGGAGAGATTGTACAAATAAGGCCTGTTCTCTCGAGGTTGTTGAAGGTTAAGGGGTGATCTGATTGAAGTCTTTAAGATATTAAAGGAAAAGACAGGGTAGATAAAAATAAACTATTTGCACTGTCTGAGATTCTAGAACAAGGGGGCATGTTCCGAGAATTAGGGCCAGAACATTCAGGGGAGATGTCAGACCATAAGATATAGAATTACACCACTCAGTCCAACGAGTCTGCTCTGCCATTCGATCACGGCCGATAGGTTTCTCAAACCCATTCTCCTGCCTTTTCCCCATAACCTTTGATCCCCTTGCTAATCAAGAACCTATCCATTTCTGTCTTAAGTACACTCAATGACTTAGTCTTTTTTTTAGAAAAATTATTTTGTGGGATGTGGGCATTGCTGGCTGGCCAGCATTTCTTGCCCGTCCCTAGTTGCCCTTGAGAAGGTGGTGGCGAACTGCCTTATTGAACCGCTGCAATCCACCTGCTGTGGGGTGACCCACAATGCCATTAGGGAGGGAATTCCAGGATTTTGACCCAGCAAGTGAAGGAACGGCGATATATTTCCAAGTCAGGATGGTGAGTGGCTTGCAGGGGAACTTGAAGGTGATGGTATTCCCATATAACCTTGTCCTTGTCCTTCTAGATGGAAGTGGTTGTGGTTTTGGAAGGTGCTGTCTGAGGATCTTTGGTGAATTTCTGCAGTGCATCTTGTAGATAGTACACACAGCTGCTACTGAGCGTTGGTGGTGGAGGGAGTGGACGCTTGTGGGTGTAGTGCCAATCAAGCGGGCTGCTTTGTCCTGAATGGTGTCAAGCTTTTTGGGTGTTGTTGGGGCTGCTCTCGTCCAGGTAAGTGGGGAGTATTCAATCACACTCCTGACTTGTGCTTTGTAGATGGTGGCCAAGCTTTCAGGAGTCAGGAGGTGAGTTACTTGCCGCAGTATTTCTAGTCTCTGACCTACTCTTGTAGCCACTGTGTTAATGTCGTCAGTCCAGTTGAGTTTCTGCCCAATGATAACCCCCGGGATGTTGATAGTGTGGGATTCAGTGATGGTAACACCGTTGAATGTCAAGAGGCGGTGGTTAGATTGTCTCTTGTTGATGATGGTCATAGCCTGGCATTTGTGTGGCACGAATGTCACTTGCCACTTGTCAGCCCAAGCCTGGATATTGTCCAGATCTTGTTACATTTGAACATGGACTGCTTCAGTGTCTGAGGAGTCACAAATGGTGCTGAACATTGTACAATCATTGGTGAACATCTCCAAATCTGACCTTATGATGGAGGGAAGGTCATTGATGAAGCAGCTGAAGATGGTTGGGCTGAAGACACTACCCTGAGGAACTCCTGCAGAGATGTCCTGGAGCTGAGATGACTGACCTCCAACACCCACAATCATCTTCCTATGAGTCAGGTATGACTCCAGTCACCTGAGAGTTAGCCCCTGATATCGATTGATTCCAGTTTTCCAGGGCTCCTTGATGCCACACTTGGTTGAATGTAGCCTTGATGTCAAGGGCTGTCACTCTCACCTTACCTCTGGAATTCAGCTCTTTTTTCCATGTTTCATCCAAAGCTGTAATGAGGTCAGGAGCTGAGTGGCCCTGGCAGAACCTAAACTGAGTATTTTATGTACAGGACATACTTGGGCAATTTTCCACCATTGTCAGGTATATGCCAGTGTTGTAACTGTACTGGAACAGCTTGGCTAGGGGAACGGCAAGTTCTGGAGCACAGTACTATTGCTTAAACGTTATCAGGGCCTGTAGCCTTTGCAGTATCTTGATATCATGTGGAGTGAATCGAATTGGCTGGAGTCTGGTATCTGTGATGCTGGGGACCACTGGAGGAGGCCGAGACTGATCATCCACTTGGCACTTCTGGTTGAAGATTGCTGCGAAAGCTTCAGCCTTATCTTTTGCACTGATATACTGGGCTCTTCCATTATTGAAGATGGGGATATTTGTGGAGCCTCATGCTCCAGTGAGTTGTTCAATTGTCCACCACTATTCATGACTGGATGTGGCAGGACTGCAGAGCTTAGATCTGATCAGTTGGTTGTAGGATCACTTAGTTCTCTCTATCACTTGCTGCTTATGCTTTCTGGCATGTAAGTAGTCCTGTTTGGTGGCTTCATCAGGTTGACACCTCATCTTCAGGTATGCTTGGTGCTGCTCCTGGCATGCTTTCCTGCCCTCTCTATTGAGCCAGGGTTCAACCCCTCAGCTTGATGGTAATGGTTGAGTGGGGGATATGCTGCGCCATGAGATTGCAGATTGTGCAGGAGGACAATTCTGCTGCTGTTGATATCCCACAGTGCCACATGGATGCCCAGTCTTGAGTTGCGAGATCTTTTCAAAGTCTGTCCCATTTAGCTTGGTGATAATGCCACATAACACGATGGGAGGTTGTTCTCAATGTGAAGGCGGGACTCTGACTCCAAAAGGACTGTGTGGTGGTCACTTTTACCGATACTGTCATGGACAGATGCATCTGCAGCTGGCAGACTGGTAAGGATGAGGTCAAATATATTTTTCCCTCTTGTTGGTTCCCTCACCACCTGCTGCAGACCCAGTCTGGCAGCTATGTCCTTTAGGACCCAACCAGCTCGATCTGTAGTACTGTTGCCGAGCCACTCTTGGTGGTGGAAACTGAAATCCCCCACCCAGAGGTCATTTTGTGCCCTTGCCATCCTCAGCGCTTCCTCTAAGTGTTGTTCAACATGGAGGAGTATCAATTCTTCAGCTGAGGGAGGATGGTACGTGGTAATCAGTAGGAGGTTTCCTTGTCCATGTTAAAGCTGAAGCTATCAGACTTCGTGGGGTCCAGGGTCAGTGCTGAGGACTCCCAGGGTAACTCCCTCCCAACTGTTTATCACTGTGCCACCACCTCTGCTGGGTCTGTCCTGCTGGTGAGACAGAACATATCCAGGCATAGTGATGGTGGTGTCTGGGACATTGTCTGTAAGGTATGATTCCATGACTGTCAGGCTGTTGCTTGATTAATCCATGAGATAACTCTCCCAATTTTGGCATTAGCCTCCAGATGTTAGTGAACAGGACTTTGCAGGGTTGACATGGCTGTCTCTGCTGTTGTCTTTTCTGGTGCCAAGGTCGATGCCAGGTGATCCATCCGGTTTCATTTCTTTGAGACTTTGTAGTGATTGGCACAACTGAATGGCTTGCTATGCTATTTAAGGGGGCAATTCAGAGTCAATCATATTGCTATGGGTCTGGAATCACATGTCAGACCAGGTGAGGATGACAGGTTTCCTTCCCTGTGGGACATTAGTGAACCATATGGGTTTTTCCAACAATCGTCAATGATTTCATGGTCAACAGTGAATTCTAACTTCCAGATTTTCTTTTTATTGAATTCAAATCCCATTTTTATTGAATCCTGTGGTAGGATTCCAATCTGGGGCCCCAGAACATTATCTGGGTCTCTGGGTTAATAGTCTAGCAATAATACCAGTAGGCCATTGCCTGCCCTGTTGCCTCCACAGCTTTGAAGCACTTTGATACACAAAAGGTGGTAGATATTTGGCAGTTGATGTTGGATCAGTTGTTAATTTTAACTCTGAAACAGATATATTTTTGTTAAGCAAATGTATTAAGGGATTCAGGCCAAAGGCAGGTATATAGAATTGTCACATATCAGCCATGACCAGTGAATGGTGGAACAGGCTATAGGAGCTGAGTAGCCTACTCCTGTTCCCATGTTCCCTATGTTCCTAATGCACCGCTGGTTCCAGTACTGTGTCTATGTGCTGGGCCTCCTGAGCATTGCCAGGCAGTGTTTGGGTGTGGAACACCTGGAGACAGTGGGAAAGCTCAAAGAGGAAGAGTCAAGAGATGTTTGAGATATGATTGGGAGGGTTTTGTGTGGCTGGGGGAGGGGGAGGTGATTTCAGGAACAGCTGGGGAGCAGGCTTGTTTTGTGGAGCCTGGAGAGCACCACTGTTTCTCCATCCTAGATAAACATTGAAAGGTACTAAGTTCCAGGATATTCTTCACTCAGGCCACTAGCTACTATTAGTCGGAGGGTGCACAATATACTCTCCATTTATTCAGCCTTAGAAGTGCTAATCCAGGTTCTAGGCACATCATATGATAAGAATTACCATTTAAAGTGCCTACTGCCTGACTCAGGGCATTGCTCCTGTTACCCAGTTGCAGTCTTAGGGAGAAGTGATAATGGAGTATGTCACTGTCAATTACTTATGAGATGCTGCAAACTGCTATAAATTACGGTTTTACCTTTCCGCACCTCGTAAAAAGTAAACACCAGTTCCAAGAAATGATGGACAAATGTCTGAAACAACTTTTTAAATCAAAGAAAAATAAAAATGAATTTCAACTGGAATTCTACGCAGGTACAGAATCAGAGGACATAGTCTCTGAATAATGGACTCATCTTTTAGGATTGAGGGGAGGAGAAATTTCTTCACTCAGAGGCTTCTGAATTCTCTATTCTAGAAATCTGTGGAAGTGTACATTGAAGATAGGCATCAACAGATTTCTAGATAGTTATAGAATTCTTACAGTGTAGATAAAGGCCATTCGGCCCATCGAGTCTACACCTACCCTCCAAAGAGTATCCCACTCACGTAACCCCACAATTACTGCTAATCCACAAAGCCTACACATCCCTGGATACTTTGGGGCAATTTAGAATGGCCAATTAACCTGACCTGCTCATCTTTGGACTGTGGGAGGAAACCGGAGCACCCAGCAGAAATCTACACCGACTTGGGGAGAATGTGCAAAATCCAGAGACAGTAAGAACTGCTGATGCTGGAGTCAGAAATAACACAGTACGGAGCTGGAGGAACACAGCAGGCTGGGCAGCATCGGAGGAGCAGGAACCCGAAACGCCAACTTTCCTGTTCCTCTGATGCTGCCTGACCTGCTGTATACGTGCAAAATCCATATAGGCAGTCACTCAAGACTGGAATCGAAACTGTATTCCTGGCATTGTGAGGCAGCAGTGCTAACCATTGTGCTGCTTAATGACATTAGGAAACATGAGAATAGCATAGGAAAATGACACTTTGTTAGATAATCACTCATGACTCAGAATAGCAAACAGGTTTGAGGGGCCAAATGATTACTCCTGCTTCCATGCTCCTAAAGGAGCTGATAAGCTTGTCATACACAGTTGATGAACAATTAAGGTTACATTCACTTAATCTGTATGCTAAAACTATAGCTAATTGTATTTTAAAACAATTAAGGTCCCAAAATATAAGAAAGTTCGCTGCTCCAATTTTCAAATAACTTGCAGAAAACAGAACATCAACAAGGGATTCTCTAATGAACCGAGCATAAATAATCTAAAAAGGATTAAGGCTGACCCAGGAAGAACGTAACTGCAATTGGATTTTGAATAGGCTTGAATTAATCCTTTGTATATGTTTTACATATTAAACTTTAGAACATGTTTAACAAAGTAGCACTTGCAGCATTCAGGAGCTTCAACAGCAGCAATAAATTATTAAAAAAACAGAACTTCAGAGGTTTCATTCAAAGTTCCCATTCATTGAGAAACTATGAATTGGTTATGACCATTCAATTAAGAACAACAATTTGGAGAAGCTTAATTTCTTACCTCAATAGAAAATTCCAATTATCCATGAGCAAGATTTTGTCTGCTCATAGTCTAAAAAATAGTCTAATCACTTTTAATTCCATCCAGACGGACATTAACTACAATCAAAGCTAATAAAGCAGAGAAAATTCTAGCTCACTTTAAACTTGCAAATAACACAGTAGAGAATCAAAGACTTTAATTCAGCAAACTTTGAGTCTAGCCACTCGAACATTTAAAACAAATCGAATTTCACCACAGTATAATAGCACTGAGATTCTTTGCAAATACAAGGGACAGCATGGTAGCTCAGTGGTTAGCACTGCTGCCTCACAGCGCCAGGGACCCGGGTTCAATTCTGCCCTCAGGTGATTGTGTGGAGTTTGCACATTCTCCCCATGTCTGCGTGAGCTTCCTCTGGGTACTCCGGTTTCTTCCCACAGTCCAAAGATGTGCAGGCTAGCTGGATTAGCCATGCTAAATTGCCCATAGTGTTCAGGGATATGTAGATTAGGGGGATGGGTCTGGGTGGGATGCTGTGTGGGTTGGTGTGGACTTGTTGGGCCGAAAGTCCTGTTTCCACGCTGTAGGGATTCTATGATACACTTTACTGGATAATCAAATATTTTAGTATGCAGCACTAATTTCTTTTTATAGCAAAAAATATTTGTTTGTAGGCATAAAAAAAGTGTCCTTGCCTTTGCTGTCCCTAACAAGAGTCAAGCTATTTACATTTCAATAACAGCCATATTAGATCTTTCATGGAATTGTTGCTGCAGTTGGAACTGTTGCAGATCTTGACTATTTCCTTTTAAATCTTATCTACGGCTCTTTAACATTTTCATTCTTTTATAATCTATGTACTTAGTCACAATGGTTTGATACAGGTGTATGCTATCAATATTCAGTTCCTTGGTTAGGGATTGCTCCCATGGTAACTGTATTAAATCATGTTAAGCAATCAATTTTATGTAAAAGAAACTCTGATGGAACTCCATTTAGTCCCATCTGTATCATTAGTGTAGTCACTTCCTTTACACTCTTTCAAGGACTCAGTCCTGCTGCAGATAGACTTTATTTAGCTCTATTATAAACCTAAATCAATTCACAAGACTAAAAAGTAGATTCACTATCTAAATTTGTTCAATAATCATGGAACCGGAAACAGTACAGATCCACTAACAATTTTGTTTCGAAAACCTGACTTTTGAAAACCTCCATCATACTGGTTTGAGATTTGAGTCAATTAAAATGAGAAGTTGGTCACTATTTGTTAAATAGTTCAGATTATTTGGGGAATAAGATCATTCCATCTTATTAAGTCAGCGACACTGACACATGTTATGGAACTAAGACAATGAAAAGAAACACATACCAAACCACGATATGCAATGCAATACAGGCAGTTCACACAGCCTGCTGGAGCAGTGTTATGACACCAATCATACCTGCATGCTAAACTTGGTCTCACTGATCCTTCTGTCAAATATCCTGGTATTTATAGATAAATTATTCAAATATTTTAGCAAAGAGATATTGTGACTCTAAAACAAGAGGTAGCCATTACTAATTATGACAAAAATGATGAGACTCAGACTTTATGTGCTAGAAAGCTAGACTCCCTGTTGTTACACTGTTCAGAGAATCCAAACTGAAGGAAGAAATAGGAGTTATATACGATCTTATGAATAAGAAGCAGGAATAAGCCACTTGGTTCTCTGAGCTTGCTCCACTATTCAATGAGATCATGGCCGGTCTGATTGCTCCACATTCCCATCCGTCCCTATAATTTTTTAACCCTTGCTTATCAAATATCTATGTAACTCTAACTTAAAAATATTTAAGGATTCTTTTGAGGAAGAGCTTTCCAAAGACTTGCAGTCCTCTTGGGAAAATTATTTCTCCTTATAATCGGGGTCTTAAGTACATGACCCCTTCGATTAAATCATTCATACATGTTTCGACCAAATGATTATTAATATAGCTTCAGAGGCATAATTCATTTTATGCTTACTTTTCTCCTAACCATTCTTTTGCATTAGCTAAGAGCTGTAGGAGGAAGATTGTCCCTCTGATTTACAAAGAGTTGCTAACCAAGAATTCTGCACATGGTACACAATTGGACAGTGCAGGTGTAAAACTGTGTCCTACCTGTCCATCACACAATGCCTGACTGAACGTAGTTGCAATATTATGGAATACTGTTTAAATTGTAATGCCTATGATTCCCATGAAGGCTATGCAAAATGTAGAGATGCTATTTTAAATTATACACCCATACAAACATAGATATAGGTAGAAACATGTACATTTAGAAAGACAGGCATCAATGCAATTGTAGTTCCTGAAGTTAAGTGCACACACCACATGTTTCAACAAAGCAATAAAATAGCCCGAAATGTAAAAATGTAACTGTAAACAGTAGGGAAATAATAAACTATTATGACTAAAGCATGAGGAAAAGAATCTGGGATTCCATTCACAGAGCAAATGCAACAATTTGACAGGGAGCAGAGCCTTTTTTAACAATTCACGGCAGGGGGATATATTTTAATTGAATGGATGTAAAACACAGTACGACCAGTTTGACAACCTCAATACAGCAGGCAAAACTAACTGCCCAAATTAAGTGTGTATGCAGGCATAAAATATAAATGCTCTCAGAGTTACTCCTCCCTTCACTCTGCTCTTAAATGCTTTCGTACATTTTAAGTTGAGTGGGTGGGCAGAGTAAAGAATGAAGAAAATTTAGTTCATGTACTAGAATATCTCAACTCTCCAAAAACAGCACCACTTGAGAAAGCCAGATCTGTTGAAAGGTCAGCAGCCAATGGCAATACCTGTTTTTGTCTCTCCAAAGATGCTGTTTGATCTGATGACAATTTCCAACATTTTCTGCTTTTTAACCCCCTAAAAAAGATACCCCAAGGCACAACAGGAGTTTAAGCAAATTTTGCTGACTTTCTTTACTAAACCTCTTGTGTAGAAGTCCTGTTTATTCAGAATGTCTATATGTCTGTCATGACCATTACTCTTGTCCTACCTCTTAGAACTGATACCACGTAATACCGCTTTTGATGGATCTTGAGATCGAGCTTCCAGTTCCTGAACCTCTTCCAGCAAAGTTTTCCGGTAAGAATGCCAGCCTCTGGGTGAACAAAGTTTTTAAGTAGTTCAGTATTTCAAAAAAGAGGCATCAAACAGAAGAAATATGAAAACTTGAGAGAAGACACTTAGCTCAATTGGAATAGTCCACCACTAAATTGTGTACATGAAGCAGAACATCAAATGCATTGTCTAAAGTGAAATAAACCTAATGAATTTAGATATAGATGAAAAATATTACCAAATCATCTACCAGAACCATAAAAATGCATATTGATTATACTGAATGTCCATGTGATACTCTCTTACTGAGCTACACTGGGGGCTGGAGGTGGTGTTCCAAATACAGAAGGGGTGGTGGACTCCAAAATCTAAAAATGGCCTGGAAAAATTCACTCACAGCCGTAACCAATCCGCAAAAAGTCAAATCCCATAAATAAATAGAAATAAATGGGAGGGAACTGCTCCTTCAATGAAAGGCTGGTTCTCTCCTGTGCTCATGCTAATAGTTTCTTAGTGAGCATGAGAGAGAATGAGCCTGTTACAGTATTGAAGAGGTGAGTGATGGCAGTCAGCAAGACTGGGGAAGGTGGCGATGGAAATGTGCACCAAGGCCCCAGGATAATGGAGTGAGACCGAGAGCCATGCCAGTAGGAGGCCAAGACTAGGGATCGACGTCAAGAGCCTGTAACGCAAGGTTAGAAAGCAAGATCAAGAACCAAAGACCATTGGCCAGAAACTGAACTGATCGAGCCATATTAAATAGTCTGGTTATAAAAACGGGTATTAGTCTAAGAATTCTGCAGCAAGCAATTCACCTCCAAACTCCTCAAAGCCTGTCCATCATCTAAAAGGCACAAGTCAGGGGTGTGATGGAAAGATCTCTATCTGCCCAGATGAATGCAACTTCAACGTTAATCAAGAAGCTCAACACCGCCCAGGATAAAGCAGTCCACTTGACTGCCACCTCATATATCATATTAAACATGCACTCCCTCGGTCTCTGACACGCAGAGGCAGCAGTGTGTACTAGCTACAAGATTCACTGCAACAACTTATCAAAGCTTCTCAGACAGAAACTTCTAAGCTGCTGATCTCTATAATCGAGAAGGCAAAGGACATCAGATACATCAGAATGCAACCATCTGCAAGTTCCCCTCTAAGCCATATACCATCCTGACTTGTAGCTGTATCACTGTTCCTTCATTGTCACTGGATCAAAATTCTAGAACTCCCTCCGTAATAGCATTATGGGTGTCTCTATACCAAATAGATTGCAGCAGTGTAAGAAGGCAGCTCAGTACTACATTCTGAAGGAAATTAATGCTGCTGCAGCCAAGATGTCCAATAAGTGTGGAGAGAAATGTCATGAGGCTGTTGTTAATGGGGAAAATAAATCACCATTTAGCTTGGTTTTCAAAGATTATCTCAGGGATTCGGCTAAGCCTGTTGGAGGCAAGCCAACATGCATTGGTGCCGGTCCCAAGCCTGGATAAATAGGTGGGTTCGCAGTTGGAAGGGCAACTAGCCATATAACTACCTGCTAAGTCTCCCCAAAATTATATTTGATATCAAGGGTGATCAATCAGCATTGTGGAGACCTCATATAACATGGAAAAGTGGATAGATAATGGAGAGAAGAATCCAGAGATATCAGATGGTTTTGGCAAAAAAAACAGGTTGAGTGAGTTGGCAAAAATCTGGCTAATGGAATATAATGAGGAAATGTGTGGTTAAGCACTTTGGCAGGAGGAATAGAGGAGCTGAATATTATTTGAATGGCGAAGAACCGCAGAAGGCAGAGGGATTTGGGAGTTCTCATGCATGAATCACAAAAAGTTAGCATCCAGTTCAGTGGGTAATAGGAAATGTTGGCCTTTATTTCAAAGAGAATGGAGAATAAAATTGGGGAGGTTTTGCTAAAACTATACAAGGCACTAGTCAGACCACTGCAGAAATACTGTGAACAATTTTGGGTCCCTTAAACAAGGAAAGATATATGGAATTGGAGGCAGTCCAGAGAAGCTTCACTATGCTGATACCAGGTATGGAGGGGCTGCCTCCATACAGGAGGTTGAGTATATTTGACCTGTACTTATTGAAGCATACAAGATTCTTAGAGGACTTGACAGGGTAAATGAGCACTGGTTGTTTCACCTTTAAGAGAGTCTACTACCAGAGGGCATAAACTTAGAATAAGGGATTGCATATTTAAGAGAGAGAGGAGGAGGAATTTCTTCTTTTAGAGAACAGTGAATCTGTGGAATTCTTCACTGCAGAGGACTGTGAAAGTTGTGTTGTTAAGTGTATTCAAGGCTGAAATAGACAGATTATAGGGAAAAGGCAGGAAAGTGGAGTACAGGATTATTAGATCAGCCATAATCTCATTGAACAGCAGAGAAGATTGGATGAGCTGAATGACCTACACTGCTTCTTTATCTTATGGTTTTAATATGGTCTAAAAACACAATGATATGGTTCAGTCAGATCTGATCATGGATAGCTAAGCCAGTTTTACACACTAGGAAAGAGAAAATGAAAGAGAAAAAGAGATTTATGAAGGGGGCAGCACAGTGGCTCATTGGTTAGCACTGCTGCCTCACAGCACCAGGGACACAGGCTTGAGTCCAGCCTCGGATGACTGTCTGTGTGGAGTTCGCACATTCTCCCCGTGTCTGCGTGGGTTTCCTCCCATAGTCCAAAGATGTGCAGGTTAGGTGGATTGGCTATGCTAAATTTCCCATACTGTCTAGGGTGGGAAGTGCAGGGATAGGATGGGGGGTGGGTCTGGGTGGATTGCTCTTGGGATGGTTGGTGCGGAGTCGATGGGCCAAACGGCCTGCTTCCACACTGTAGGATTCCTATGAAAACCTTGTTTTACATAGCATTATGCATGACCTCAGAAAGCTCCAATAATGCTTTTCAGACTTTGCAGTCAGTAATTTTAAAGTGTAGTCAATGCTATAATACAGAAAAATGTGCAGCTAAATTATGCACAATCTCATCCTGCAAATAGCAATGAGATGAATGACAAGATCATTCTTTAAGTGGTGCTGGTTGAGGGATTAATATTGGATATGGCACAGGGAGATCTCTGTTGCTATCCTTCAAATTTGCTGTTTTCTTTTTCATATACCGGATGAGGTTTAGTACCTCATCCAAAAGTGTCATAGTTTGTTTGATAGCAGTCCTATGAAATATCTTGAAGTAGCTTGCTGTCATAAAAGAAGCTACATAAGTTCATGTTGTTCCAGTTCAATAATACTTACACTCTCCAAACTACATCTTTTAGCAGGCATGCAATGGGCACAACGAACAAACCAAGCCAGAATGTCGCACATTTTACTATCATGCCAGCCTGCAAAAGAAAGAAAATCAAACGTGAAATAGTCATCATCTATTGCATGAGTAGAATGTGTGTGAGAGGACAGGGAGAGATTGGCAGTAGCTTGGAGGTTAATGGAACAAATCACAAGATAAGGGTTGATGAGTGCAGTCATTCTGCTAACCACTGAATCTGACTAAAAAGAATTGATTACTTTTATATCGTTGAAACTGGGTGCAAAACAGCATATCTTAATTTAGTCAAAAAGCACTTTTTAATTATTTCACACTAGACTGATGGGCATGTGTCTTGACAGCTCAGTTGTCAGTTTTAAAGTGTTAAACACTTGAATGGTGCAACAGGTTTGTTTTATGCTGCATCATACTCAAGACATAGGAGACCATTGCCTTTTAAAATAAATGAACTACCTTACAATAAAGTGGTAGCACATTTTAGCTGAACATAGTGATGAAGCAGTAATGTCACCAGACTAGGAATTGGGAGACAATGGCCAATGCTGCGGGGACATGGGTTTAAATCCCACCGTGGCAGATGGCGAAATCTTAATTCAATAAAAATCTACACTTAAAGACTAATGACAACCATATAACCATTGTTAATTGTTGTAAAAACTCACCTTTCTCACTGGAGAAAGAAATTTGTGCTCCTTACCTGGGCTGGCCTAAATGTGACTGCAAGCCCATTGACATGGCCTGGCAAGCCACTCGGTTGTATCAAACCATGGCAAAGTCTTATTTAATGACCGAAACTGATGGACCGGGGGTATTGAACAAGGCACTGGAAATGACAATGGCAAACCCAGCCCAATGACCTTGAAAGGTCCCCCTGACAAACATCTGGGGGCTTGTGAGAAAATTGAGACAGCTATCCTTCAGGCTAGTCAAACAACAACCTGGCATTTATGCCGATGGAAACATATCTTACAGATCATGTCCCAGACACAACCTTCATCATCCTATTGATACAACAGATCCAACAGGAATGGCAGAACATTTGTATATAATCGAGAAGGAGCTGTCCTGGGGGATCCTGAAAAATTACTTTGGACCCCATGAAGTCTCATGGCATCAGATCAAACAAGGAAGGAAGTCTCCTGCAATTGCTACCTATTATACTGTCTTGGCTGAAGCATCAGTACTCCTCCATACTGAACACCACTTGGAAGAAACACAGTGGGTGGCAAAGGCAAAGAACGAACTTTGGATGAGCGGGGGTCGGGGGGGGCGGGTGCAGCAGCAGTTCAATGTCTATCACCATGATTAGCTCAGTAGCTCTGTTACTGAATGAGCACTAAAGCTAGGCTGGGTCTGTGGTAGGTGGTGAGGGAAATAACAGAAGGAAAAATAAACAGAAACAGAAGTTGCTGGAAAAACTCAGTAGGTCTGGCAGCATCTGCAAAGAGAAATTAGAGTTAATGTTTCGAGTCCAGTTACCTTTTTTGGGTTCTGAGGAAGGGCCATTGGACCCAAAACATTAACTCTGATTTCTCTTTACAAATGCTGCCAGATCTGCTGATTCTGTTTTTGTTTCTGATTTCCAATATCCACAGTTCTTTTGATTTTTTTGTTTCTAAGGAAAAAACATGCTTGACCTCCTCTTCACCAAATTATCTATTACAGGATACATCTATCAGCTTTTGTAGAAATGACCACCGCACATTCATTGTGAAGTTGAAGTTCTGCCATCACACTGAGGATACCCTCCATTGTGTTGTGTGGTATTTTTATGCCTTTGACAAATCAGGAGGAGGAGCAAGTGGAACAGATTGTGAGGGTGCACAGACCAAACTACAAAGAGAGTAAGGGCAGGAATGGGGGAAATGAGTCAGACCTGGCTAAATGCTGGTCAACCATGGTGTGGGGGGGATGGGGGCGGGGGAACATTCCTTGATTGAGGAAAAGAAAGCAGCCCTGTGCAAGGCATCATTGGAACAGATGCAACGGCAATAATCAAAATACTTCCATTCGCTAAAAAAAATCACATTATGGTGATTGAGATTGTGAAAAGCTTTATATAAATGCAAATTTGAATCTCTGATGAAAAGCATCACGTGAAAGTCAAATAATATTTTCATGCGTCCAATACATGAGTCAGTTACACAGCAGTTGTGTGCATAACGGTTTTTTGGTGGCTTTAGAACCTTCCTTCTTGTCGATCCACTGCTATTACTGTCGAATATTCCAAAATTTAACTTGTTAATTTGATTTCTGGACACAAAGACAGACAATATTCAGTTTGAGGAGAGTTTAATTAAGAAACATTATTCCAATGAAACCTACAGTGTCTATGACTCCTAACCAAACTGAATTTCAGAAAGTTCAGTCCATGACAAAGAATGCATGAGATCCAAAGGCACTAAAAGCCTTGCAGAATCAGTCCAATAATCCAGGCATCTGTTCTATGTCCAAAGCTGGCCAACTGTGGGAATTTACAAACGACTGCTGTCAGCATTCTCACAGATGAGTAAACATGCAATCGGCAGTATCTGCGTCTCAAGTGACTTCAGCTGGAAACCCTGGACAGGAACCGTGCTCTGACTAGTAGGTCTCAGGCTGCAGAAAAAGCAGCTGTCTCATGCTTCTTCAACATAACCTGGCACCAGTACAAAAAAGGCCTCCACCTTCAGTCTATCATCTTTTTCATACATTTTCCTACTTTGCCATTGTCCCCAACCATAAACGATGGCCCGAACTACTTTTTTTGTGGAATGGTTGTCCTTTAACTCCCAAATTCATTCAAGAGGGGTTATTTTTGTGCAGCATCAGTGTTTTTCAAAGGGTCCATTTTGCTAACTGCTCCATTCAGCAGCTTGGCCCAGAAGTTGGGAATATTTATTCCATTGGTGAAGGCAACTGAATAGGAGTAACTGTTAAAGCTGGAAGCTGAATTTATATTCTAGTGGTTTGTAGGACATACCATGAGGAAATAGGTTCATAATTGCAGTTTCTATCTGTAAAGTGTCTCTTCTTGTAACCGTAAGAAAACAGCAAAAGGAACAGATTTATACAAAAGCAAGTGTCATAATCACATTAGATTCTTGTCGATAACTTAGGTAAAAACTGGAATTCTTTATAATACATTTGGGCTCACAGCACATTCACTTTTCTAACAAGCAGTTACCTTGTTGTCTCACTCAATATTTTTCTAAAAGGCTATGAATGCAATAATGAGCACTCTGTGGTAAAATTCAGATAAAACTTTAAGTAATAATTACTATCTTTTTTTGTACAGATTTGGGTGCAGTTCTATTTTTCATGAGAATTTTAACAGTGCAAAACCAAGAAAAATAAGCTATACACTAATCATGAGGTGCAATCTGGGCCATCTTACTGTGAGTCATTACTACTGATTAGATCACTTAATCACTTGAGAAAAACTGTCACACTATATTAGAACCAAAAAAACCTAAGAACTATTTTCTAATGCTCATTGTTAGCAACCAGAATCAACTATAATGAAGAAAAAAGGATACTACTTTTAACAGATGTGCTTTAAAACATATTGCTGGTTATTGGAAAAATATTCAGATCTGCTGAAAATTCTTCAATGCATCAGATTGTAATGTTAAAGAAACTAAATGAAAATTCCAACAGTTAATCAAAAGAAAATTGGAGTTTGCTACAATATTTTACAAGAATACTGAAATAGAATATACAGTGACAGTACTCTTTCTTCAGTCACTGAATTTAATTGTGCTGAGCAAAAGGTATGGAAATTTAGTGTGGGAAATTGGGATTTGAAATTGGTTAATCAAAACATTCTCCTTCAACGTATCTTTCAACAGGATTGCACAGCTGTCCGTCTTAGACATATTTGAGACCCAAAAAGCAATCTGCAGTACCCTAATATCCCTCAGCAGACAATGATCCTGTTAAAACTTCGACTGACAGCGATATACTTTGGGGAAACAGTGCTGCTGAAATGACTGAGATTCAACTAATAAATTTAATCAAGTGACAGAAAGAGAAGCTAAAGAACTTTCAGCTGGGTGAAATGCATTAAATTCTAAAATAAGTAAATGGTTTATTGCGCCGCATCATTAAAATATTTCATTCCTTAATAAAAACTAAACATAAACAGAATTCTCAAACTACCTTAACAGGAACTCCTGTGAAAAGATGAATAAACTTATGGGAGTGTACATTGGCTTTTATTTTGGTTCTGCAGCAGCAAAGCAAAGAACAGTTCTCAAGTAATTCCCATCTTCAGTCTGGTCAGGAGCAAGCTTTTGTTTCACAATGCTCTAATGATGTATCCTGTCAGGATCATGACTGTCTGCCAGCATTGGGCGAAAGCAGATTTAAATGCTTTTTTTGCACAACCTGGAACAACAATGAAGGAAATAGTGCTGTTTGCATTGCTGTAATCTACTAACATGGAATAGTTGAATGAAACTACTTTAGGATACGGCAGCAGAGCACAAGCAACCAACCTAAATTGAATTGAATAGCTACATACAGGGAGTTTGGATCCAAAAATCACTTTACATCAAATAAATAAAAAAAGAACAAGGAATAGCCTCTCCCGAAATAGTCTTCATGAGATCTTTCCTTTGAACTGATGTGACAAGATGTCCCTTCAAGCTGATTTTAAAGATTTGCCATATAAAGTATTTTGTTTTAAACTTCCTATTAACACCATTTTGGAAGTAGTTACCTTCATCACCCTTCTAAATTCCTCCCTTCTTTTCCTGGAATACAAAATGGAGTTTGTTGCACAACACATAGTACAAGGGACATCACTGAGTGAATGCTAGTAAAAGCAAGTTGTTGTTCTAACAAAACCTTTCCCAGTTTTTTGCTGACATCCCTGTTAAGTTGTACACTAAGAGGTGTGCCAGAGAGACACGGGTTTTTCTTTCTGTCCTACAAATACGTTAGTTAGAGATAATATAGATAGATTTATACTCTGAAGGTGCCCAAGAGTGCACAGATGCCCATCGTCTGAATAGGTTAAAATCTAGCATAAATTCTCTGCTTCATTATGAGCGTAGCTAATATTACAGGTTATTATGTGACATTGATCAATGTCAATAGGATCACTCAATCTGATCTGATGGTAGCTTGCGATACTCATTTGAGGGTATAAAGGAGTAACTTTTAGCTTGACCTGTAATGATAATGCATAGTTGGTAGCTATTACCAACTTAAGCTCATTCTTAGCATACCTGGCTCTGAGAAAGTAAGAGGTTTTAGGTCCACACCAGAATCCTGAACACATAACTAATGTAGATTGAATTAATGTAGCATGCAATGACTAAGGTAGAGTTGCACCGACAGCAATGCCATTTTACAGAAGAAATATTGAAATGAAACCCCATCTATTCATTCATGTAGTTGTAAAACATCCTGTGGGCCTATTTAAAGAGTAAGAAGTTCTCAAGCTTTCTTAGCTAAAATTTATTCCTCAACATCACCACACTAATATATGTGTGTACTAAATGGTTGATCTTAATAGTTAATTGGGCTGGGGTCTCTGGGCTAGAGATCTGTTGCTTGAAAGTCCTGTAGAAATTAACTACAAACTCTCTTTTTAAAAATTTAATCAGAGATCCTACTTTTTTTTTTAGAATCCCTACAGTGTGGAAACAGGCCCTTCGGCCCAACAAGTCCACACCAACCCTCAGAGCATCCCACCCAGACCCATCCCCCTATAATCCACCTAATCTACACATCCCTGAACACTATGGGCAAGTTAGCATGGTCAATCCACCTAGCCTGCACATCTTTGGACTGTGGGAGGAAACTGGAGCAACTGGAGGAAACCCACTTGACAACATTTAGAGCGGGAAAACAGCCGGATAGAGATGCTAGGTAAGTCTAAGTGATGCACTGTGGAAGGAAGAAAGAATATTTTTGGAGAGAGTCGGAGCTGGCCAATCACAGAAGTCTGATTGCATGAAATAAGATCAGTGGATCTGGGACTACGGAGTGTTATACGTATCAGTTGATCTTTTGTTGGACTGGAGTTGGGGCAAACAAATTTGCAAAGCATAGTATAAATTGAGCATCAGAAAATATTAGATGGAATATGCAACATGGGTCCAATAAAAATTATGCTCCCTGATCTCACATTGAGTCACAAGGGTTCAGCCCTCAGACTGTGCTGGTTTCACAGCTTTGGGCTAAAGCAGATTTAAATGTTTTTTGCAAAACCTGGAACATCAATGAAACAAACGGTGCTGTCTGCATTGCTGGAATTGACTGACATGGAATAGTTGCATGAAATGAAACTGCTTTAGGATACATCATCAGGCGCTGCTACAATTTATCTCAGTAGTTTACCAGTAGGAAGAAAAATGCACACAGTTTAGTTTATCTCGCCCGTTCGCTGCCTAACACCCCTTGATGGAAACTGTGTGTATTACGAACATAAGAAAAAGGACAGGAGTAAGCAATTCAGGTCCTTGAGTCTGCTCTGACATTTAATATGATCAGGACTGATCTTATCTTGGCCTCAACTCCACTTTCCTGACAAATCTTTAACCTGTTACTAATTAAAAACCTGTCTCTCTCCTCCTTACATTTACTCAGCATTCTTGTGTCCACCACACTTAGGGGTAGTGACTGAATAACATAGTGTTAACATATTATTAAGAGTGGATCGGATTCAGATGTGATGCTGAACATTTGCCATACTTAATTGACATTCACACTTTTGAGGAGGAGAAGACTGCTGTAAAATTTAAACCATTGCTTTAAAGAAAGCAGAAAAGGAAAACATTAGAAACAACTGATCTAAAAAAAAGTTGATTTATTTCAATCCTTGGAGTTCCTGACTAAAAAACATTACAGTTCCAAAATAGTGAAGAGCTATTGTGAAAAACGGTTCAGCAGTAGTGCAAACTTTTTAAAAATTAGGCTTCTGGATTTCTCATCTCCAACACAGTAAGAATCTATTTGAAACGGTATAAACCCTGTTTAATATGAAAGCTAGCTACTCCTTGCAATGAGCTTTAAGAACAGCCTGCCCATGTCTTATTTCACAAAAATGTTAGAAACTGACTTTGGAAAATCAATTTAAAGCAAAAAAAAATCAAAGTCCAAGTTATATAGATTTGGGAATGTTCTTCATCAAATAATTTTGCATTTTCTTTTCTACTTAACATACTCATTCATCCCACGTGACTTGATGTACTGCCCGATCATACAACAAAGGTGTCGGTGACTCTGTTAGATGCTTATTAATGGGAACAGAATGTAGACCAGACAGAATAGCATTCAGGTAAATGAACAAACACACAAGGAAAATGTTCTGAAATCTTAGACTTTTCAAAAATTATACTGAGTCATTGAGCAGTGAGTGCTATGAGTAAGATACATAAAAGCAGTAAGACACTTTCCTGGAGGAAGGTAAAATTTACAAGATAACTTGTGCAGCTGGCCATAATCTCCAACAGTCACAAACAGCATTAACACAGAACAATTAATTCAAATTCAATTCAATTTCATTCCAGAAAAGTATAATTACCTGGAGGTTTACTGAGAGGAAGAGAAAAGGGAAAGAAATTGAAAACAAAATTCTAAATTACTGTTTATTAATGAAAAAAGGGTAACTTTAAATACAGCCTAACATTAGAATAGTACAAAAAAATAGCAAGGACTGTTTTCAAGAAGACACGAGCTGTATTTAGTTCTTGTTCACTTCCTTGGATTAGGAAATGGTCTTCAGACAAAATTCTCACAGAGGCACTATTTGTCTTCCTTTTGCCAAACTACTAAACCTGATAATGTTTTCTTTGCTTTGCTGCTATCCTAGGACTTGGCCCAAGAGATTCACCAAATTTCTTCTCAGTTAAGAGCAAATTTGTCTTTATGCACAAAACCTCAGGAGTTTTACAATGTTGGTTAAAACAAAAGGTGAAATAAAACTTTAAGCTCATGAAAAATCACCTTTTACTTGCTCTTTTAATTGGCCTAAGAGTATTTACTAATTTAACAACACACTCCTGCTGCTTAGGGTCAATAATGCTATTGTTTTCATCCTATGATAATTATTGTAATTCACAAGTTACTTATACAATCTGCTGGTGTTCAATGACACATTCGTCCTTTTGTTACATTAAGCAGACTTATTGTTCTTTATTCAGCCTAACCAATTAGCATGTTTTGAAAATCTCTGTCAGCTGGTATCCATAAAGAATGAAAACAGGCCAGCCAGATACTAATTTAGATACAATTCTTACAGGGAATTCATGTATAAATTCCTTAAAAGATAGTGTTATGATTTAATGAAGGTAACAGCTTGGGTCTTGGCAAGCCAAGAGCAATAATTAGAAAGCCAGATGTATGCTTCCACGCTAATTAGTTGAATGTCAAGGCAATCCCTTCCTCTAGGTTTGTCCTGCATTGAACAAATGTACACACACACACAAAGATCTTCTTGCTTAGAAACAAAGAGAGGCCAAAGAAACTTCTCTGGAGCATTCGTACACAATGCAGGCCCCACAAACCAGATTCAACCCATGGCATTGTTATATCTAGCCAGAAGCATCCTTATTTAATTTCTTTAAAAGCACTCTCACCAGGGGCTTCTTATCCTGATAGGTTCCATCACGTGCAACTAAATCTTCATGTGTATGTATCACAACAAGAAAACCAGGCCCTCTTCCTCATCTATATTTCTGAACTCCATCATGCATTTTTCAAAACACATTCATATGTACACTTTTCAGGACATTCACCTTTGTGCTTTTATGCCTCTATCTAACATTGAACACATAAAACTGACAGCCTGGCTAAGAGCTGCACTGGCCAAGTTGCCATCTTTGAAATAATGCATTAAGCCAAAGCTGTGTGCTGACGTTTGGATGATCATAAAGGTCCCAAAGCACCGTTTCATAAGGAACTGGAATTTCTGAGAGATTCTAAGGCAACATATTTCTCAAAACTAATAACACCAAAAATAGATTAATTAATTATTAATGGACTTTACAGCAGTTCTGATGAAGAGCAGCACTGAACTCATAACATTAACTGTTTCTCTCTCCACAGACGCTTCTAGACCTGCTTCCAGCACTTGGTTTTTTATTTCAGATCTCCAGCAATCACAATACCTTTCTTGTAGTTAATTATTTGCTGCTGATTGTAATTTGCTATGTGCATTACACCAGTACAAGTGACTACAATGCAAAATATACTTCATTTTCTATATAACAAATGTGGGGCAAATAGCAGTTATAAAATTCCCTGTATAAACATAGATTGCCTTTCACGGTATAAATCAGCTACAGGTATTTCTGCTATAACATGTGTTTCATTGATGCAAATTGGCTGTAATGCGATTGATTAATAGTGGAAACTGTTCGAATAACACAAACTTTCTACTGTACAATATAGCGATTTTCTATAACGATTTCACCATAACATGATTTTGGAAACTGCAATTTTCTATAGCGTGAGGTCACACAAGAACGCAACTATCATGTTATAGCAGAAATACCTGTATCTTGGTCGAAAACAACAATGACTATGCTTTAAAAGTAAGCCATTGGCTGTGAACTGCTTTGATACTTCCAGAGAACAATCAACATACTATATTATCAGGTTGGAAGATCTAGTTACTGCTCAAGATGGTTTAGGTCTCATTATAAGGAGAAAAACACTCCTATTGGGTCAGAATGAGCAACAGTGTTCTCTCCACATCCCCAAGGCAGCCTTTGGCTGTCCCTTTGACACTACAACCTCTTTCTATCCCCACTGGGATTGCAAAACCCTCACGATTACCATGTTACACTCATTCGTTGATGTAAACCCTCTCAATCCCAGATCACACCCGCCCCCCCGCAAAACACACACCAGCCAAACCGCTTCCTGCATGAATGAAATCTTTCTTTTGCTTACTACTTCTTGCAAAGACTGACACCCACACCCAACCCCAAAGTCTGATCGCTTGCTGGCTCCCTCCCACAGTTACTGACCTTTCCTCCCCACCTACAAGTCCTGATCTCCTTCTCCATTCCATGGTGTTTGACTTCCCTGCACCAGCATTCTACAAAGCCAATCTCAACATTTCTTCCCGCTTCCTCATCTTTTTTGGTTGCTTTTTCCAAAGTTTTCCAGCTGTGGCCTCCTACTGCTGGCTTTTCTGACTGGTCTATATTAAGGCTGGTTACTAGGCAGACAGGGAAAAAGAAAGATTATAATAATAAATAATGAAATACTACTGAATGGTGTCCAGCGTTGTCATTCTCCTCCCACTAATCCTGGCAATACTGGGCTGAAGCATCAGATTAGTGCAAGAGAAAATAGTTACCACCAGAAAAGATAATTTATTTGTGAGTTACATAGTTATTTGGCAGTGAAGTACAAATTATGAAATTCCCTTTCCTGACAACTTATGGCTTTATATGTTTATAATTTTTTCCAAAAAAATTTTAACATCTCTTTGGTTTATTTGGGATTATGTTTTTCTGGTGACCTGCACCCAATCTCTGGCAATGGTTTCTTCTGGCTAGTTAGTTACTTCCGCAGTACAAGGAGCACTACATCACATATTTGCAGCAAAATAGATTCATCAGGATTAAAAAAGGTACAAATCCTACCATCACCTTTTCCTTTGATATAGATTGCTCAGACCCATAATAACACAATGCACTGCATTTCTCCACGGTATAAGCTACTGATCTTTATCATAAGAGGCAGAAATGACATTCAGATTGAAGTTACAAGGGCTCCAAAGCTACTCTGATCAGAGTTTTAAGTACTGTTGTATATTAAATTTACATGTTAAAGATTAATTTCAGTAATTTAGGAGCATTTTGGCTCCTAAATACATGTTTCCACAATCAATTCCTATTTGTTACCCACAATAACCATCAATTTTAAACATTAAATTGTCAAAAATATCACTTATTTTCTGGTTGCAACAGTTCAGTGTGAATTTTGGAGTCAATAGTCATGAAGTATTGTGCACATATTACACAAAAAAGTTAAACAATTACATTTTTATCACATTGATAACAAACTAGCTTCAAATTTGGGTATTTGTGTAAGGTGATCACTAATTTTGTCAAGCCGATCATGTATTTAAATCCAGTGATTATAAACACGGATGTTTTTCAGAATATTCCATCATTCGTCACTGTTGAAATGTTCCCATTTGAATCACTTGAAAAACCGTGAGAAACTGTCACAAAGCAAAAGGTTTAGTGACCTTTTTCTGCACAATCTCAAGAACTAAGCACAGGTCTCAAATTCAATTAAAACAAAGTCAGCCTAATATCCTGCCAGCTAACTTTGGAATCTGATTAAGATACTTCAGATCATGTTAATTACACATGATAAGAAGATATATAACATCACTGAAAAGAAGCAAAAACTTGTCTAACAAATGTATATTAGTATTGTGTTTACAGTTACAAAGTTAACATTAAAAATCTTCTAAAATTCCCCTCTCTGACTGACCAGCTTTGGAAAATTACTTGAGTCAATTTGCAGCTTAAGAATGATGAAAGCAAGTTTTAGGAAAACTTGCTCCATTAGCTCTAGAAACAATAAACTATGCAAAGCAAAATTCTCAGGAGACTTGGAGCCAGCAGACCCTAAACCTCAGTATTCAACAACTGCATTAGGTATGGGATGGCTGGAATTTCCAATGTGTGGACAAGCCTTAAAATGTACCAGCTGTTCTGCACATCTCCACATAAGACATCAGCTTTTTTCAGCGCTAGCGGAGATTCCTGGAGGACGTACCAGTCTCACTTTGGTAGGTCACCAAAAAACAACGTTCCACTGCAGTATCTTTTTCTCCCTCCTTGCATAGCAAATGGTTCACTCTGCACAGGCATATTTTATGATTTGCTAGTCCCCACATTCCTGCCAAAGCTCTTTCGAAATGAAACCTGCTGCAGCTGTCAGGATTTATTTACATGGATTTCTGACACAAACTGAATTAATGAGCGTAATTTGGTTGGGGAAAATTTTTTTTGCATTTGATGACTTTTGCTTTCCTTTCTCCACATGATTGTTCTCTCATCAGCTATCTTAAGGCTATTTAAAAGTAAACTGACATTGGTTGGGGAAATGAACGGTAGTAGAAGCTTCCTGCAGCCTTCTGTAATTGCAGCAGAAGGATCAGATTGCATGTCTTATAGGTTAGCCAATGATTCAAAGATCTACTCCAAATGCACAGATTCTTCAAAAACCAACAGGACAGCTGTTCTGGGGTAGGTCTGTTATAAACCGTTTCAATGATCAGTCAAAAGTTTCAGCCACAACAGACTACATAGAGTGTGTGCTGATTAGCTCCACATTGTTTGTTTCAAGAGATCCCACAGCAGCCAGAAACAATGGAGAAATTTGATTCAGACGAACATTTGCTTCAGAGTTGAGTTTAATGACAAAGGGCATTCTATTGAAACTTCGTCTTGTGCTCTACAGGACTTTTGTAAGAACAGATTAAAGGGGAAAACTAACATTTATACTGCACGAGAGGACTGATTGATGACAAATTAGTACTCTCTTCTCATGCAGTAGAAATGTTGGTCTTTCCCCGAATTTGTATTCTTGCGAAATGTGCTGATGAATGCAAGTTGAAAAACTTCAATGAAACGTGCCTTTTTCAGCAATAGTCAAGTTTTCTACTATGAAATGACTTCCTTTCTCTTTTTATAAAGGAGTTTTTAAAAAGAGTTTTCTGGAATAAATTCCTTGAAAATAGAGGGGGAATTTATTTTAAATTACTTATGCTTCACAATTGGCATGGCTGGTTATGGGCTCTCCAGTGTTCTGTTGACAACAACATTCCAAATTTTTTTTATGCCATGTCAAAATTTAAAACATTTTTCCTACTTCAGTTTTATTCCAGGCACTTACTACACTACATTCATGCAATCAAACCCAGATTTGGCACCTGCTCAGATAAACCAAAATTTCTCAAGGCATCCTGGAAAACATACAATGCCAATGAGGTGTTACTGACTGATTTAGATGTCTAACTCAGACTCTTGGAAAATGAACTGCCCTGGTACAAGGTTTCTTTATGGCATCTTTGAAGTACAGGATGTTGGTCCCTGAAATTGGGTTGGGCTGAATACAGAAATAGGTACCATGACATATAATTTCTAGACTAGATGTCAGCCTAGGATCAGTATTTGTACTTTTATCTCAGAGTCTGAAGGTCATGCAATGAGATCTCATTCCAGATAACTGAACACAAATTGCAGATTGATGCCTTGGTGTAGTACCACAGGATGTTACATTGAGGAGCTGTGTATTTAATGATATATTGAACTGAATGCCTTCTGCCCTCCTGGTTGGTTATAATGCATTCTCCGACCAAGATTATTATCTAGTCATTTGTCTCATTGTTAACTGTGAGACCATTCTATGTGCAATTGCTTCACGATGACATGATGACACATATTTCATTGGCTGGGAAGTGCTTTGGTACAACTGAGAATTGGAAAGACACTACACAAATGTAACTATTAAAATTTATGTTACTAAATTTTGAAATGATGAATTAAATTTTTGCGTGCTTTGCTGAGGGGACTGCATAAGGGCTAGAGAAAAGTGTTTGTGAAACATGTCGGTGTTCAGATTTCTGCCACCAACTCCCAATAATGTTTGCTGTTACCTCCACTCAAATAAATTCTACATCTTAATCCTTTGATTGAAGTTCTCTTATAAGAATACCGGAAATAATGGTAAGCCTAAGGATTGGAGCAATTTACGACACAGCAAGGGGTGGGTGGTGGGCAAGAAACTGATTGGAGGAGAATATGAATGTACGTTAGTGAGGAACATAAAAACAGCCTGTGCAAGCTTCTATTTGATATGTTGAAGGAAAATGATTAGCAAGGATTAATTTAGGCCCTTTGCAAGTGGGCTTGGAGAATTTACAGAGAGCAAGGAAATGACGGAGGAACTAAACAGTTACTTTGCATCTTTCTTCACAGAGAATGATACAGAAAATCTCCAGAAATTCTATGTAATCAAGGAACTTGTGTAAGTGAAGAGATAAAATAAATTACTATTAATAAAGAGGTAGTACTTGAAAAGTTAGCTGGATTGAGAGTTGATGAATCTCCTAAACCAGATGACCCTCATTGCAGATTGATGGAAGAAATAGTAATAGAGATCATGGGTGCATTGATGATTATCTATCAAAATTCTAGAGATTCTGGAAAAGTTCCTGATGACTGGAAAGTACCAAATGTAACCCCATTATTTAAGAAGGGAAGAAAAGGGAGAGTGGAGAACTTGACATAGATCTATTAATTTGATGTCAGTAACAGGGAAAATGGTGTGACTATATTATAAATGATTTGATAACTGAAGATTTAGAAAGTATGATAAAATTAGGCAGAGTCAACATGGACTTATGAAAGGGAGATCATGTTTGACAAACTTAGATTGTTTTGAGGCTGTTACTTTGGCAGAGACAGAGGACCAACAGTGGATGCAGTGAGATAACAAGGTGTAAAGCTGGAGGAACACAGCAAGCCAAGCAG
>NC_063337.1:34915960-34923392 GCF_021869965.1 Rhincodon typus | reverse complement strand
TGGCCTGCTGTGTTCATCCAGCTCTATACTTTGTTATCTCAAATTCTCCAGCATCGGCAGATCCTACTATCTCTGAGTGGATGTAGTGAATTTGGATTTTCAGAAGGCTTTTGATGGGATCTCAGGTGAAGAAATAAGAATAGTGTGTATGGAACGGTGGCGGGTGGGGGGGGGGAAGGTGCAATATACAAGTACGGTTTGAGAATTGAAAGAATGCACTGTCAATTTCCTCAGTCTCTTCTCAAATATTAATCTCAGGGATTAATCTGGTTAATAAAGCAAAGAACAGAAAGCAATGTGTAGGGATAAAGAATTATTCTCAAGATGACAGGCTGTTATCACAAAGGCCATTGATAGGTTCACAATTTATATAGGTTGTGTGGATACAGGGACCAATTGTAATATTTTCAAATTTGATGATGACACCAAACACAAGTTGTAATAAGGTGCAAAGTGGTTTCAAGAGGACTTGGAAAGGATAAATAAATGGGTTAGATCATGAAAAGATCATGACCAATGAAAAGTAATGTAAGTAAGTGTGAAGGTATTCACTTTTATGGAGATTAAAATAAAGCAAAATATTTCTCAAATAGTGAGAGATTGAGATGAGGATGTTCAAAGGAATCCATGAGTCACTAAAAACTATCCTGTAGGTGCAGTAAGCTATTAGAAAGGCAAATAGAGGTTGGCCTTCATCACGAGGGCCTGGAATACATAAGTGAAGATGTTTAGCTGCAGTTGTATACAGACCTCACCTGGAGTGTTCTGAGCAGTTTTGGATTCATTGTTCAAGAAAGGATAAACTTGGCATAGAGGGAGTGTAACAAAAGTTAACCAGATAAATTCAAAAACATAAATTTCTGGTGAAACTCAGCAGGTCTGATAGTATCCGTGCACAGAAAGCAGAGTTAACATTTCAAATCTAGTGACTCTGTTGAAACATTAATTCTGCTTTCTCTCCACATCTGCTGCCAGACCTGCTGAGTTTCTCGAGCAATTACTGTTTTTGTTTCAGATCTCCAGCATCCATAGTTCTTTGTTTTATTAACCAGATTAATCCCTGGGTTTACCATACTAGGAGACCGAGGAAATTGAGAGTGCATTCTTTCAAGTTTTCAAAGGTTGAGATGTGACTTCATTGAAATTTAGAAAATTCTTACAGGTCATGAGAGTGTGGGCACAGATAGTGTTCTCCCTGATTGTTAGAGTCATCAATCTCAGGATCAGAGGCAGGCCATTTAAGAATGAGATAAGGAGGAGTTTCTTCACTTAACGGGAGGTTAATCTTTGGAATTCTCTAACTCAGAGGCCTGTAGAAGTTCATTCATTGAGGAGGTTCAAGACAGAAATTGATTGCTTTCCTGAAAATAATGGCTTTAATGGTTAAGGATTTAGTGTGAGAAAATGACACTGGGGAGATGATCAGCCATAATCTAGAGTAGCAGAGCCGGCCTACAAACTGAATGGCCTACGCTTTTTACCTCTATTCCTATCCGTAAAGAAATCCACTCTGTCAAATGTGGGTTTAACTTGTACTGGACGTAGACCAGTTTTGTTCCATGTTCTGGCAACTTCATACCTTTAGATTTAGAATTTATAAATTCTGTTCATAATGTGGGTATTTTCTGCTGTGTTGCATGATATGTGCAGCAATAGATCAGCAAAGATTTGGTGAAATTTAACTTTTATGTTCTTTAATAATTTTTTTTGGTTCAAATACAGAGTTTATATTTTAAAAAAAGCTAAAAGCCATGTGCTACCATGCTTACAGTATTTGTTTGAATTAGTATTTTAAAAAATAAAGCACCAAATGACATACGCCATATTATTCACTGGTGTACAGCTACTGTAGCTGTTCAGAGGCTTATTTTTCCAGATGTACTGCTGATATACATCCTGGAACGCATACTACAGCCACTCAATACAAGGCCATTTGACTGAATAGGACCAACAGCTGACATGATGTTATCTCCTCTGTAAAAAAGACAGCAGCAAAATGTTTGGGCCATTTAGGAATTGGAGCATATTAATCAGAGAGCTTTAGTGTTGCTATCTTACAGATATTACAAACAACATGAATGCTGAACAGAAAAATATCAGTTTTTCCTAACATTCTCCTCCTTTGCTGAAGATGGTGACTTGTGTGTGGTATTACTCACGGCCACCCTACGGAACCATGCCAAGGTGCATATTCTTCATTAATGAATGAAGATTGAAAGTTGGGGTAGATTGTTCAACCATAGAAGGGTTAGCCCAATCCTAACCTCACTGAGCATTCACACTCTCAAACAAGAGTCACTGAATATTAATCATGACACTGGAATCTGAATAGTATCAAGTCCAGGCAGGGGATCATTACTGCATCTACTGTATTTTGTTTCAGTTCAAAATCATCAGGGATAAAATCTTGGGCGTTCCTCATCTATGTGATTCAGTACTAACTGGGCAAAAAATGTTTTAAGGAAGTTGTAAATCACTCTCTAAATAATATCAATTTATAATATGAAATTATGTTATAAGCTTCTCAATAATGGTGTAGCTCAACTTTAGCTTATAAACATCAGTTTTAATGATGTTAGTTGAGGATGTTAGTTGAATGATGTTAGTTAAGAGAAGTTCACTGCTCCTCTAACAGTGACAAAAATGACTAAGTGTGACAACAGGACTCTGAGTTTAATGCATCACCCAAAGCATAGGCACTTCAGTATACTGTCGTTTTGTAATACATTGCAACATCAGTGGGCCACATAGTGGCATCGTGGTTAGCACTGCCACCTCATAGTGCTAGGGACCCAGGTTTGATTCCAACTTTGGTTGACTATCTGTGTGGAGTCTGCACATTCTCCCTATGTCTGCGTGGGTTTCCACTGACTGCTCCAGTTTCTTCTCACAGTCCAAAGATGTGTAGGTCAGGTGGATTAACCATGGGAAATGTGGGGTCATGGGGATAAGGTGGAGATGCTGAGTCTGGATGGGATGGTCTTTGGTGCAGACTCGATGGGCCAAATGGCCTCTTTCTGCACTGTTGGGATTCTATGATCAGTCTAAATTATCAGGTCTCTGGTGTGGGCCTTGAATCCATGACCTTTGGACTCTGAGGTAGGTGTGCTCAAACTAATCCCAGGCTGTATACAGGATAGAGAGCTCCCAAAGAAAGTTCTAAGTGCGACTTACATTTCTGCTACTGTATCTTTCTTAATGTCTGTGAAAAGATCTTGTGGGACTACATTAGTGTTCCTTGTGCTGCAGTCAAATTTGTCATAACCATCAAAACTTGCTTCATAGTGTCCTGTGAAGTGCCTTGGGATGTTTCACCACAGCAAGGGCATTATGTAAATGCAACTTGTTGGTTTCCAGCCAGCAGTAAAAGGTGATCGCAACAATGAAACATACTAAACATTCCTGTATATATTGTACCACGTAGAATTTATAAAATCTCAGTTCCTTAGTATGACTTGTTGGTACAATGAAGATCTTATAGTCAGTGTCCATAGTTATTTTTATTTGCTGTGAATGATACACTTATCCCAGTGGTTCTGCTTAGAAGGGGATTCTTCTCCAAATTGGAATTTTACAGTCATGAATGAAAAAAATACTTAGATCTTCGCTTCATTCAATTCTATAATTCCTTATGAAAAAGAAAATCACCACCAAAATACACATTCAAACTGCTAGAGATTATACAGTTCTATTCAGAGACTACCAAACGTACTGCAGACTGACAACTGCAAGAGTGTTGGGCTTGACTTTTAACTGTAATAATCCAATTTTGCCTCCCACAAATGATCAATAGTACACATCCCAAGCCAGTAGAAATCACTTGTAGTCATAAGTACAACAAATTTGCTACTATTATTTCTAGCAATCACTAAAAACAACACTTGACAATAGTAACAGCCTAAGGGTACTGCAAGTATTGCAATGCTTGCCACAGAGTCTACAGTAGTAGCTGAACTCTCAAAATCCTGAAATTTAAATAAAATGATACAAAATTTTCAAAAAATGATGTTTTTCTTTGTACTTTCATTCATTTTTTGGCTCCTTCAATGTCTAACTACATAACCTCCACCAATTAGGATGAAAAGGAGATTTTAGTACCCAGATTTTGCGATCAGCAACAAATGGCATCAGCCACTCACTATGTTTACAGCTCTCCAAAAATACTTCACATGCATTTCCTTGGCAAATTACAGTTATCAAGAGTCCAATACAGTGGTGGCACCCTCTACAGGGCATCTGGGACCTGTGAGAGCAGGGAAAGCAACTGCATGGTCCTCCATATAGAATTTGTGTTCGTAAGTGTAAGTCAGAATATGTAATAATGAAATCATTTATAGTAAGCAAAATGGAGAAGGAAAGAAAAATGGAATTAAGAGAAATTGATAAAAGAGACAGAAATAAAAGGTAAAAAAATTCCCTTAAATTTTACCTCGATTAAAAAATCTCCAACAATATTTCAAATTTGAAGGAATTTGATTCTAGGCTTGTCAAAATAACTACAGTGCCAGGGAGGCACTTTGGAAATAATTACGAACTATTTGTAATTCATTTAAACTTAGAGAATGGATTATTATGTATGTTTGGTGGATATATATAGTACATAAATACAGCAACATCATCTATTTCAGGTGTCTGAATGTCACATCTTTTGGTATTACGAGACTTCAGGTAGACTAGTCGACTGTGACATCTTTCTAATTTTGTTGTTTAACTGCACTACTACAGATGCAGGAAATTACTTTCCAATTTACCTCTTAATATTGGTCAGTTTTCATAACCTCACTGCTAATCTTACTACAAAACCCATAACATTAAATCTGAACAATGGGACTTATCATACAATCCGTAAATGAAAGTATCAGTCCTGAAATGAAAAAAATCCTAAAAAAACTTCCCACTGTAAGGCTGATGAGAAGACTGGACTGGTTTACTGTTTTATTGCCTATTTTACTTAGAGAGGAAAAGGATCATGTACAAAGAAATAATTCCGTAAAATAATGTTGCGTCCTTTATCAGCATTTCTGTGTCAGATCACTAGCCCAGTTATGCCATAAATAATGAAATCACTATTCCATTCACTTACTAAACGTTTTTACTGCATGGTACAGAGATTGCTGAGGGAATTGTGTTTATGCTCCATGACAGAAAATTCTGCACAAACTTTTGTAATAAATGCTTGCATTGTTTCCTTGGGTATGCAAATACACAATAACAGTCGGCACTGTGTGAACTGAAATCAATAGGCAGAACAGGACTGTTAAGGTAACACTTGGTAAATTTATAGGCTTGTTGGTTTGCTTAAAATCCAAATGCCAGTTTTTTAGATTAAACATCTGTCAACTGTAAAATGTAAAAATGTTTAAATTCAACCAGAATATAACATTTTGAATGTTCAAAGAGTTTCAGGAAAGCAATCTCCAAATTTCCTAAATGCTCATTACTTTTTTTTTTACTGGGTACAGGGGTTGTCGTGTGGGTATAGATGTGATTGGGTGGATGGTTAGCACTCCTTGCGAGACCTGCACTCTACTTCCACCATACTCAACATTGTGCCCCTATTTCAACTTTGCTGGCCCGGTTTCACTATTTTCTTTCTGCTTTCATTACTGTTCTGAAGAAGTCATACCAGACTAGAAATGTTAACTCTGTTTCCCTCTCCACAGATGCTACCAGACCTGAGTTTCTCCAACATTCTCTGTGCTTGTTTCAGATTTCCAGCATCTGCATTTTTTGTTTTCATTCTTCTAGTTGGAAGTGGTCACGTATTTGGAGGATGCTGTCTAAGAAGTCTTGATGAACTTCAACAGTGCATCTATTAGTTGTACACACTGCTACTACTGAGTATCAGTGGTCAGGGGAATGAACGTCTGTGGGTTTGGGCTGCTCAATCCTGATGGTGTCAAGCTTCCTGCATGTTGTTGGAGCTGTACTCATACAGTCCTGACATGGACAAAGAGGCTTTGGGAGTCAGAAGGTGAGTTACTCACTGCAGGATTCCAAGCCTCTGACCTGCTCTTTTCTTTTAAGGCTAAGCAGGCATTTATTGTCCATCCCCAATTGCCCAGACAGCAGTTAAGAGTCAACCACACTGTCGGCCTGGATTTGCATGTAGGCCAGAACAGGTAAGGATAAACCAGGTGGGTTTTCCCAACAATTAGACCCATAATTCTAATTTATTTGTTGAATTCAAATTCTACCATCTGCCATGGGATTCAAACCTGGAACCTCAGGACATTTGAAACAAAAATATAAATTGCTGGAAAAGCTCAGCAGGTCTGCCAGCATCTGTGGAGAGAAGGCAGAGTTAACATTTTGGGTCTAGTAACCTTCTTCAGAACTGGTTTCTCTCCACAGATGCTGCCAGACCTGCTGAGCTTTTCCAGCAACTTTGTTTTTGTTCCTGATTTGCAGCATCCGCAGTTCTTTCGGTTTTTATATATTATATTGGGACAGTATCCCTTTAAGAGGGGAGTCACATGAGCACTGGTGACTCATCAGCCAGATTTGTCAGCTTGTTCACACCTGTTTTGGATTCTTTTAGAGGGCACTGCTTGAGAATACAGCCTCCCTGTAAGATTGCAGGAAATAACAAGTTTGTGTGTTCCTTCATCCTGACTGGAGCCTAATAAATGTTCAGTACAGAATAGAGGTGAACATGCAAGAGGTGGTGTTCCATGTATCTGCTGCCCTTTTCCACCTAGAAGTATTGGTCATGGGTTGGAAGGTACTGTCTAAGGATACTTCATGAATTCTGCAGTGCATTTTGCCAATGCTGCTATACTGAGCATAGTGGTGGAGAAAGTGAATATTTGTGGACGTGGTGCCAGTCAAGTGAGTTGCTTTTTCCTGGATGGTGTCAAGCTTCTTAAGTGTCTCCCTTTCCCAGAACAATTTTAACATTGCCTGATTGTATTAAAATATTTTGAGAACACTGCTATAATTTCCTTAATAATAGATTCAAACATTTTCCCTATGACAGATGTAGGGCTAACTAGCATTTTGAATACATGCAGTCTGAACTACAAAGCCTTAAATAATCTTGTCAGTGTTTGGTATCATTATCATATTTTGTTGGCTATAATTTTAAATAAAAGCAGCATTATTGTTTACCTGTCCGAGCATATCTGGTGCAATCGGTATGGTGGGCCAGATGGCTGAGTAGACTCCTAAAAACGCCAACCACATCAATATACTGCCCCAAACAGCCAAGTGACTGAACTAAAAAAAAGAGAAGTTGTCTATTCAATAGATCAACAGACTAATAACAGTACAATGCTTGAGATCTCCTATGAGATAGCAAGAACTGCCAATGCTGGAATCAGAGACAACAGTGTGGTGCTGGTGGAACACTGCAGGCCAGGCAGCGTCAGAGGAGCAGGCAAGTTGACGTTTCGGGTCAGGCCCCTTCTGCTGAAGTTCTGAAGAAGGGTCC
>NC_063337.1:34877030-34915560 GCF_021869965.1 Rhincodon typus | reverse complement strand
GGGTCAGGCCCCTTCTGCTGAAGTTCTGAAGAAGGGTCCTGACCCGAAACGTCAACTTGCCTGCTCCTCTGATGCTGCCTGGCCTGCTGTGTTCCTCCAGCTCTACACTATGTTGTCTCTTGAGATTCCTTATGACGTGCAGCTGGTAAATAATCAATAAACAGTCAGGTTGTCAAGTAATTTGGTAAAATAATTAGCGGTTGTCCATGAGAGATTTTAGGATCTTTCTGAGACAATTAATTGTACTGCTTGAGAGACAACACTATGTTAAGCGTGACCAAGTTAAGGAGCAGGCCTACCACAGTTAGCACAGGCTGTTAGCACCATTCTCACGCTATCTTGCTAACTGATCAAATGGATTCAAAATTATACACTCAAAATTATGTGCAATAATTTAGTTTTTTTGGACAATGTCCAAGTCAATTAAAAAGAATAAAATTGTTTACTGACTTTAATATAAATTATCTACAATATTGGAAATAAAGCAAAAGTAAAACTTCTAACTGATAATGAGAAGTGGGAAAAGGAAGACACTTTAAAGTTATTTCTTAATAGTTAGTGTTCCAATAGTAAAACTTTCAGACAATGCGTAACCACAAAAACTGTAAAAGAAAACCTTTAGAAATGACAGCTATAAAAGGCATGAAATTTCAAGTTCCCAGAATTCTAATGTCTATCCTAAATTAATAGCAATTAAGTAATGTTTTCAAAAGGTATTTTGTACATAACTTTTAAATACTTAATGTTCAATAAAGTTCCTACCTTTGTCCATGCTGTTGTCTCAAAGCCAGCTTTCAAACACACAGTTACAACGACATACTGAAGAAAAAGATGGAAAAGTGTTATGATAAAAAGTGAGTTTTTAAAAAAATATAATTTGTGAAGTAATAGGAGTATAAAGATTTATTTCATTCTGAAATTAAGTCAAGCAACTTGAGATCTTATTTAGTCAAGAATGACGGTGGTTTTACTGCAATTTTTGTCAACAATCTTACATGAATCAATCAGTTACATTTTCTGGAAGTAGAACTAGTTGTTGATGGCTAACAGACTGGTTGTATCTCTTAGTAAGTGTCTTCAAGTTCTTCAGCTCTCAATGCAATGCTTTGCATGGACTAGTTGGTGTTCAAAAAGATCCCCAACCAACAGATTAAAATGTTTTTTCACTTCCAGGTATGGAAACAGGAGTTTTACACTTAAGTAATTTTGTTTTTGCTCTAAATAGGAGCTAGTCTGTAAAGATCAGGTGGGCTGTCTGGAGCTTTCTCAGTCTGTTGCACAAACCAAACAATATTTGTTTAAGAAATTATGTAGTGGCAGGATATTGCAAGGAATATCAGAAACGCATAGTTGCTGGCTGTTAAGTTGCAAACCAAGTCAAATTCAAACAAAAAAGGCCATTTGTGCTAGGTGAATAGAATGTTAATGGCCCGCTGTGGGACTGACAATGTTTATGGTACTGGTTTATGTTACACTTAGGGATTCATAATGCAAATGCCAATATTCCAATTTTGTGGTTGAGCAAGTTAAACTTAACAATTTGCACCTCAAATAAATACAATTGCAAACAGATATGAAATAAATATATGATCAAACACATTCTAATAATATTGCCAGCCCCAGTTTGGTTTTCTACACTGATGCAGAGATTGCATTACTTACTGTATAAACAATGTTCCCGAGAAATAAATAGTCCATAACTTGTCCACTCATAAAAACTGAATCTGAAGGAGAACAGCAAAATTAAAATGTGGTTATGATACATTCATATAGAAGATACTTCTGCAGATTTAGTTAAAATACACATGGGATTTCATGGTAATTTGGTACTACAATGTACAGTAGCTTGGAGCAATGTTACTGCACTAAAGATCACTAAACTAATGTTCCCAAGACTTGAGTTCAAATCTCTCTATAACAGCTTGAGGAATTTGGATTTATTTAAATAAATCTGGAAGAAAGTAAAACTAGTCTCAGTTATAATGATCATGAAAACACCAGATTGTTCTAAAAACTTATCTGGTTCGTTAATGTCCTCTAGGGAAGAAAATCTGCCATCTCAGCTATCATATGACTTCAAATCCACAACAAAGTGTCTCACTCAACTGTCCTCAGAAAATATCTAGCAAGCCACTTGTTATATCAAACCAATGTAAAGAAGCTGAGTAAGAATGAAACCAGACAGGCCACCCATTATCAACCTAGGCACTAGTCAGATCAAAGGCACACTCTGCATAATCAACCTTGCAAAGTCTTCCTCACCGTATCTGGAAACCTGTGTCAAAGTTGAAAGAACTATCCTACTAGCAACAGTACAGCCATCACACTGTCAGAATCCTCATGTGAAATATCTCAGAATCGTCCACCATCATCACTCGCATGTCAGTGAACTGTTAGGTGAGTGTGTTCCGGGGGACCTCAAAATTGACTGTGCAAGTTATGAAGTCTCATGGCATCAGGTCAAATTTGGGCAAAGGAATTCTTTTTTAATTACTGTGGGACATGGGCATCACTGGCCAGCCTGCTGATTATCATCTGCCTCTTCCTTCCCCAGCACACGGAACAGAGACTCCAATGGTCATGATAAGCTGGAGAGGGTTCAGAAGAGATTTACCAGGATGTTGCTGTAAATTGCCCACCACTGCCTACCTGCACTCACCTATTACCATCCCACCTACCTTCCCCAGCCCCACCCCTCTCCTCTCTATTTATTTCTGAGCTCCCTTCCCCCTCCCCCATTCCTGAAGAAGGGTCCTGACCCAAAATGTCAACTTTCCTGCTCCTCTGATGCTGCCTGCCTACTGTGTTCCTCCAGCTCCGCACTGTTATCTATGAGCGATTAGAAGAACCTCTTGTGAGCCTATCCAAAAATCAGGCCAATCTAGCCACAAACAAGTGCCATCAGTGCATAGTTGATGGAGTCATTAGACCTGTTTGTCAGCCTCATTTTCACTTCTGTGTCTACGCCTAGGTGTCCCTGGAAAGGGAACACACAGTGTCGATCGGAATAGTTGAGGCCTTCTGTGATTGGTGGGCACCATAGGGGTTAGTGAGCTTCAGTCCAAAATCTTACCTTGATTTGTTGTGTTTCTTTTAAAGTGTGTTTTTTTTTTGTTACAGTGCCCCTTTAAGATGCTGATAATTTGATTATGAGTTAATCTGATTTATTGAGTATTCAAAAGATTGGATAGAGAGAGTTCTAGGACACTGAATGTTGATTATGGAAGAGGCAGACACTTGTAATGTTGCATTCTGTGAATAAATTCAGAATGAAATAAAATATTGGCACCTGGTTTCCCACCTCACTATTTGGCTTTAGAATGAATTCATACCATGTGTTGAGTGATGGCACCACACTGCTGAATAGGATAGTTTCAGAACCAATCCAAGGGTGCAAAGCTCAGCATCCTAAGACATTATAGGCCATCAGCAGCAGCTGCAATGTAATCCATCACAACCTGTAACCTCATCGTAACTTGTAACAACTTGTATCCTCACTCTATCATCATCATCATCATCATTTAGGAGACCAACCCTGGTTCACTGAGCAGTGGAGGATAGCATGCCAGGTATAGTACCAGCCATTACTGAAAATGACATGCCAACTGATGAAGCTACAACAAAGGACTGTATTAAACAATACAAGCAGCATTTTAGAGACATCAAGTGATTGCACAACCAACAAACCATATTATTATTCTGCCACATCTATTCATGATTAGTGATGAAAAATTAAGCAATGAGCGAGTGGAAAAGGCTTCCCAAAGATCCTAATCCTCAATAATGTGAAAGCCCTGCACTTCAGTATGAAGATGAATTGAAAACCTCTTAATTGGGTCTTCTCTCACTTGTTCAAATCTTATTGTTTATATTTTGCATTAATCCTGATTTTAATCATGTGCCTGTATAGTTGATTATCTGTTTCTTAGGATCAAAAATATAATCCAATATCAACAACTTCTCGTGGCAGCTCTTTCCCACAAGACTTCAATTCAGTCTTTGTTCAAACTTGGACAAACCAGAGGTGAGGTGAAAGTGACATCAAGTCAGCATTTGACACCAGTGTGGCACCAAGGAGCTTGAGGAAAACCAAAATGAGAGAAAATTCACCAGTGGCTAGAGTTAAACCAAACACAATGGAAGATCGCTGTGGTTACTGGAGGTCAATCATGTCATGTCAGTGCTACAGTACTTCCACAAGGTAACGTCCTAAGGACAACTATCTTCATTTCCTTCATCATGAGGAAGTGGTGGATGTGGGCACAATTAGAACGTTTAAAAGACACTCAGCTAAATACATGAATAGGAAAGGTGTGGAGGGATATGGGCAAGGAGCAGGCAGGTGGAACTGGTTTAGTTTGGGATTATGTTTGGCTTGGACTGGTTGGACCGAAAGGTCTGTTTCCATGCTGTATGACTCTATGACATAGAAGATCAGACATGAGATGATCATTGATGACTGGAGAGTGTACAATACCTTTTGTTCAAATAATGAAACAGTCTGTGTAGCAAGGCCTGCGCAATATTCAAGCTGGAAGATAACGTGTGCGCCTTACAAATGCCATGTGGCAACATTCTCAACAAGAGAAAATCTAACATTGAATGGTATTTACAATATCCAATCGTCTATTAACATCAACCTGGACTGGCCAGAAAAGTAGTGACAATAAATAATCTGGTTACACTGTGGTGAGTGATTCACCTGCTGACTCCCCAGTATCTAAAAGGCTGAAGTCAGGAGTGTGATGGAATACTCTCCACTTGCCTGGATGACTGCAATTTTGACAGTGTTCAAAAAGCCCAAGAATATTGTGGGAAAATAGCCCACTTGATTAATAATCTATTCATCACCAAAACATTCACTCCTGCTAACACAGGGAAACTGTCTTTATTGTGTGTCATCTACAAGAAGCACTGCAGCAACTTACAAATTCGCAACAGTTACCACCTGGAAGAACAAAGGCAGCAGGCTTAGTGGTTACCACTATCTCTAAGATACCACTCTGACTTGGATACATAGTACGGTCCCATCATCATCATCATCCTGCAACTTCCTACCTAACAGCTCCATGACAGTATTTTCACAACATGGACTGCAGTGATTCAAAAAGGTGGCTCATTGTGACTTTTCCATAGGCAATTAGGGATCAGCAATAAATGCTGGCAATTATCATAAAATCCACATACCATGATTTTAAAATAATTTTTGGATCATCTTGGATGAAACCCAGAGATCACCTCCTAGGATATGTGAAACAATTTCAGAAAGTGAATATCTCTGAACTAGTGATGCTCCAGCTAAGTATTAAATGAAGGCATTAAGTCAAAGGAATTGTGCATTCAGTAGTATTGATTGTGATTGCAGAACAACAGCAAAAAATGGACCAACTTGACAACTTTCCATTTTCCCACTATAATGTCTCACAGCGCCACGGACCTGTATTCAATTCTGGCCTTAGGTGACTGTGTGGAGTTTGCACATTCTCCATGAGTTTGTGTTGGTTTCCGCTGGTGCACCCACAGTCCAAAGATGTGCAGGTTAGGTAAACTGGCCATACTAACTTGCCCCATAGTGTGCCGTCTAGGTTGATTAGCCATGGTTAACGTGGGGTTGGGGGTTAGGGTGAGGATGTGGATATGAGTGGGATGCTCTACTAAGGGTTAATTGAGATGTATGAAATTCAGTAGTGGGATCTGTCACTCTGTGTTAATTTATGAAAATTGTTTCTTTCCCTTGACTTCCACATCTGGTGAGGAAAGTTACCTTATTTCACATTTAAGAACATTGTTCATATAATGCAAAGGGGAGATATTGTTTGATTCCATTACTGCAGTCTGTGGGTTTGATTTCTGGAGGAGGCTGTCATGCCATTTACTAGTTAGAAGCGTAATGAGCTCCAAGATGTCAAGTTACAACTGAGATTTACATACGCATAGTTAGATGGAGGGTCTAGCTCTACTGGATTACACATGGTAAAAATTCAATTAAATACATTTTCATATCCTTTGTTCTGGATTTGTCATTTTTTAATAGCTTTAAAGTGAATTTGTTTCAATTAAGGTGAAGAATCGTGTGCTTGGAAATTAATATATTCTGTCTCCTGCACCTAGTTTCAGCTCAAAACATTCCTAAGTCAGCTAATGCATAGGCTAGATAGAACTAAAGCCTGCTCCACTCTCTTCCACAAACCGCTTTAACTCAGTCACAGAAGGGTGACACTTACTGTATCAGCGATATTTCCATTTGCCAACATTAGCTATTCTTACGACCCATTGGAGCGAAACTGCCAATTTAGTGCCTAATTATTGGTTATTTTGTGCAGACTGTTCCTGTCCACTGGGATTTGAGACTGTCCAGACTCATTTTTGCTTTCAATATTCAAAGACAGAGGATTTTCATCACCTCAGTCTGGGTTGAATTCAAATCTGTGTCCCAAAGGAGAAATAAGAGTACTCTAACTCTCTACACCACTTAGCTCCTCCTTAATTGGTTATTTGAACATGCACTAGAAGTGCTTGTAAAAATTGATACAATAAGAGATACCGTCCATCACCTTAAGTATTTATAATTCCACTTATATAGCACCTGAAACATAGTGAGATGTCCTAACGTGTCCTAAAGAAGAATTATCAAAGAATACTTGACAATGAGCAACATAAGTAGATATGAGGAAGATGAATGGAAACTGAGTCAACAGGTAGGTTTTAAAGAACAACCTGAAGGAGGACAGAGAGATAGCAGCGCAAAGGTTAAGGGAGGTTTTTAATATTGAGAATTTGCCACACCATGAGCCACTATGTTAATGTGCACAGGATGATGGGTGAACAAGACTTGTTGTGAGTTGGCATATACCTGTACATGGTAAAGGAGTCTTTAGATGACAGCTGTCACACCATGACAGAAGTTTTGGTTTGGAAAGGAGAAATGTGGGTCCATAACTCATGTTTTATATCTAAGTAAAGGCAACTGTGAGGGCATCAAGAGACAGCTGGTTTAGATGATCCGAGAAGGTCAATTAAAAGGTAGGCTAGTAAAACTGCTGAGGTAAACCATTCAGGAGACATTAAATAACTCCAAGCAAAGATTTTTCCCAATGAGAAGAAAAGGCTCTTTGAGAAGGAAAATCATATGTGGCTAAATAAAGTAGTTACAGATTGTATTAAATTGAAAAAGCTGTTCACACCTGCAAAAATTAGTGGTAGGTCAGAGGAATGGGAAGACTTCAAGAATGAGCAAAAAATGACTAAAAAGATAATAAAGAGGAAGAAAGCAGAATATGGGAGAAAGCTAGCTAGTAATACAAAGGCAAATAATGAGAGTTTCTACAAGTACATGAATAGCAGAAGAGTAACTAAGCTTGTGTTAGTTCTCTAGAGAGGGAGTATGGGAAAATGATAATGGAAAACAAAGACTTAGAAAATTTCTCAAAATTAATTGAAAATCATGGGGAGGATGAGCTTAAAGCAAACATTATCGCTGGCGAAAAGTTGCTGGTAAACCAATAGACCTAAAGACTGACAAGTTCTCAGGACTGCATCTCCCAAGGTCCTGTGTCCTTTTATACATATTGACCACGCAGTTACTGCAAGATTTGATCAGCTTCATAAGTGTAATTTAGAGTTAATAATTCTCTTTCGAATTTTAGCTGAAATATTGATAACTTGCTTAATTGTTAAACTGAAACTACCATAAGTTTCCAATTTTTAGGATAGTAAAGGCTGCTGGGAAGAAGGGTTTAACAGCAAGATGGCTGGCACTTACCTGTTGTCATATTGTTAAAGGTTCCTGAGGTACTAACACAAGAAGCATGCCATGTACGAAAATCTATGGTTCTACTCTGAACTATTTTTGATTTATTCAGGGAACCTGATCGTCACTGACAAGGCCAACATTTGTTGGTTATCCGCAATCGTTGCAGTCCATGCACTGCAGTAAGGGAGATCTAGTGACAGTGAAAGAATGATGACATGACACTGAATCAGAATGGTGTATGGCTTGAAAGACAACTCACTGCAGGTGATGGTATTTCCATATACCCATTTAGGGTATTTCTAGTGGTGATGGCCGGTGATTTGGAAAGTGCTATTGAAAGCTCCTTGGAGAGTTGTTGGAGTGTACTTTGTTGATGATACCCACTGCTACTATGGCACATTGGCAGAAGTTGTATCCATCATGCACGTTGCTTTGTTATAGGTAGTGTCATCTAGCTCTCAGTTCACAGACTGGTGAGCCTTGTATCAGGGTGGGTAAGTTGTTGGAGGGAATTCTGAGGGACAGGATTTACATGCATTTGGAAAGGCAACTTTTTCACATTGGGGTGGTGTGTATATGCAACGAGCTGCCAGAGGAAGTGGTGGAGGCAGGTACAATTACAACAATTAAAAGGCATCTGGACGGGTATATGAAAAGGAAAGGTTTAGAGGGTTATGGGCCAAATGGTGGTGAATGTGACTACATTAGATTGGGATGTTTGGTTGGAGCGAAGGGTCTGTTTCCGTGCTCTATGATGCTATTAACATTTTAGAAGGAACTTTTAGTTTTGGGAAGATTAAATTTGGAAGGATAAGATCATTAAAATGTTGGACTTTAGAAATTGGCACTGTCTTGGTTAGTATTCTTAATTAATTGTCTGTTGGATTTTTCCCAGAAAGTATATAGGAGTTGGAGTTGAAATCACCCAAGCTGATAAAGGCAAGTCCTGAGTTCAGCAGGCACTGAAACAGTTTGCCAAAAGTTGGAAATAGCCAGGCACCAGAAGCAAATGGGCCATCAGTAATCAGGAATACTTCTGATGTGGAAGCACTTAACCAGAGTGCAGTGCCAGCCACACTTCAAGTGGAGTTTCCAAAATCATGAGGGGATTAAGGAGCAGTGGAGGGTCGCTAGGCTAGAAGCTAGTGAAAAGGATCCCAAGAAAGTTCAAAGGACAGAGGATAGCAGAAACACTGAGGAGAATAGAAGTTAATTCCTTAGAACTGTGGCACTTTGGTTTGCTCCAAGGTCATGAAACACTTTTAAAAGGCTTGATGAGTAGACAAAGGCTTTCTGAGGAGGGGAGCAAAAATGGAAAGGGTGTGTTTCAATTGAGGATTTGAATTTGAGAATATGAACAACCATGTTTCTATTTCAGTATAAAGAATAATTGTCAACTTCAGATAATGTTTAGTGGGTGATACTTGCTTTGTTTATTTGTGTACATGCAGTAAAGTGGTTTAAAAAAGTGGATCCTTGTGGTAGCATTCCCTCAACAGGTAATTTAGATTTTGAATTTCTCTGTAAATGTTGGTGTGCCAAAAAGGATTGTAACAATGGTAACACCCAGGATGTTGATGGTGGTGAATTAAATGATGGTCATGCAACTGACTGCCAGGATCATGGTAAAATCTCTTTTGTTGGAAGTAGCACAAACATTTCTTGTGCTGCATGCAAGAAGGGACTGCTTTATTACTTGAAGAGCTGCAAATGGAACTCTGTGCAATCACCAGCAAGCATCTCCACTTCTGACCTCAGGATGAGAGAAGGTCAGTGAAGAAATAGAAGGTGATTGGGTCTAGGACACTATTCTGAGAAACTCCTGCAGTCCTCAAACAACTATAACCAAAATCCTTTGTGCTAGGTATGACTACAGCCAGTGCATAGCTTTTCCCCATTCCTAATGAACAATCTTACTTGAGTTCCATGAGGGTGGCATGGTGGCTCAGTGGTTAGCACCACCACCTCATAGCGCCAGTGACTCAGGTTCAATCTCGCCTCAGGCAACTGTCTGTCTTGAGTTTGTACATTCTCCTCATGATTGCGTGGGTTTTCTCCAGGTGCCCCGATTTCCTCCCACAGTCCAAAGATGTGCAGGTTAGGTGGATTGGCCATGCTAAATTGCCAATAGTGTCGAGGGATGTGCAGGCTAGGTGGATTAGCCATGCGAAATGCAGGGTTACAGGGATAGGGTAGAGGGATGGGTCTAGGTGGGATGCTCTTCTGAGGGCCAGTGTGGACTTGATGGGCCGAATGGCCTGCTTCTGCAGTGTAGGGATTCTATGACATCACTCTTACATTGCCTCTGGAATTCAGCTCTATCATCCATGTTTGGAGTAAGGAAGCAATGAGGTGTGGAATCAGGTGGTCCTGCAGAATCCAAACTGCACATAGTTGGTAAGGCTATTGCTGTTCAAGTTCCATTTGATACTACTAACCAGAATATCTTGCATCGCTCTGCTAACGGCTCTGAGGCCCATGCGTGGCAACAACTTCTGGCACCGGAAGTCAATGTCACAATTAGTGTGCTGACACCAATTGGTGTGCATGAAACACTGAATGGCAGCACGCATGTACAGTTTTAAGGGAGCATTGCTGATTACTGTCAGTGGACCAATAAAATGGAAATTGGCCAGATTGGATTTTCACTACATTTTGTGGACACTTGTGCACTTCACCTAAGGAAGGAGCAGCACTCCAAAAGCTTGTGATTTCAAATAAACCTGTTGGACTATAACTTGGTGTTGTGTGACTTCTGACTTTGTCCAACCCCGTCCAACACTGCCACTTCCACATTTTGTGGACAGAACATACATTGGCACTTGTCCATATTATTGGGGTAGATGCCAATGGTGCAGCTTGTTTAGAGGCTAGTTCTGAAGCAAACATCTACAATTCTACAGTCGAATGCTGTCAGAATCCACAGCTTTTGCTGTATTCCACGTAGTTAGCCAGTTGTTGATATCATATACAGTGAATCAGACGGGCTGAAGAATGGATCTTTTTATGGTGGCATCTCAAAGTAAAACTCAAGGTCAGTCCCAGCAACAAAATTCCATAAATAGATGGAAATGTTCAATTCTTTTCAAAATTAGCAAATTCTTCTCTTTATAACCTCAAGAAATGAAAAAGATGAAATGACTTCATCATGCATCATTTCTGAAATATTGGTACATTAGACAGGGAAGCAGCAGACTGGTAGAACATAAAATTTGGTTTAAAAAACTGTAAACTCCGAATGGCTTAATGCTGAACTGCAAAATTAGTTGAGCCAAAATATATTGAGTTAACAAGCTTTAGCCAGTCCAACAATATAACATGTTAACAAATCTCAGTACTCTGGTTTGACAAGGAGAAAAATTAAAATAATTCAATCAATTTTCTTACATCTGATTAACATTTAGCAACACCTGCAGCAACTGCTTTGTGTGGAGACATTAGTTGAGGATGGGACCAAGGCAGTAATGCCTTCTGGTACACTTGCTATAGTCAAATAGTTGGGAAAGATTCAAAATCGAGATTTACAATGAATAAATTACAACTTGGAAGCTATACTAGAGAATAACTGATACTTATACAACTACACCACAGCAAGGAGTCAGCACTGTCAGAAGAATTAAAGAAATTGGTTGGAAGGAAATTAAAAGATAGTTGGCTCGCAAGTACAACAAAACTGACTTAAGAGCACTGCAATGTTCCTATAAAATGTATGTAATAACAATATCATGTGACTGTAAATGGAAAAATAGTTCTGTCCAAATTCTAAGTTTCTGTCACAAATAATTATTGTTCATGATTTAACTCACCAAAACTTTCAAATTATATACTATAATAATAACCATTTTATAGTACGTTTGTAAAGTAAATTAGTAAAACAGGCCCCAAGAGTCAATAAAGAGTTATACATTTCCTAAATAAGCAAATTTGAAAAAAGCATGAGTTCTCCAGTTACACTGAGAATGAAAAAATGGACAAAATACCTTGTTCAAGTGCCTTTAGTGGAAACCAGAAAAGGATGACGGAATGGACCAAGGCATTTATGCAATGAGCCCAGAAAACCTGTGGAGAAAACAATTTTCCAGAGTCAGCAAGCCTTTCTTTCTTACTACTTCCAACACAGTTATACAGAATGTATTTGTGTTGGACTTGTTTAACTACATTGGGCAACATTTGCAACTAATGAAAACATTGCAAAATAGTTTAACATTGTTCAGATATAGTTTATTATGGCTAAAAGAATCAGTTTCGTGAATTTGCATGTTGCCTGAAGTTCTTCCACATGGGCATTTTGAGTTATCCTTGCAAAGAAGCACAATTGCAAATGAGAAACTTAAAAACCAACTAAAATCCACTTGTTATCCATTTGTAAAAAGTGAATAAAAGATGTGTGCAAGCCATAATATTTTTGATCATCAGAAACATTATATTTCATATTCACTTGTGTGACATTTCCGTTTTGTATAGATGTGCCCAAAGAATACAACAGATTCAGGTATTCTATTGATAAGAAAATAGGTTATCAAGAACTTTTTTTTTGGTATCTCTAAAAATAACTATGAAGCAATATATTTTGTATTTGCTGAAGGAAATCAATTAATAAATGAGCAACCAACACAAAAATCGTGAAGTGCACAAACAGCTCAAAATCCTTTGAGAGGCCACATTGGTTTCTCATCATCCAAACAGAAAGCCCAAAAATGTAATAAACATAAAAATATTTTTTCAAGTGAGAAAAAGAAAATCCGGTCTTCTAATGACTAAAACAACTCTAGTCCACAGTCGGTGTTCTTCCATTCTCTCTGTGATCTTGGCCTTGTCTTCTGCTGTATCTCCAGTGTTTGTGTCTTTTAGCCAAACGTCCACCCTCAATGTTTGAAATAAAAGAAATAAAACCTGAAAGAACTGCACATGCTGTAAATCATTATGAAGAAGGGTCACCGGACCCGAAACATTAACTTTGATTTTTCTTCACAGATGCTGCCAGACCTGCTGAGCTTTACCAGCAACTTCTGTTTCTGTTTCAAAAAAAAAAGACCCTGTTCAACTCCTTTGTGCAGTTGTCGAGCAGAATGTGCAAACACCTATATCCTAAAGCCTGCTAAACCCCAATGCCCTGCTCCATAGATTCTTCTTTTGACAAAATGTTAAAAGCCAGCTTGCACACAATGCAACTAGAAAGGCAAATGGCTTGCTGGCCTCCCATCACTTAGGGACTCAAGCGTAGGGGTAAAAATATCTTGCTGCAGCAGTGTAGACCCCTGTTGATACCCCACTTGGTGCACACAGCCAAGTCCTCCAATCCAACAAAGCATACATCTGCCAGAAAGGGAGCCCAACCGAGGCCCACCAGATGGTCGCTGAGATGGTGGGACTATTCCATGAGGAGAGATTGAGGACATGGGCCTGAACTCCCAAGTGTACTGTAGAATGAGGGGTAATTCCACAGAAACCACAGGATGGACGCAGGCAAGAGACCACCCTTGGCTGGTCAGCCCAAAAACAGGGACTGCACTATAGGAAGGATGTGATTGCACTGGAAGGGTACAGAAGATGATTCACCAGGATGTTGCCTTCGATGGAGAGCTTTATTTATGGAGAGAGCTTTAGTTGTTTTCTTGGAGTAGAGAAGGTTGGGGGTGGGTAATAGAGATGTGTAAGATTACGACAGGATGGACAGAAAGCAGCTGTTCCTCTTAATTGAAGGATCAGTAACAATGGGCAAACATTTAAGGGGGTGGGGGGGAGTCTGGAATAGACTGCCTGGGAGGGGAGTTTAAAAAGTACTTGGATGAGCATTTGTAATGTCATAACATGTGACACTATGAGAGTAATGCTGGGAAGTGGGATTAGTGGTACAGGTTTGATAGGCTGAAGGGCCTCCTCTGTGCTGTACGATTCTATGCTTTTGCAGTCTGCACTGTTAACTGAAGATTCAGATGGTAATGCATTCACAATATAAAATGACTTTGACTCAGCAATTTCCAGGCAGAAAATCAGAGCCTCTAACATTACTCATAGCTTCAGACTATGATATGTATGTAAAAGCGCATGCTGTCACAGCAACTCAGGCTCCTTGAGTGAAGATTAACACACCATAGTTGCTGTAGAGACAACTTTAATCATGAGCTGCAATTACTGAAGGGATGCTGGCTTCTGGGCACTCACACAATCCTTTATATTTCCCTACTGTCACTCTATTGGGTACAGTTCCAGAAAGTGGTAAGGCATTTCAGTACACTTGACCAGATGCAATTTTAGCTAGTTAGGCAGAAGCAATACTGTATATTATTGGTCATTGTTCAGCTGCAATGTGGACATTCCAACAGCTTAGTTACCGGTGGAATTATGTAATTCTGGAGAATGACCATAACATATCCTACCCATAATTCAGTTCTCCTTTATTATAGCATTGTTTGAAGACTAGCCAGAATTTACATTATAACAAAAATTCTGCTAACTTAAGTTTAATCAGACTTTTTCAAGTGTTGTTTCATTGTGACTGATCCAGGCATTTTAAAATTAAATGTTGATGTGGAGATTCATCAACATTTAAAATTACTGTGTGTGTTTTCTGAACTTTTATGAAGATTTTTGGGTATCTTTTTATCTTCTGGTTTAATGAGCATCTTTTTCAAGTCAAGGGTGTACTCATAACTTTAATTACTAGAACAAGAAAACATCACATTTGCTTATGCTATTTCTTCTTTGGCTCTGACTCATGCTAGACATTGTTATTTTCAGAACCAATAACCACTCAGTACTGTTTCTGACTGAATTCCAGCATATTTTTGAAAGAAGTCAATTTGTTTTTTTATTAAATCACCCTGATTTCTCCCCAGTTATAATGCACCAAAACCATAAGTATTGGGAGGAGCAAAAACAAATTCCTTTATCACAGGACACTTTAAAATATATTATTTTGGATCACCTGACAATATTGGCTTAACATTTTTCTGAGATATTTGCTCGCCTGCTAAAAATTGGAAAAGCAACACTGTAGTACTTCTGGATCACTAAACCACCAGGACTTGAAATGACAAAGTGGAATGGGGTAGTTGGCTTAGATGCGATTTCAGTCGTGCTGTGTAGGGAAATACAGAATAGTTTTTAAGGGTGTCCTTGTAAAGAGAAGAAAGTTTGTGGAATAGAGAAGACAACAAAGAAGGTAGTCTCCCAGCTCAGGGTGTCATGAGGCCAATAAGAGGTGGGGGATATCAAAGATACACTAAAAAGACAGGAATAGAGAAAATAAAGCATGCTTCAATTAAGGTTAATAGCCTTAAGTCAGAAGGTATTTAGTCTGTTTAAAAAACACTCTCTGAAAAAAAACAGGAACACTCTCACATTAGGATGAGGGATCAGAAAATAAAACTCAATTATAAAAATTCAAGTCTGAAACAGACTCATGGACAAATTACCAGACTTTGGATGAGACAGCTACCAGAATTACTTTTAAAGAATACTGACAAGCACTGATAGCTTAGTTAAACAAAGTCTCCCACTGGCATACATAAGAATCATGCCAAGTTCACCACATGTACAGAACCATGGCTTCCACAATAAATCTTAATAGGAAACAAGAAGCAAAAGGTTCCAAACCTTTTATTTAGATTATTGATCAGCCATGTCACAAAGCTTTTCAACACTAACATTTAGCATGAAAATTAACCCCCTTTCACGTGTCTTTATTTAGCATTGTTACATACTCCAAGAATCAATTTCCTCTGTCTTATTGTTAGAACTGGAAAATTAAATACAAAAATGAATCCCAATTTATTTTCTTAAATTGTCACATGAATATTTATATTCATAATAGCACAATCTTCTATCTCCCATTTCAAAAATACTAAACATTACACATATTTATATTTATAAAATGGCAGCCTGAAATAGGCTCCAAAAGATTTTTTAAAAAATTCAATTTATTATATTGTCAATTCACCATCTTTTCCTCTTGTTTTAGAAGACTGAGTTCAGAGATTCTATGTCTGTGAAATGTTCTTGCCCTGCAGTTTATGTTTAATTAGAATACTTAATTCTTTGGCATTCCTCGCAGAGACTGCATTAAGCAATGTTCACTTTTCAGCTTTCATATGATTTGCTACATAGGCCTAAGAGAAACATCAAAAGACTTTCACTCTCCTTGGTCCTCAGTGTCTGGAATCTTTCTCTGCAAGATGGTTGATATGAGAAACTCAACAGAGTGACGGACCAAAGTGTGAATCCCTTCACTTCATCCAGTGAGTTCCTGCTGCTGCAGCATGGAATGCCATGATATGGCTGGCTAGTATGTTACTTACATGTCCATATTAATAAGTTAGTAGGAAATTATTTATATAGCACTGCAAAATATCCAAATTCCAAAAAAAGCTAAAGATGCAACAATTCTCTTTCAAAAAATTAAGCAATAACTGTCATTGACTACTGTAAATGTTAATGCATCAAATTTCAGGGAATACAGATTTCCATGTAAATAAAATGTTGAAATCAGAAAGAATTTGATTGACTATATCCTTGGACTAGCTAGAAGAGGTGCAACGACGTAATGAATAACAAGATTTTTTATTACATATATATTGTCAGAATCCTATTCAATTCGGATCTATATTTAACATTTACAAAGACATATCATGACAATATTTGGGCAAGTCTGTCCTCCTGCCTGCACCATTCAAACCGGATGAATAAAACAGCAGAGACAAAAAAATGTTGCAGATGCTGGAATCCAAGGTACACAAACAGAAAACGGTAGAACTGACTGTGATTGAGGATTTCTGCTGCGACACAGTCCTCCCTAAGGAGAACATGGAGATAAGGGCAGGGATTTTGCCATAATTTAAACACTGCAGTGAAAAAAAATCAATTGATGAGTTGAAATGAATACAGATTAGAGGATTTCCATGTGGTGAAAGATTGCATAAATAAGATATCTGGACCATGTACTGAAGCTAAGTTGATCCAGTTCAGTACTTGGACCTTAATTACATGCCACTGAAAGACATTAATAGTTGCAACTGTGCAATGAGCCTGAGGATATTTCAAAACTTGATTCATATTAGTGAATAAGTGGACAATGAGTGTACTAGAAGTGTACTTGATTTTTTTTTGTGGAAAACTGTGAAAACAGACAGTAAACTTTATGATGGATTAACTTGATCAGTTTTGTAGTACTGAAGAACCATTATCAAGCTGATCAGTTTCAATCCTAAGCAGATCATTCAACTTGAACTTGGTGGTCATTCGAGAGTATAGGAATACAAGACCAGTACATCCTTTTCAGAACAGGAGGGATTGGAATAATTCTCCATCCACATACTGTCTGACCCCAAATCCATGTCTCCTCTCTCTATCGCTGCCCCATCCTCAAATGTTCCACTCCTACCCACAACCTTGGGAATAGAACACACATGGAATTACCAGAGATAATTAACAACATGTCAATTAAATCCTAAAGAGACTTAAAAGTATCCATTGAAGGAAGGTACTATTGTACAAAGGTAAACTGACAGATAATAATAATCTCTGAAAAATAAAGCTTCCAGTTATGCTGGGTATTTTTTAATTCATTCACAGGATGTGCATGTCCCTGGTTGGGCCACCATTTATCCCTAGCTGCCCTTGAGGTGGTGATTGTGGACTGCCTTCTTGAACCATTGCAGTCCATGCATACAGGCATTCTGAAACGTTACTACAATAAACATCGTGCATCATATTTTGAAACTGATGCAATGAAGTGTTTAATTAATTGCCTTTGGAGTAGTGAAAAAGGTTTGGAATAAGAAGTTGCAACAAAATGTCATATTTTCATTACTTTCACATGGTTTTATGAATTATACTTCGTTCAGATTGTTACAAGACAAGAATACAAGAATTAGCAGCAGGATTAGATCATATAACCCCCCAATGAGCTTGCTCTGCCATTTAATATGATCATGGTTCGTCTCAGATTTCAACATTTCTGCCGGCTCACCAGATCCCTTGACAGCCCAAAAATCTACCTGTCCCAGCCTTAAAAGTATTCAACAACTATGCATCAACAGACCCCTGGGACAGAAAATTCCAAAGATTCACAAATCTTTGACTGAAGTTATTTCTCCTCACCTCAGTCCTAAATGATCAGTCCCTATCCTGAGACTATGCTTATATTTTAGATTCCTTGAATATAGGAAACAATCTCTCTGTATTGACTCTATTAAGCTTCTTCAGAAGCTTGTTTGTTTCAGTAAGATCCTCTCTCATTCTTATAAATTCCAGAGAACAAACAGCCCATCTACTGAGCATCTCATCAGAGGACAGTTATCACATCTTAGGGACCAACTGATTAAAACTCTGCTGCACTGCTTTGATATCTAAACCACACACAGCATTCCGAATGTGGTCTCACCAGAATGCTAAACAATTGTAGCAAAACCTCTTTATTCTTGCATTCCAATCCACTTCTGAGAAAGGTGAATATGACATTTATTTAAAAAATAAAGTCCCAGAAATAAATATGCAAGATGAACTGTATGGAACAATGTAAAACAATTACAACTACCAAGGGAAGAGTATTGAGAAGTAACTTGAACTAAAAATTTGCAATTTAGCAGGTCATTACGGACTTTATGTTAAGGTTGTAGTAGAAATAACTGCTGAGATAGTGAATGCATTTGAAACTCTATAGATTCTGGAACAGCTCCACGAAATTGGAAAACAGTGAATGTAACTCCTCTATTCAAGGCGAGGGAGACAGAAAGCAGGAAACTACAGGCCAGTCAGCTTAACATCTGTGACAGAAAGAGTGCTGCAATTTGTCAGTAAGCAAGTTATGGTGGGGCACTTAGAAAATATCAATGCAAGCAAGAATTGCCCACATGCCACACTCCCCACAAACGTTCCCTCTACGCTGCACGCATGTGCATGGCAATTGGTATTGGCATGCTGGAAAAAAAATAGAGGAAATGCTGTTCTCCAACAGCCATCCTACCCACCCATACACTCACTTACATTCAAAGGAGTGCAAGTCCTTGTATGGTAGGCAGTGCAGTAAATAAGCGGGGTGTCCCATCTTCCACCCCATGTCTACACAATTGTAATGGGGGTTTTCTTGGGATGCTGCACTTTGCATTTCCAGAGAAGTTAGGTTTGGACAAACTGGAAAGAAATACAGAGCAACATTGGGCAGCAGAATTTTCGAGCAGAGCAGCAAGCTGATGATGAATGCTTCTCCGTGAAAGATTCAAGCTAATATATCCTATGATTCAGCAACCACTTTTCCTAAGGTCTCTGTTAAGTACTACTTAAACACAAGTTATTATTAAAGGATCAATACTGTGAGAGGTTTAGACATCTAACCTCAAACTATATGACTAACTAAGAAATGAAGAAACTCAATGTCTATGCCAAGATGCAATATAGAATCTGTACCTGATTAGAAGAATTCATCTCGCAAAATACATTTTTGACTCTATTCAATGACAATGCCAGCCAGAAAAGTTAAATTAAACAACATTTTGGCTTTGTTATTTTCTAGGTTACAGAAGTTTTTCAAAATAAATATTTCATACTTCTGCAATTTTTAGTGATTTCTAATATATTAAAAAATCAAATTCGTTGATTGAAATTTGACTTCCTCTCATTCAGAAACCAATCAAATCGGCCTTTCGTAGGTCAAACAAATGCATGTGGTGGCACATTCAGGCATAGGGTATTGAATTCCCATAACAAAATGTCCCAAACCTGAAGGAATGCCTAATTCCAAAATAAAATTTGTAGCACAAGTAAATTCTTAGCATCATACTGAAAGTGACACCTTGTGCATTTTACACAGTGCTGGGGATGGTAATATTTACCTTTGTGTTAAAGCAATCTGCATTTTGAGTAATCTTATAAAGCTGTGGAAATCGTAGCATGTTCTCTTGACTACATGTCCTTTCAAAAATACCCAATGAGAAGGGAGGTAAGGCTGTGAAAATCTACAGAGAAATTTGAAAAGACTTGGTGAATAAATAAGATACATTTATATAGGCTTCATACACTTTATAGATACTAAACTACTAATTCTGCATGACAAGTTATTATAGACAAGAAAATTAAGGATAAAGTACATAGTCAATACATGATACATATTTTATAAATACCAAAGTGAAAAGTATCCTGTATTTATGTAGTACATTTTATGTAAATTGACAGGGGCAGGATCGTGGCAAGCAGTTCAGTGAGGAGAAAAGCTGAGATGGAATGAGAAGTTAAAACACAAATGAGTGAGTCTGGAAGGCACAGGAAACAGACTAGATAAGAAAGAGGTGAGTTTAGCAAGACTAAATTGAGTATATTTTAATGCAAGGAGCCAGAAGAGTAAGACAGACAAACACAGAGCACTGATAGGTACATGGGAGCATGACATCACAGTTTTGATGAAAACTTGGCTGAAAAATGGGTAAGTTTGCTAGTTCAATATTCCCATTTAGAATGTGTTCAGATGTGATATAGAGGTGGATAGAAGGGAGTGGGGGAAACATACCGTTGGGCATGTACTACAGACCATCAAACAGTCAGGGAGTGCTACAGGATCAAATATTGAATCCAATTTCAAAGAAGCCTAAAGAATAATGACGCAGTAAATGGTAGGGAATTATAACTAACAAACATCAAACTAGGGTAATTTTAGGATGCAAGATAGGGAAGGAGCAAAGTTCTTTAAATTGCATCCAGGAGAACCTTATTAGCCAATATGTAGAAAGCTCAACAAGGGATAAGGGCAATTCAGGACCTGATATTTGGAAATGAGCATGGGCAGGTGGCAGGTATATCAGTTTGGAGACAGTGATCATAACTCAGTTAGATTTAGAATACTTATGGAAAAGGAGAAGGATAGGCCAGGAATGAAATTCCTAACCTGGGTAAAGGCTAATTTTATGAAGGTATGTTACAATTTGGCCCAAGTAGACTGGAAGCAGTTATGTGCAGGTAAACCTGTGTCAGAGCAGTGGGAGGCATTCAAGGAGAAAATTGCAAGAGTACGGGCAAGTATGTTCTCGTAAGACCACAGAACTCTGGCTCTCATGGGACATAGAGATTATGATGAAGAGACAAATTAGGGAAACTTACAGCAGGCATCAAGGGCTCAATATGGCGGAGTCCCTAGAAGAGGATAAAAAGTGCAGAGGGAACTTAAAAAAGAAATTAAGAAAGCAAAGGCAGTGCATGAGAAAGCATTGGTGAGCAGAACAAATGAAAACACAAAGATATTTTTTAAAATATATAAAGAGCAGGAGAACAGCAAAAGAGTAGGGATCATGAAGGATAAATCTGCGAGCCCAGATAAAATGCATTCCAGGCTGTTCAGGCAGGCAAGGGAGGAGATATTAGGGATGCTGGCAATAATTTTTAAATCTACTTTGCCTATAGGTAAGGTGTCAGAGGACGGAAGGGGCTGGGGCCCTTGTTATTTGTGGTGTAAATGGAAGTGCAGGGGTACGATCAAGAAGTTTGAGGGAGACACAAAAGCTGGTAGATTGGCTAATAGCGAGAAGGATAGCTGTAAACTGCAGGTGAATGTTAGGAGCCTGGAATATACTGAAAACCAGAGGGACCTCGTATGCATATACACAGATCCCTGAAGTTAGGACAGCAAGTGGAAAAGGTGGCTAAAAAGACAGATGGGACACTGCCTTTATTAGCTGAGGGATAGAACACAAGAGCAAGGAGGTTAGGCTGGAACTGTATAAAATGCTGGTTAGGCTACAACTGGAGTTATAGGGAGAGGTATGGAGAGGCACAGGGGGCTAAATCAAAATGGAGCTGGAGGGGGAGATAAAGCACTCTACCCACTACAATGCCCACCTCTCTCTAAGGGCATCGAAACCATTTGTGGACACAACGTGCTCCCTCTCCAAAGACACCCAGGCACAAAGGTAGAGAGGCAGACAGTCCGCAGTTGTAACCCCCTCCACAGCCTGCTGCCTGAAGCTGTTAACAGGCAACTTGGCCAGGCCCAGGAGCAGATCCATGAGGAAGGACACTGAATTGCCTACACTGCTCCCCACTGGGTGCCCAAAGATCAGGAACGTGGTGCTAAAGTGCAACCAAAAGCAAATAAAATTTTCACTTTTTTTCTTTAGCTCTCCTACACTCATTTATACATAAAGGGCTGGATTTTACACTCCCCTCAAGCAGGTTTGAAGGCAGATAGCCTTCCTACTACCCTCGTGCTCTCCCTCCCATCTATATGAACTTCTACAAGGGATGGTAGAAACATTGAGTGGCCTACTATCCCTTATTAAGGCCCTTACGCGGCTAATTATTGGTCTTATCTCATTCCCATCACCATTTTGCCAACATTGAAAGCATCCACCCTCTCCTCCCACCAAATTCATATTTCCTCTTTACCCTCCTCCCTGGCCTCACAAACTTGGCCTCCTCCCCAATGGGGCTTGCAAGCCTGAGCCCAGTGAAGACCTGCTCCACCTACCCTGGTGTCCAGTTACAGCAATGATCTCCATTGTGGATAGCTTTTATTCACAACAGTGACTACCTCTATGCCTGAGTTGCTGCTAGGACCACAGAGTTACCACCAGCAGCTCTCCGAAATGGGACTTCCAGTCCCTGAGGGATGGGGATCTGCTTTCAGCCTGTTAATAGCCAATTGATTACTTTTCATTCTTCCACTAGACAGGTTCTCCACTGACTTTTTAGCCAAGGGGGCATGGATGACAGCACCCCATAATATCTAGCCCAGGTTTATGTTTTGGTGCACAAGGGTTGTAGGCCAATTCATTGAAGTTGAGGGAGACAAGCGAAAGCAAATACATTTTAGTTGACATTGTTCTACAACTTAATACAGTGTTCAGATGTACTTACTACATTGTAGAGACCAATACACCATCGCTCAAAGAGAATTTGTCCTGAAAATCCATTGACAAATGCAAACCAAAGCTGCAACAGAGAAATCAAATCACCAACTTATTCCAGATTGAATTAATAATTGTCTATTAACAGCGAGAAAGGTGTTTAGAAAACAGGAGAATGTTCCTGAGCAAAACATACGCTCTTCCTTCTTCTTTTTAAATAAAGGTTACTAACTTCAAAAGAAATACTGCTGCTTGCTACATTAAATGGTGTTCAACTCCTGTGGAACCGCACCTAGCACGGGACATCATGTTCAGAGGCATGGGCTAATAACCACGAAACAAGAAGAATGGAAAATTATATCCCTGACATGGTACTCCCATGCAACATTAGACCTTCAAAGAGAAAAACATTGGAACTGAGATACCCCTCCAGAGAATTTGGATGGTCACGATTATAATCATTTGTTCACTGAGAATGTAAACAAAATCAAGTTGGCATAAAAGATTGGCAGGACTACAGAGCCCCTCAGTTTCATGGTTAGCATTTAGATTCATTCAATCAACACCACCTAAATATAGTATTTATATTAATTATCCCATTTTCTGTTTATGTTACACCAATTGGTTGCTCTGTTTGTTGGTTTAAAGAGTGACCAGTCATTAGAAGTAATCAACTGATTTTGAAGAACTTGAAATATCCCGAGGATGTGAAACGTGCTACGTAAATACAAATCTTTTTCATTACAAACAGCTAGCACTATGTAAAAGCTAATCAAATTGGAATTTTAAAAATTGAAATTAATATATCTATTAGGCTTAGTAAGATTGTTTACTTGTGTGGTTAAGACTGAGATTTGGTGTTCAATGTCTTGAAGTGCTGAATTTCAACCTCATAGACAACCAGAATAAGGTATCACTGTTTAATATCTACTGCTGAATAGCCCCAAGACTGAAATAATTTGGATAGAAACAATTTATTATGTCATTTACGTACACATCAGAAAGAAAAAGTGCAATTAACCTTCTGCAGGCAAGATGCGGTAACTAAGAAACAAATAAACTTGCTATTCATACTCTAAACCTAAGAATGTGTTTACTTTTACAAATTTGTGTGTATGCAGGCCTGGATGAGATGTATCCCAGGCTGTTGAGGGATGTTCATAAGTAAGTTTCAAATCCTCTCAAGTAACTGATATCAGAGGATGGAGGACTGCTAAATCTCCCCATTATTAAATGATGGGAGGGATAGACCAACCAGGGAATTATAGGCCAGCCAGTCTAACCTCTGTGGTGGGGAAGTTAGTAGAGTGAATTCTGAGGGGCAGAACATACCGGACTTGGAAAGACAGGAATTAAACAGGGATAGTCAGTATGGATTTGTTAAAGAAAGGTTATATTTGACAAATTTAATCGCTTGCATTGCCTTAGCTTCCAGGGCTGCGGGCCAAACGCTAGAAAATGGGATTAGTGTAGTCAGCTCTTCATTGATCAGGATGGTCATGATGAGCTGAACAGCCTCCTTCAATGCTGTAAACATCTATGACCTGCAACAACCACTGCCATCTTTTGTGCTCAGTATGACTCAGAATTTTCCCCTCAATTCCCAATTACTCTAGTTTTGCTACACTCAAGTCAAATGCTGCCTTGATGTCAAGGGCTGTTACTACATTTGCAAAGCTGCGATGATTTCAGGGACTGAATGGCCATGGCATGGCAGAACTCAAATTGAGCTTCAGTTCATGAAAAGCTACCCGAGAACATTGATTACAACATGATCAATATGTCTATGCTGATGATGGAGATTATGCTGATGATGGAGATTAGGCTGATGGTGTAGGATTTGATGCCTGCTTTGCTACACACAATAACATCTACATTGCAGGTTCAATTCCTGCACTTGCTACTATGAAGGTTCTGCCTTCTCAACTTCGCTCCTTGCCTGTGGCATGATGAGCCTCAGGTTTAACTTACCACCAATCGTCTCTTTTTCTCTAATGACAGAGTGGTCCTCTGAGATTACAGTAACTTTATTACCACATGCTGCTTGTGCTACTTGCATGCAATTTATCCTGTGTTGCACCTTCACCCGGTTGATATCATATTTTTAGGTAGAATGAAAAGCAATTTATTGTTACATGTAATTTTATAAAAACAGATAAGCGAAAAGTTTTAAAAGTCGCTGTACCATGGCACCTAAATTAATGACAGAAGTCATAAATAATAATAAGAAAAAGATAAAAGTTCATCACAGTTCAATGAACAGCTCTGGAGTTTGGGGTGGAAAATCAGGGTGAAATCACCATGCAGGGCTGGGCCAAAACTGCCCCTCCACACTGAGGTGAAATCTTCATGCTGGGCTGCTGGAATACACACGAGCCATTGAAGACTTCTACCATGGCACGAGGCCTCCACGCTGGGACTTAAACACCGTACTAGGCAGAGATCAATTGATGCCTCTGGCATTCCCTCCTTTATTTGATCAGCAAGTGGTTTCCTTGCCAACATCTGATCTGGTATCATCGAGGCTGGAGTCAATGTTGAGGACTCCATGTTAACTCCTCCTCTTTGTATTCCACTGTGCCACCGCCTCTGTGGGTATATCTTGACAGTGGAACAAGTCAAACCCTAGGATAGTGATGGTGACGTCAAGGACATTATCTGTCAGGAATAATTCCGTGAGTATGATTATATTATGTTATTACTAGGCTAATCTGAGGGACAGCTCTCCCAGTTTAGGTACAGGTCCCGTATGTTAGTAATGACTTTGCAGCATTGACAGGTGCACACCATGGTTGATTTCTGTGCCTTGGTTGATGCCAGATGGTGAATCTAGTTTAATTCATTTTATCAGACTTTGTGGTGGTTGGATCTAACTTGGTGGCTGCTCGGCTATTTCAGATAGCACAGAAGAGTCAACACACTGTTGAACAATGAATGTAGTTTGAATTTTAGAAGTTGTACTCCCATTAGAGCAAACAGTTTCTCCTCATTTAGCATTTAATAGCAGAGAAGAGTCAAAGGGCTGATTGGCTTATTCCAAATTATCTAATGTTTCCTTAAAGATTTCTTTTGTTTTCTCAGCAATTGGAATTATAATTATCTTTTTCTCAAAGGTCTTCATTGGCCTACTAGTTGGCATATGATAACAAGACCATAAGATATAGGAGCAGAATTAGGCCATTCAGCCTATCGAGCCTGCTCCACTATTTGAGCATGGCCCGTAACCCTTGATCTCCTTACTAATCAAGAACCTGTCTTAAAGACTCTCAATGACAGCCTTCCAGAGCGATGAGTTCCACAGATTCACTATTTGCAAGCTGAAGAAATTAGTCATCATCTCCGTTCTAAAGGCTTGTCCCTTCACTCTAAGGCTGTGCCCTCAGGTCCTAGTCTCTTCTACTACTGAAAATATCATCTCCACATCCACTCAATCCATGCCTCTCAGTATTCTGCAAGTTTTGATCAGATCCTCCTTCATCCTTCTGAACTCCATCGAGAACAGACTCAGGGTCCTCATCTGCTCCTCCCAGGAGCCCTTCCTTCCTGGGATCATTTTTGTGAACTGCCTTCGGACCCCCTACAAGCCTAGCATATCCTTCGTTAGACACAGGGTCCGAAACTGCTCACAATATTCCAAATTTGGTCTGACCTGAGCCCTATACACCTCAGCAGTACATCCTTGCTCGTGTTCTAGCCTTTTCAAAATGAATACTAACATTGCATTTGCCTTCCAACTGCCAATTGAACCTGCATGTTGAATTGAAGAGAATCTAAATTCCTTTGTGCTTCATATTTTTACAGCCTTTCCCCATTTAAAAAAAGTCTATGCCCGTATTCTTCTGACCAAAGTGCATAACCTCACACTTTCCCAAGTTGTATTCCACCTGCCATTTCTTTGCTCACTCTCCTAGCCTGTTCAAATCCTTCTGCAGCCTCCTCGCTTCCTCAACACTCCACCTATCTTTTTGTCATCTACAAACTTAGCAATAATGCCCTCAGTTCCTTTGTCCAGATCATTTATGTATAACATGAATAGTTGTGGTCCCAATACTGACTCCTGCGAAACTTCACTAGTCACTGGCTAGTCACCACCATCCCACCCAACCCCACCGCCTTGCTTTTTCAGTTGTCTTCGGCTGGGTATTAAAGGATTTCCATTCTTCTTGCTTCCCGTTAATCTTCACCACATTGCATGTTTTTTATTTTGCTTTTATGCTGTCCTAGACTTCCCTTGTTAGCCATGGTTGCCTCGTTCTCCCCTATCATATTTCTTCTTCCTTGGGATGTATTTCTGCTCTGCTTTTTGAATTACTCCAAGAATTCCTGCCAGTCTTGCTCTATCATCTTCCCTCCGAGCTCCCCTTCCAATCAAACTCCTCCCTCACGTTTTTGTAGTTACTTTTACCCAATTGTAATACCATTATATCTGATTCTTGCTTCTCTCTCTCAAACTGCAGGGTGCATTCTGTTATGGCCATTGCCCCTAAAGGTTCCTTCAGCTTCAGCTCCCTGATAAAGTCTGCCTCATTACACATCACCAAATTTGAATTGCCTGTTTCCCAGTGGACTGTACCAAAAAAAAAACAGCTTGTAGACATTCCCTTTTTCTTGGAGTCTGCTACTAATCTGATTTTCCCAGACCACCTGCATATAGAAGTCCCCCAATGATTACTGTAACAGTGCCTTTCTAACATGCCTTTTCTATCACTTGATCTATTTTCTTCCCCACATCCTGCTACTGCTAAGGGGCCTGTACATACAACCCCGCCCCATTAGGGTCCCTTTTCCTTTGCTGTTCCTCAATTCCACCCACACAGTTTGTACACCTTCTGACCCTATATCACTTCTTATTATCAATTTGATTTCTCACTAACAAGGCAACACTGCCCACTCTGCCCATCGTTTCTAATAAGACGTGTATCCTCAGATATTTAGTTCCCAGTCTTGATCTTATTGCAGCCATGTCTTTGCGATGCCCATAACATTGTAGCTGCCAGTTTTAATCTGCTCTAAAAGCTCATTAATCTTGTTTCTTATACTGCATATATTTAAATATATGTACATATTTAAGTATAATACCCCTAGCCCTGCGTTGACCATCACTCCTCCCCCTTCTCATAGTTGTCCCCTTATCTGTTGTGCCTGAAGCTAGATTCCTGACCTTTTCCATACTCTCTGTCCTATTACTTACTGTGGAAACTTTAATAACCTCTCCTGCACCCTCCCCCATTTTAACCTGTTTAAACCAAATGGCCTACAATTCAGCCAGTATATACCTTTGTCTACAACTCTTGCCTGAACTTGGCTGGCTCTTAGTCAGTCAATCCATGTTTCTAATCTGGCCTTTTCTAAAATAATCTCTGCAGTTCATGCAGTTTACCAGATGTTTTTCTTTCTTGTAATTCTTGCTTTAGTTTGTACATTCTCCTCTCTTAATTCACTTAATGATTAGTGGCAAAGCTTTCAGCAATCTTGATCTAGCTCTGGTTGTCCTCCTTTAATTACCTCTGCACTTCTCCCTTCAACTTTAAACACTCCTCAAAACTTATTTTTTGACGGAAGTTCCAATAACTTTGCCTAATTTCTCATTTAGCTACTCATTTCTTTCCTTGTAAGTTTTTATGATGCATTTTCTATATCGAAGGCAATATATAAATGCAAAATAAAAACCAAAAGAACTGCGGATGCTGTAAATCAAGAACAAAAACAAAGTTGCTGGAAAAGCTCAGCAGATCTGGCAGCATCTGTGAAGGAGAAAACAGAGTTAACGTTTCGGGTCCGGTGACCCTTCCTCAGGACTGATGGTGGCTGGGAAAATGTCAGTTTATATGCAGAAAATAGGGAGGTGGGTGGGGTAGGGAGTAAACGATAGGATAGAGCCTAAAGAGAGAGAAAGACAGTTGGACAGACAAAGGAGTTGCTAACGATCAGGCAGGGAGGGTGAATAGTTGTTAATGGGAACTGTTAGTGACTAACAACAGGGGGTGTGTAATGGCAGGCTATTTGGTAACAAGGCCTGATGTGTGGGGTACGGGGCTGGGACATGGGACAGTTTAGGCCCAAAAATTATTGAACTCAATATTGAGTCCAGAGGGCTGTAGGGTCCCCAAGCAGAAAAGGAGATGTTGTTCCTCGAGCTTGCTTTGGGCTTCGCTGGGACACTGCAGCAAGCCAGAGACAGAGATGTTGGCCAGAGAGCAGGGCGGTGCATTGAAGTGGCAGGCAACAGGTAGTTCAGGGTCTTTTTTGCGAACAGAACGTAGATGTTCTGTGAAGCGGTCGCCAAGTCTACACTTCGTTTACCCAATGTAGAGGAGACCACATTGTGAGCAGCGAATGCAGTAGACTAGATTCTTGGAAGTGCAAGTGAAGTGTTGCTTCACCTGAAAGGTATGTTTGGGCCCTTGGATTCTGGGGAGGGAGGAGGTAAATGCGCAGGTGTTGCACCTTCGCTGGTTACAGGGGAAGGTGCCGTAGGGCTGTGGGGAGGTGTTGGGGGTGATGGAAGTGTGGACCAGGGTGTCCCGGAGGGAACGGTCCCTGCGGAAGGCGGACAAGGGAGGGGAGGGGAATATGTGTCCAGTGGTGGCATCTTGCTGGAGGTGGCGGAAATGGCGTCTGATGATCATCGGGATGTGAATGCTGGTGGGATGGTAGGTGAGGATGAGGGGAATTCTATCGTTGTTGCGGGAGGGAAGAGAAGGGTGAGGGTGGAAGTGTGGGAGATGGGTCGGACCTGGTTGAGGGCCCTGTTGACAACAGAGCTGGGGAATCCTCAGTTGAGGAAGAAGGTGGACATTTCGGAGGCTGCCTTGTTGAAGTTGGCCTCATCTGAACATATATGATGGAGACGGAGGAGCTGAGAGAATGGGATGGAGTCTTTACAGGAAGTGGGGTGTGAGGATGTACTGTTCAGGTAGCTGTGGGAGTCAGTGGGCTTGTAATGGATATTAGTGGCCAGTATACCCCCAGAAATGGAAGCAGAAATGTCGAGGAAGGGAAGGGAGGAGTCAGAGATAGACCAGGTGAAAGTGAGGGCAGGGTGGAAATTGGAGGCGAAACTGATGAAGTTTTCCAATTCCAGACAAGAGAGGGAAGCAGCACCGATGATATCATCGATGTATCAGAGAAAGAGTTGTGGGTGGGGGTCCGGAATAGGACTGGAACAAGAAATGTTCCACATACCCCACGAAGAGACAGGCATAACTAGGGCCCATGCGGGTACCCATGGCAACACCTCTTACCTGAAGAAAATGAGAGGAGTTGAAAGAGAAGTTGTTGAGGGTGAGGACAAGCTCGGCCAAGCGGAGGAGGGTGGTGGTGGGTGGGGATGGTTCAGGTCTTTGCTCCAGGAAGAAGCGGAGAGCCCTAAGACCCTCCTGGTGAGGAATGGATGTGTAAAGGGATTGCACATCCATGGTAAAGAGGAGGTAGCTGGAGCCAGTAAACTGGAAGCTTTGAAACCGACGTAAGGCATCAGATGAATCATGGATGTATGTGGGTAGGGATTGGACCAGGGGGGAGAAGACTGAGTCAAGGTAGGAAGAGATGAGTTCTGTGGGGCATGAGCAGGCTGAAACAATGGGTCTACCTGGACAGTCCTGATTGTGGATTTTTGGCAGGAGGTAGAAACGAGCTGTGCGGGGTTGGGGGACTATTAGCTTGGAAGTGAATGGGGGGAGATCACCGGATGAAATGAGATCCGTAACCGTAGTGGATACAATGGCCTGATGTGCCATGGTGGGGTCATGGTCTAGGGGAAGATAGGAGGAGGTACCTGACAGCTGGCGTTCAGCCTCTGCAAGGTAGAGGTCAGTACGCCAGACAACAACAGCACCACCCTTATCGGCAGGCTTGATGACAAAGTTAGGGTTAGATCTGAGTGCACGGAATGCAGTCAGTTCAGAGGGAGGTACATTGGATTTGTTGAGAGGGGCAGTGAAATTGAGGCGCCTATTGTCACGTCGACAGTTCTCAACGAAAAGATCGAGTGCAGGTAAAAGGCCGGAGGGAGGGCTCCAGGTGGAGGGAGAGTGTTGGAGTTGGGCAAAGGGGTCTGTGGGACGGGGAGAGGACTCTTGTCTAAAGAAATGAGCACGGAGGCGAAGACGGCGGAAGAACAGCTCGGCGTCATGTCGTGCCAGAAATTCGTTAAGGTGGGGACGCAGAGGGATAAAGCTGAGGCCTTTGCTGAGTACAGAGCATTCAGCATCGGAGAGCAGAAGGTTAGGAGGGATGGTGAATACCCGACTGGAGGTGGGGGGAGTTGGGCGAGGGGATAGAGTCAGAGGGAAGGGGAGGAGAGGTAGGTTCCAGAGGGCCATGGGTATTTTTGAATTGTTGCATCTTGTGGGCCTTGATGCCTGAAAGGAAAAGAAAAAGTTTCTTGTTAGTACGACGAATGAGCCGGAGGATGAAGTGGAACTGCGGAGTGCTGCAGCCCTGAGCCAGCACATTGCGATGCTGTTGGAGAGAAATATTGAGGGTGTGCATGTGGCGCCGCATGGCACTGAGTGTGGATCTCAGGATGCGGCGAGAGCAGCTGTCCATGGAATGTTGAACATCACAGAGATATCTGTGATCCTGGGAGGATTCAAAACATGAGGAATGAAACTTCAGTTGGAATCCACATGGGGCAAGTCTGAGCCAGAGGCAGTCACTGAGGAATGTGATATGGCTGTGAAAACGAGTTTTAGCAAATACCTGGTCAAACACCAGGAGCGAGTGAAATTAAAGTCAATGGGCAAGAAGAGAGATTGGAACGGAAATCCCGTCGGAGAGAGGAGCAGAACTTCAAGGTGGGCATGCATATATAAATGCAAGTTGTTAATGCAGATCCATTAATCTGAACACCCTATTTTTCAATAAAATTTTGTTTCCTGGTGAAATATTTCTCATAAGTCTATGAACTATTATTATTTCATTGTTTGATAAACCGAAGAAAATCTTAAGGATACTTTATAAAAGCTTTATAGAGGTGATATTAAAATTTCATGGTTTCAAAAAGTAAGATCTGGACACAAACATATCTGTATGATGAAGAAGGGTCCAGACCCGAAACGTCAGCTTTCCTGCTCCTCTGATGCTGCTTGGCCTGCTGTGTTCATGCAGCTCTACACCTTGTCATCACTTTTCTACCTCTCTTTCGTTTGAAGAAGAGTCCTATTAGACTTGAAACGTTAACTCTATTTCTTTTTCCACCAATGTTGCCACACCTGCTGAGTTTCTCTAGAACAATATTTGTATTTCAGTTTTCTAGCATCCATTGTACCTAGTTTTTGAACAAATTATTGAGCTGATTTATTTCAAGACAAGTGGATGTACAGAGCAAAAGACACGACTGGATTCACATTTTCAAGCAGTATAACTTGTCTTTGTAAAGTAATACAAGATAGCAAATGAACACATTATGCTTTCCCAAATCAAGAAGTTGTATTGCTTGACCTAACAAAATAGCTTGTAACTACTATCCTAAATTCTGAACGTTTTGTTTGTTCGTGCTGAAGTAGTTCTGGGGACATTTTACTACATTAAAGGTGTTATAATACATACAAACTACTGTTGTTTTGGATCTGGAGAAAACTTGACCTTATAACTTCTGTTGAAAAAACACTTATGAGTTTCAGTATCTTCAATTATCACCTGTCCATCTTTATAGCCTGAAGAAAGGTTCTCTAGCATGCAATACGAATGGAATAGCCGCGACTGGAGTCCTCTTAACATACTGTGTGTGAAATATTTAATTACTGCCAATACTTACCTCGAATAATGTGAATAATTTTGGTCCCCTCATCTAAGGAAAGACTTACTGGCATTGGAAGCAAATCAGAAAAGGCTCACAAGGCTGATCCTGGGTATGGAGCAACTCTCTTATGAGGACAGGTTGAGTAGGTTGGGCCTATTGTTATTGGATTTAGAAGAATGGCAGGGGGATATTATTGAAACATAGGGTACTTGATTCATAGGGTATTTGACAGGGTAGTGTGAAAAAGTTGCTCCCATTGTGGGAGTGTCTAGGTTCAAAGGGCATAATCTCAGAATAAGACAGACGAATTTCCTCTGTTAGAGGGTACTGAATCGATGGAATGCTTTACTCCAGAAGGCTGTGGGGACTGTTGTTAAGTATATTCATGGATGAGATACCTAGATTTTTCTTCAAGGGTTATGTGGGAAAGGCAGGTAAATGCAGTTGAGGATTATCAAGATTAGCCATGATCTCATTGAATGCATGGCAGACTCATCAGCTGAGTGGCTGACTTTTGCTCCTCCTGCTCTAAAACAGGCCAACAAGCTACTTTCTGTCTGACGTGCTGAGTATTTGCAGCACTTTGTTTCTAAAATAAACATTTTAATTGTTAACAGAAATTTCCAAAAGGTCTTGCTCTTCCAATTTGACTAAATTCACATTGAGGATTAAAACTGAAGTTTTCATTGAATGCCTACAGCACGGGCAGTGGCCATTCAATCTTTTGTGTCTGTGCTGGGTCTCTGTAAGAGTAACTGTTAGTCTCACAACCATGCACTTTCTCTGAAGTCCTATAAATTATTTCTCATCAAGTGTTTATCCAGTTTCTTTTTGAAAGTCTTGATTGATCTGCTTTCACTACATACTCAGGCATCTATTCCAGATCCTAGATAACAAGGTGTAGAGCTGGAGGAACACAGCATGCCAGGCAGCATCAGAGGGGCAGGAAAGCTGACGTTTCGGGTCTGGACCCTTAGCTTTCCTGCTCCTCTGATGTTGCCTGGCCTGCTGTGTTCCTCCAGCTCCACACTGTGTTATCTCAGACTCCAGCATTGGCAATTCCTACTATCTCTATTCCAGATCCTAACCACTCGCTACATCTAGGTTTCTCGTCAATTTGCTGTTGCTTCTTTTGCCAATCATCATAGATCGATGCCTTCTGATTCTCAATCTTTTAACCTACACCATCTCCCCTTATGATTTTGAACATATCTTCCGAGAACAACTCAAACTTTGACAATCTATCCACATGACTGAAATCGCTTATGCGTGAAACCTTTCTCCTAAACTTTCTATACTCTCCTTCTAAACCTTTCACATCCTTCTTCAAATATGGCATCTAGAAGTGAATACAATATTCCTGTTGAGGCTGAAGAAATGTTGAGGTTGCCATAACTTCCTTGGCCAGAAAGCCTAAGATAAACTTTCTCAATCTGTTCAGTCAGCTTCAATGATTTGTGTGCATAAACACGTGGCTACTCTGTTCCTCTATATCTTTTGTATTGTACTCTATGACATTCCATTAACTGCTGATACAAACTCAAAAACAAGTCCATTTAGTTGTTCACACAAATCTTCTTGTCATTTAAGCCTTTTTATTAGTAGCAGAGGTGTTATTCTTCTCTTCCCGACTAATGATCTGCTTTGTCTATGTTCTAGTTTAAACTCTAAACTACAGTCTACACAATGTTTAATGTTAGTAGCTGGCCTCAGCTATACTTCACTGGATGATGTGGCTATGTAACTTCCTGCTTCATGTTTTTACTTGGAATGACGTTTTGGTACTGCATCGATTCTTCTGTAGCTTTTTAAAATTCATTCATGGAATGATGGTGTCACTGGCTAGGCCAGCATTTATGGTCTATTCCTAATTGCCCAAAGGGCAGTTAAAAGTCAACCGCATTGCAGTGGGTCTAGAGTCATTTGTAGGCCAGACCATGTAAGGATGACACCAGAAGACATTAGTGAACCAGATGGGTTTTTCCCAACAACTGACAATGTTTTTATGGTCATCACTAGACTCCTAACTCCTGATTTTTACTGAATTCAAATTCTACCAGTTGCCATGGCAGGATTCAAACCTTGGTCCCCAAAACATTTTCTGAAGAAGGGTCTAGGCCCGAAACGTTGGCCTTCCTGCTCCTCTAATGCTGCTTGGCCTGCTGTGTTCATCTAGCTCTACACCTTGTTATCTCAGATTCTCCAGCATCTGCAGTTCCTACTGTCTCTCCCCAAAACATTACATGGGTTTCTAGATTAACAGTCCAGCGATAATACCACTAGGCTGTCGCTTCACCAATAGTTTGGAGAAATTAATATTTTCTACAAATGCATTTTTCTGAATTGACATGATGTAAACTGCATATAGTATTCTTTCTTCAACAAATATGACAATAGCATTTTATGGGGTGGGAGATGACTTTCACATAAAATCATCCACATGCTGGCTTGAAATAAACAAAATAAATTAACACATTAAAAACTCCCAATTCACTGACTCAGTGAATATACAGCAGTAAATTACAAGCATGTAGTTCCATTACTTGGTTGAAATGGTGTGGAGTCATATTATGATCTTGTGTTCCTGATCTTGGTTTTGAAATAAAATTAGTCAATTTCACATGCTGTCCATGAGAATCAACTTGTTGCAAATATCCTATGTTGACGAAGATCACATTTTCTTCACATATAGTATGGTGGTATTTCTGTAACATAACTCACTCGCCATGAAAAAAAGATCAAGTTGACAATTCATTGATTTACCAAACTATACCATACAGCTAAAGCATCTCAATTTTGATTCGGATTTATCAAGGTCTAAGTGATGGTTGCTGTTTTGATGGCATCACATACTGGATGATGTCCTATCTGCCAGCTGCTGTGACACAAGTGGACACAGATGATTCAGGTATTGAAAGAATACAAAGGGGATTTCCCATGAACTTGATCTACATCACTTCCTCACTCAGGAACAGATCAAGTAATCATTCATCTCTTGGCCTTTTAAAGATGTTGCTAGTGCAGAATGGCTACTTTGACTTGCTTCATAAAGCACCTCCGCCTCAGAAGTAATTCATTGTGTGAAACATCTGGAGGTTTTAAACACTATATAAATGCACAGTGAAATATTGTGACATCAGTGTTAAACTAATATAAACACAGACCCAACTCCAGACTCAACTTCTACATGTCTCGAGGTAACTGTAGACGCCAAGGAGAGAACTTCAGCTCCTGCAATACCAACAATTTCTTTTCTACATGAGTGGACTTTTCTATGTGACATGAACAGTATAAACGCTGCAGACCTGACTGACATTTGAAGCTTACTTATGTAAATCATATGAAATGACAGGCTTGTTTGAGCACAACATTGTCAAGGTACAGGAGAATTCCCTGTTCCTTCAGAATTTTTAAGGTTTACATTCAAGTCTATTCATTTCAATTCAACTGAGTAACTTGAGCTTTCTTTTATACATTGGAAAGGGCCTGGATGCTTCATACAAACTCGGCATAACTATATAAATAATAAGTAACGGGGATTTGACAGTTTGGGAAAAATTAGCCAGAAGTCTGAAGCATTTGATTAATGCTGTTATTGGCATGCTTGACAGTGGAGATCAGTTATGTGGATGGTAGCTTTTACTCTGCTGTATGTCACATGGCAGACTTGTCAAACATACAAGCAATACTGCTGAACAATGAATCACACCAGCCATTTCAAGCAAGAGAAATAAAACTAAAGGAACAGTCATTGATCCCTAAAGCAGGAATTGGATCCATATGAGCAAAGTTAGTGTTCAACACTACCAGCTGTAAATGGGATCAGTTTCAACAACTGCCACAAAAATCATATGATATACCTGATGACTACAAGGAGCCTCAACAGTTTTAAGGAATAATGTGTTTCAGTACGGTAAACAGTTTTATATACACAGCAGCAATAAACTGAGGTTGCAGCAAAGACACAATTCACAACACTGTCCGAGACAACAAGGTGCAAGGCTGGATGAACACAGCAGGCCAAGCAGCATCATAGGAGCAGAGAGGCTGACGTTTCGGGCCTAGACCCTTCATCAGAAAAGGGGGAGGGGAAGGGGGTTTTGAAATAAATAGGGAGAGAGTGGGAAGTGGATAGAAGAGGGATGGAGGAGAGGATAGGTGGAGAAGAAACAAACAGGTCGAAGAGGCGGGGATGGGGCCAGGAAAGGTGAGTGTAGGTAGGGAGTTAGGAAGGGGATAGGTCAGTCCAGGGAGGACGGACAGGTCAAGGGGGCGGGATGAGGTTGGTCGGTAGGAGATGGAGGTGCGGCTTGAGGTGGGAGGAGGGGATAGGTGGGAGGAAGAACAGGTTAGGGAGGCAGGGACGAGCTGGACTGGTTTTGGGATGCGGTAGGGGGAGGGGAGATTTTGAAACTTGTGAAATCCACATTGATACCATTGGGCTGCAGGGTTCCCAAGCGGAATATGAGTTGCTGTTCCTGCAACCTTCGGGTGGCATCGTTGTGGCACTGCAGGAGGCCCAGGATGGACATGTCGTCTGAGGAATGGGAGGGGGAGTTGAAATGGTTCGCGACTGGGAGGTGCAGTTGTTTGTTGCGAACCGAGCGTAGGTGTTCTGCAAAGCGGTCCCCGAGTCTCCGCTTGGTTTCCCCGATGTAGAGGAAGCCACACCGGGTACAGCGGATGCAGTATACCACATTGGCAGATGTGCAGGTGAACATCTGCTTGATGTGGAAAGTCTTCTTGGGGCCTGGGATGGGGGTGAGGGAGGAGGTATGGGGGCAGGTGTAGCACTTCCTGCGGTTGCAGGGAAAAGTGCCGGGTGTGGTGGAGCTGGAGGGGAGTGTGGAGCGGACGAGGGAGTCACGGAGAGAGTTGTCCCTCCGGAAAGCAGATAAAGGTGGGGAGGGAAAGATGTCTTTGGTGGTGGGGTCGGATTGCAGATGGCGGAAGTGTCGGAGGATGATGCGTTGGATCCGGAGGTTGGTGGGGTGGTACGTGAGGACGAGGGGGATTCTTTTTTGGTTTTTATTGCGTGGACGGGGTGTGAGGGATGAGGTGCGGGAGATGTGGGAGACACGGTTGAGGGCGTTCTCGACCACTGAGGAGGGGAAGTTACGGTCCTTGAAAAACGAGGACAACTGAGATGTACGGGAGTGGAATGCCTCATCCTGGGAGCAGATGCGGCGGAGGCGAAGGAATTGGGAATAGGGGATAGCATTTTTGCAGGAAGGTGGGTGGGAGGAGGAGTATTCTAGGTAGCTGTGGGAGTCGGTGGGCTTGAAATGAATATCGGTTTCTAGGTGGTTGCCCGATATGGAGACAGAGAGGTCCAGGAAGGGGAGAGAGGTGTTAGAGATGGTCCAGGTAAACTTAAGGTTGGGGTGGAAGGTGTTAGTGAAGTGTATGAACTGTTCGAGCTCCTCGTGGGAGCACGAGGCGGCGCCGATACAGTCATCAATGTAACGGAGGAAGAGGTGGGGTTTAGGGCCGGTGTAGGTACGGAAGAGGGATTGTTCCACGTAACCTACAAAGAGGCAGGCGTAGCTTGGGCCCATGCGGGTACCCATGGCTACCCCCTTTGTCTGTAGGAAGTGGGAGGAATTGAAAGAGAAGTTGTTGAGTGTGAGGACGAGTTCGGCTAAGCGGATGAGGGTGTCAGTGGAGGGGGACTGGTCGGGCCTGCGGGACAGGAAGAAGCGGAGGGCCTTAAGGCCATCTGCATGGGGAATGCAGGTGTAGAGGGACTGGACGTCCATGGTAAAGATGAGGTGTTGGGGACCGGGGAATTGGAAGTTCTGGAGGAGGTGGAGGGCGTGGGTGGTGTCACGGACATAGGTAGGGAGTTCCTGGACCAAGGGGGAGAAAATGGAGTCGAGATAGTTGGAGATCAGTTCGGTGGGGCAGGAGCAGGCGGAGACAATGGGTCGACCAGGGCATTCAGGTTTGTGGATTTTGGGAAGGAGATAGAAGCGGGCAGTGCGAGGTTGGGGAACGATGAGGTTGGAGGCCGTGGGTGGGAGGTCACCTGAGGTGATGAGGTTGTGGATGGTTTGGGAGATGATGGTTTGGTGCTCAGGGGTGGGGTCTTGATCAAGGGGGCGGTAGGAGGAGGTGTCGGAGAGTTGGCGTCCGGCCTCGGCGATGTAGAGGTCAGTGCGCCACACTACAACTGCACCTCCCTTGTCCGCAGGTTTTATG
>NC_063337.1:34780620-34876930 GCF_021869965.1 Rhincodon typus | reverse complement strand
GGGGGGGTTAGGTTCACGGTCAGAGAAGTAAGCGTGGAGGCGGAGGCGGCGGAAAAACTGCTCTATGTCCAAGCGTGAGCGGTATTCGTTGATCTGTGGGTGGAGGGGGACAAAGGTGAGCCCTTTACTGAGGACTGACCGTTCATCCTCAGTAAGGGGTAGGTCTGGGGGGATGGTGAAGACTCGGCAGGGCTGGGTGCTGCTGTCTCCTCTGGAGCTGCTGGCTGTGGAGGCTGTGGGCGGAGCTGTGTCGGCGTCGGCTGTGGGCGGAGCTGTGTCGGCGTCGGCTGTGGGCGGAGCTGTGTCGGCGTTGGCTGTGGGCGGAGCTGTGCCGGTGTCGGCGGTGGGCGGAGTTGCGCCGGCGGTGGGTGGAGTTGCGTCCGCATCGGTGATGGGCGGATCGGCGTCGGAGGTAGGAGGAGCGGAACAATCCCTCTTCCGTACCTACACCGGCCCTAAACCCCACCTCTTCCTCCGTTACATTGATGACTGTATCGGCGCCGCCTCGTGCTCCCACGAGGAGCTCGAACAGTTCATACACTTCACTAACACCTTCCACCCCAACCTTAAGTTTACCTGGACCATCTCTAACACCTCTCTCCCCTTCCTGGACCTCTCTGTCTCCATATCGGGCAACCACCTAGAAACCGATATTCATTTCAAGCCCACCGACTCCCACAGCTACCTAGAATACTCCTCCTCCCACCCACCTTCCTGCAAAAATGCTATCCCCTATTCCCAATTCCTTCGCCTCCGCCGCATCTGCTCCCAGGATGAGGCATTCCACTCCCGTACATCTCAGTTGTCCTCGTTTTTCAAGGACCGTAACTTCCCCTCCTCGGTGGTCGAGAACGCCCTCAACCGTGTCTCCCACATCTCCCGCACCTCATCCCTCACACCCCGTCCACGCAATAAAAACCAAAAAAGAATCCCCCTCGTCCTCACGTACCACCCCACCAACCTCCGGATCCAACGCATCATCCTCCGACACTTCCGCCATCTGCAATCCGACCCCACCACCAAAGACATCTTTCCCTCCCCACCTTTATCTGCTTTCCGGAGGGACAACTCTCTCCGTGACTCCCTCGTCCGCTCCACACTCCCCTCCAGCTCCACCACACCCGGCACTTTTCCCTGCAACCGCAGGAAGTGCTACACCTGCCCCCATACCTCCTCCCTCACCCCCATCCCAGGCCCCAAGAAGACTTTCCACATCAAGCAGATGTTCACCTGCACATCTGCCAATGTGGTATACTGCATCCGCTGTACCCGGTGTGGCTTCCTCTACATCGGGGAAACCAAGCGGAGACTCGGGGACCGCTTTGCAGAACACCTACGCTCGGTTCGCAACAAACAACTGCACCTCCCAGTCGCGAACCATTTCAACTCCCCCTCCCATTCCTCAGACGACATGTCCATCCTGGGCCTCCTGCAGTGCCACAACGATGCCACCCGAAGGTTGCAGGAACAGCAACTCATATTCCGCTTGGGAACCCTGCAGCCCAATGGTATCAATGTGGATTTCACAAGTTTCAAAATCTCCCCTCCCCCCATCGCATCCCAAAACCAGTCCAGCTCGTCCCTGCCTCCCTAACCTGTTCTTCCTCCCACCTATCCCCTCCTCCCACCTCAAGCCGCACCTCCATCTCCTACCGACCAACCTCATCCCGCCCCCTTGACCTGTCCGTCCTCCCTGGACTGACCTATCCCCTTCCTAACTCCCTACCTACACTCACCTTTCCTGGCCCCATCCCCGCCTCTTCGACCTGTTTGTTTCTTCTCCACCTATCCTCTCCTCCATCCCTCTTCTATCCGCCTCCCACTCTCTCCCTATTTATTTAAAAACCCCCTTCCCCTCCCCCTTTTCTGATGAAGGGTCTAGGCCCGAACGTCAGCCTCTCTGCTCCTATGATGCTGCTTGGCCTGCTGTGTTCATCCAGCCTTGCACCTTGTTGTCTCGGATTCTCCAGCATCTGCAGTTCCTACTATCTCTCACAACACTGTCCATTCATTTACAAATGAATAAATGTAAACACAACCAATCTGACTGATAGCTCAAATTAATGTTGAGGGAGATAAACTGAAGCCTGGTTGGATGGCTGTAATTCCCAGGCCATTATTTAGAGCAGTGGCAACCTTAACTCTAAAAAGAAATTAATTGGTTATTCATCTAAGGTACTGTTCATGGAACATGACTGTGGGCAAACTGTTAAAAAGATCTGTCTACCAAATCACAGTGATTACATTTCAAAACAAAATCACTGGCTGAGAAAGATTGTGGGTTATGCGGAGACACGAAAAGGCAGAATAAAAACAGAAGCTCCATCTTTCTAGGATAAGCCAACCAGCTTGTGTTAAGCAATTTGAGAATTTGTTGTGAAATAATCTATCCTGTATCATCAGAATAAATTTATGAGAATTATATGGTTAAAAACTGTGTGGCAAAATGAAGTTTAGGAGGTGAGGTGCCATTTTCCAGGTAAACATTTTGAGTATCACTATGGTATTACATTACTATTTAATTCAGCTACAAATGACATTAGAAACAGATGCTATTACATTAATTATTATCCTATTAAAATAACTAGATTGTTAAGATCATACCATTTAGTATAAACGGTTAATTGTCAGGGAAAAGTTTAAATTTGCTCAAATGAGTGGAATAACTGCTACTCAGTATTTATCAGTTGTTTCACAAGTAAACATGAATTTCTAAGGCGTACGGCATGTCCAAAGGGTCTTGTTGCATAGTGGTAGTTGTGCTAGAAGGTCCGAGTTCAAGTCCCACCTACCCTGGAGTTGATTAAAATAACTGGGTCACATCTGATGATCCTCATTGAAGAGGTGATAAAAGTAGTGAACAAGGTGTCCAGTCAATGGATGTTATTAATACTGACATTAAAAATCAATATTACATTTGACTTTTACATTACGTAATGCTCCGTTTCAGTGTTACTGACCATGCCTATAGGCATACATTCTATGATCCAAAATATTACTTGACATGGTCAGCATTTAGGTAGACAATTGTAAGACCCAACAGAGTTCTTTTTGCCTTTTACTGAATTGTACAAAGTGTACAGCATCAACATCCTGGGAGGTGCCATTGACCAGAACTGAACTGGACTCACCATATAAATACAGTGGCTACAAGAACAGGTCAGAGGTTAGGAATCCTGCAGCTGGTAGATCACCTCCTGACTCCCCAGAGCCTGTCTGCTATCTACAAGTCAGAAGTGTGATGGAATACTTCTCACTTAGCTGGATGAACATAACTCCAACTACACTCAGGACATAGCAGGTTGCTTGTTTGGCACACCTGGAACACCCTCTCTAATAACATTGTGGTTGAACACCAAATGGACTACAGCAGTTCAAGAGAGCAGCTCTCCATTTCAGGAAAATCCTTTTCACCCAGAGAATGGTGGGGGTCTGGAATGTATTTCTTGCAAGGGTAGTTGAGGCAGGAAACCTCACGACCTTTACAAAAATACTTGGATGAGCACCTGAGGCATTGTAACATTCAAGGCTATGGGCCTAGCATGGGGAAGTGGGACCTGTGCAAATAATGGTATATTTTTGGCTTGACCTGATGGGCCGAAGGATATCTTCTGTAATATATGGGTCTATGATTCTACCACCACCTTCTCAAGGGCAACAATGGACGTGCAATAAATATACGCCAGCCAATGCCAACCAGCTCCCATGAATGAATGTATAAAAAATGAAAACATCATCTTTTCGATAGGAAAAGTTATTTGTTGTTTTCTGAGCACTAATCTTTGTTTTGTACAGAAAATACATGCTTTATTATGGCAAATGGAGATGAAATATGCATTGGGGTGCTGGGTTCTGAAACAAAGGTATTTTCATGTACCAGCTCATGTGTTTGGGGAGGCAGTAGTCAATGACCACAGACAGATACTAGAAACTTCTAATCACAGAGGTGTCTGTAGAAAATCAACATCCAATTTGCAGTAATTTAGGGAGCACCTGTGGATGGTGAAACAGAGTTAACATATCAGGTTAATAACTTTTAGCAGATGACTGATCAAAACATCAACCTGAAACATTTATCTCTCTTCACAGGTGCTGCCTGACCTGCTGAGTGTTTACACTTGTTCTGATTTTATTTCTGATTTCCAGTATTGGCAGCATTTTACTTATTTCCACAACTAGTCATTGTCCCAGCCACTAAATAAGGCACAATTCTCAATCAAAGCCAAAAAGTCAAATGTTTAAGCTGACGCTAGATAGCTTTCCATGGTAACTTATAATGAACAAAACGGAAAATGAGTAGAAGTTGACAGGGTGCTTGAGTGTGTGCTGAAGGGGTCAAAGTGTGGATAGAAAGGTTTATGGCAGGTTGAGATTGAGCAGAAATGAATGAGGAAGATTTTGGAGTGGGTCAAATCAAAAACAGATTTGAGAAATGTCAAGATTACGTTGTCAAGTTTGAGGGAGTCTTTTACATACTTGAATGTCTTTGGACACAGTGAGGTTAAAAAATCATACCGGTTACTTGGGCTAATACAGGGACACAAAATAATAAAGCAGGAAAGGGTACAGAGTTGGATGATCAGCCATGATCATACTGAGTAGTGGAGCAGGCTCAAAGGGCCTACAACTGCTCCTATTTCTATGTTTCTAAACAGCAAAAGGGAATTGAAAGCTATTCTCAATAATAGTGACTATGAAACTACCATAGATTGTTGCAGAATTCATTTCATTCACTAATTTCCTTCAGGGAAAGAATATTTGCCATCCTTAGCAGCTCTAGCCTACACTTAATGCAGACTGCCCTCTGAAATGGCCTGACATGCCATCCTGTTCAAGGGTAATTGGGGGCAACAAATATTGCCTTTGCCAATAATGCCTATATCACATGAAAGAATAATTTATGGATCATGTAATAACTTTGTAACACAGGTTAAATCTCAGCTAGAGTACTGTTGACAATTCAGGGCACAAAGGAGAGATGTAAATGCTTTGGTATAGGTAGGATGAGGTTTAGCAAGATATTATCAGGGATGACAGACTTCAGTTATAAGGAGAGATTGCAGTTAGGATTATCCATACACTTAAAATCAATGGCAAAGAATCTGAGGGGAATATGGAGAATTTTTTCCACTCCAGATTTCTCCAAATCCAGAACACTTCATGAAATGCAGTGGAAACTGATTCCATACTAATTTCAAAGGCAGTGAGACAGTTACCTGAGGACAAAATGCCTGCAGGGTTTATGGGCCAAATAATACTTTCAAAGAGCCAGCAACATGTTGAAGATCTCTTACTGCGTTATAAGATTCTATAATTATAATCCTTGCACGAGTAATAAACCCCGGAAAATGACAGGTAAGAAATGATTCCAGCAAAGTAACTTGAGAAAAGCTCAGGTAGATCTGGTGAGGGTTGATGCAATCAAAGTATAAAATGTCAAATTTAGATAAAGAATGTATCCCTAAATGTTGGATCAATTTGAAACAAAGGCAGGTATAGTGAAACATAATAAAAATGGATTATTGGAGAAAGTTACTTGTTGGTTGTTTAGTCTTAGTATGCTGGTGGGACAATATTTTCTTCCCATCTCTGGTTGCTCAGAGAGCATCAGAAGTCAATGTGAAGTATCCTCAAGTCAAATCACAACGGAAACCCTCGAACTTTGAAGTAAACTTCATGTTTTCTCAGTTTCCATTCTGGTACTGAGCTTACCATGCTAAGATCTATTAAATTTTCAGTATTTGTAAAGGAGTTTGATGAAAATAATTACTTAAAGATAAAAGAACAAAACTTAGATACTTTTGTCTTATTGTATGGCTTTCAAAACTCAATCTTCTATCAGTCGTAATATCAAAGCTGTTCTCATCAGTAAGCCAGGCATTTTTTGGGCATTGTAACAATTAATGCACCTTTATGGAGGTTCTCCATGACAAATGTATTTCATGTGTGTAGCTGTGGCAGGTTGATTAACACCCACTTATTCAGCAATAGACAACATTAATTGATCAGATTAATTCTCTTCAAGGGCATTGGCAATACACCAGTAGCAACGGTTAAATTTTGCTTAAGCTTGTAATTACTAATGTGATTACAACAGAAGTCTTTTCCACATCTTAATGATTAATGCACAGTTTGAAGCATATTTTTCTTTATCATCTATTTGGTGGTCTACCGCCTGTTCTACATGAATGATTTAGGTGGGCTGTGCTTCTGTGAAATCCAATAAAATGGTGCCTGTAGAAGGTGGCAAAGGTCAATATGGAAACTTAAGATTTTACAAACTCCACTATGCTTTAATAACCACATTTAATATGACCCTTTGAATACAATAGTTCTGTGAAAACGTGAAAGAAAACGTTTAAGTTACAGAAATCACAAAAGTCTTTTTACAATCCTTTTGTGATGGGGGCACAGCTCACAAAAATCCAACTTCCTCTAGAATCACTGTGTGTTGACTTGATGGCTTATCATATGACTCTATCAACTCAAGAATCCCAGAGGCTTTGTCATCTCTTTTAGTCTGTTCTTTCTTTGTAATGATTCTGTGAGTTTAAACCCTAAAAGCCTACACTCTGAAGTAGAGTTGAGAATATAGAATTCAATCAGTAATAGCAACTTGTATTTTGATGATGCCTTTAATGTAATGAAACATCAGAGGAGTATTATAAAACAAGGAATCATGTTCAATCACCTAAGGTAAAATTAGGTTTGGTCAAACAGCAGGATTCTAAAGAATACCTTCAAGTAGGAGAGTGAGGTCAGAAGTTGTGGAAGTGTAAGAAGGGGATTCCAGAGGTTGGGATGTAGACAAATTAAAGCACAGCCATCAATTGTGACGCAATTAAAAATGGGGATGCACTAAAGGCCAGAGGTAGAGGGGGTGGAGAAGATTACAGAGATAGGGAGGGGACCAGGCCACAGACAGATATGAAAGCCAAGGATGTGAATTTTAAAATTAAGGCAACAGTTGACTGGGAACCAATGTAGGTGAGTGAACACAAGGGTGACAAGCAAATTGGATTTTGTTGCAAGTTAAGTCAAGACACTAAAGTTTGGAGGTGCTCCTGAAGGATACAATGTGGGAGACCAGCCAGGAATGCATTGGAAAGAGGTCTAAAGGTAAAAACAGCAGATGAGCTAAGAGAGTCAGGCCATGTTATGGAAGTGGGAATAGACAGGAGTGCAGATGTGTACATCAGGAAGTTTCTAAAACGATAAAGTAAGTATCCAGGAGCATCCTGAATTACTGGAATATCAAACAGCAAAGAAACCAACAACCATTTTTCTCACAGACAACAAGTTGAGAGAAAACGAACCATCCAAGAACATAGCTTTCTTTGCTAGGAGGCCACATATTTGCAACATATATGGAACTGCATGGTGCCAGGTCATCAAAAGCTTTGAAGATCTCTATGGAAGTGATAGATGAGAGATCAAAGTGTTCATAAGTTAACTTTGGAGCTGGGTTATATTGCAATAAAATTGCCAGTAAAAAGACCCATCAGGCCAGAACTTTCAAGATGACGCATATTTTTAGAAATTAATGGTATCTTGCATGACGATAATAAAAAGTAAGGATACACAACCATAAAGAATACAACAATTAACTTTCTTTGACATATTATGAGAGGACAATACAATTGTATAAATTGTACAACATATCCTCATTATTTTACGGCACTGTGTCACAAAACTGAATTAAGTCATTTTCAATGGTAACCTGTAAACACAAACACTCAAAAGCAAAATTATTTGAAAGACTACATACTGTAATCTGTTCAAGACAAACAATACATGTATGGATGATTAATGGGAGACTGGGCTGCACTCAATGAAGATTCTGCGTAATATATCTTTAGTAGTTTTGAAGTTTGACTGTGTTTAGCATCAAAAAGGGATACTGCCACTGATGAACTTCTCCAAAGCATATAAATGTTTTTGATGTTTGTATGTTGCAGTGCCTGAGTTGGAGGTTGGCTCTATCTTCAAATTTTTTTTTGAAAAAAAGCATTTGAGAACATCTGAAAAACACAGGTTTATCATCAGATAAGAAACCTGGTTATTGCCATTGACAGTGATCAGAGATGTTCTTAGATCAATCTATTCTCCACTTCAGTTTCCTTTGATGAAATCAGTATTACATAATTGCAATTGGCATACGGCGATAAAGGAGGATTACAAAAACTCCAGATAGAAGTATAATTTCTAAAAATTTAAATAACTGGCTTTACATAATATGTGGAATATTAAAATCTCCAGCTGATATTTTTTCACAAAAATCTGCAAACATTTCAACCACCAGCATAGGTTGTGATCAATTGGTTGTTGGTGGAACTCCACAATAAGTATTGAACTGCAGCACTTTGTTACAACATCTGTTCTATTTTCTCATCTTATGAGAACAGAAGGATATGGAGGGACAGTTTCCTATGGTGAGCAAGACTCTGGTTCCTCACTGAATCCTTCTTACCATCCATCAACCTGAACAGTATATGTGACATGAGTAGAGAACATCTCAGCCCCATCCTGGACAGGAATTTTGGATTGGTTGGTCTTGGTTGAGTGTGAACTGCTGAGAAATTAAACCAGGGGCCCAGTGTAGGGTGTGTTTGGCCACTGACCTGCCCTCTAATGCATGTAATTTTGAATCCACTTCTAAATAAGACTATTCTCAGCATATGGGTTTGCTGATCTAAACTCCTCATGGCTGGTTTATTTTATCTTTATTCATTTATGGGATGTGGGCATCATTGACAAGGTCTGGATTTGTTTCCAGTCTCTAGTTGCCCTTAAACTGGGTGGTTTGCTTGGCCATTTCAGAAGACAGTTAAGAGTCAACCATATCACTGTCGAGCTTGAGTCACAAGTAGGCCAGACCAGGTAAGGGTTGCAGAATTCCCTTCCTAATGAAATCAGCTGTTTTTTTACACCATCGATGATGGTTTCATGGTGTTGAGGTTAAATTTACATTCCAGATTTATTAATTGAATCAGATTCTGCTAGCTGCCATTTGAATGCCAGTAGCATTTGAATCCAAGATCCCAAGGCATTTGCTTGGGCCTCTGGATCACTGCTCCGATGACATTATTAGTATATCATTATTTTCCCATGGTATACAGAGGAGACCTAATATACATATTAATGGCAAATCTAGAATCAGTCCACTTGTCTGTTATATGGAAGGAAATGGGGTAAAACTATTAATGTCATTTTGTATTACGTATATTTGCAACAATTTAAAAGTTATTGGAATGGTCAGGACTATCACTTTGAGATACTTCTATAAGGCATTCACATGAGATCTTCGTTCAGAGAGACAATTTCCATTCACAGCATTAAATGATTTGAATGGGGCTTCCTTCTGGGGCAATGTGATAGCAGTTTTGATTGGCAGCAGTATTGGCCAATCCCCAGACAGAGAAGTAGCCAGAGGGCAAGCGAGCCAGAAGAAATAAATGAAAATTCTTCCAAGGTCAAAGTGGATCAAAGTAAGAGGATAGATTCAGCAGAAAATGTTTAATATAACCTGATTAGAGAAGTAATATGAAGTATTTTGTTGCATTTTCTCCATCATAAGGCAGGCTTGTAAAAGAAAGCAGCTCGACAATAGGTACTGAAATTTATCACACTTTGTCCAACATGGAAAACTGGAGAACTACAAGTAGAGGAAAATTATGGAACCCAGTTCAAATGATCATAAAACTAGACAGCAAGCAAGAAATTACACCATACCTGAACAAATAACACAAGTTCACTGTTTCCCCAGTACCTCAATATGTGAAATGTTGATACTCGCACAAGAATAAAAGATACTTATTGTATTTGCACCCTTTTGTTCATATAATAACAAGAGTAAAATTATGCCAAAGGACTCAGATAATAGCAAGTCAGTTTGCATAATGTGGTGAAAAACAGCGATTAATACCAGCCTCTGCTGTTTAGTAACTTCAACACTGGTTCCCCGCAAGGGTGCCCTTATTAAACTTCTTATAAACTCATTACAGTGTGGCTAAATTCAGCTCTAAGTCCATTTACAAATTTGCTGATGACACCACTTTAGTGGGTCGAATCTCAAACAATGAGACAGAGTACAGGAAAGAGACAACCAGCTTAGGGGCATGGTGTAAAGACAACAATCTCTCCCTCAATGGCAGCAAAACAAAGGAATTGGTCATCGACTTCAGGAAGCAGAGTGAAGGACACACCCCTGTCTGTATCAATGGTACTCAGGCAGAGGTGGTTGAGAGCTTCAAGTTCTCAGGAATAACTATCACCAATCTACCCTGGTCCATCCACGTTGATGCTACAGTCAAGAAAGTACATCAATGCCTCTACTTCCTCAGAAGGCTAGGAAATTTGGCATGTCCACAATGACTCTTACCAATTTTTATAGATGCACCATAGAAAGCATCCTATCCTGATGCATCACAGCTTGGTATGGCAACTGCTCTGCCCAAGACCACAAGAAATTACAGAAAGTTGTTAATGCAATCCAGTTCATCTTGAAAACCAGCCTTTTTTCCATTGACTCCATCTACACTTCCTGCTAAAGCAGCCAACATAATCAAAGAGCCCTCTCACCCCAGTTATACTTTCTTCTACACTCTTCCATCAGACAGAAATACAGAAGTTTGAAAACACGTACCAACAGATTTAAGATCAGCTTCTTCCCTGCTGTTATCAGACTTATGAATGGACTTCATATATTACAGTTGATCTTTCCTTGCGACTTCTCTATCTGTAACACCATATTCTGCATTCTGTTCTATTACCCTAATGTACTTATGGAAGGAATGATCTGTCTGGTTAGCACACTAAACAATACTTTTCACTGTATCTCAGTTCATGTGACTGTCATAAATCAAATCAAAACACCAATTATCTGAACTAACAGTACTTATTTTTTGTGTATACACCTGCAGCATTAAAACTCTTTTATTCTAGGCCTAAATTGTAGTAATAAGTAGTGAATGAGGAAGGGGGAGGTGATGGCCAAATGGTATTATCGCTGGACTGTTAATCCAGAAACCCAGACCCAATGTTCTGGGGATCCGTGTTCAAATCCTGCCATGGCAGATGGTGGAATTTGAATTCAACGAAAGAAATCTGGAATTAAGATTGTAATGATAACCATGAATACATTGTCGATTGTCAGAAAAACTAATCTGGTTCACTAATGTCCTTTCGGGAAGGAAACTGCCATCCTTACCGGTCTGGCCTACATGTGACTCCAGACCCACAGCAATGTGGTAGACTCTTAACTGCCCTCTGAGCAGTTAGGGATGGGCAATGAATACTAGCCTAGCCAGCGATGCCCTCACCCCGTGAATGAATAAAGGGGGTTTGAAAAGTTCCTTTCTGGATTAAAATAGAATGTGAAACTTATATCTAAGTTAGGGATTTCATTTTCCTTTTAGCAGTTTAATGTCTGATTGAAAAAAATTTCGTTTTAGCAGCCATCAGTTGAAAAATTTCTTCATTGACTTCCTATCACAACACTTGTTTCTCCTCTCTCCATGATCTGAAACAAACGGCACAGGTCAAAGATGAACTCTGTTGATCCAGTGGACTGACTAAATATAAAACCCATGGTTGAAAAGGTGAGTCTGCATGCCAGCATTATTGCGTGCAGCATAATGACCCGTACTGCAGCTTTAACCTTATACAATGACCTGGCGAGTCACTTTTGATGCTACTAGTCTGTCACTTGCCTAAGTCTGAACTGATGACAAACAAAGCTATACATGAGATAGTGCCAAGTAGAATGCATTTAGTTCAAGTCTACTTAAAGATTTGCTGGTGAGGTCATCAGCTTGTGCTAAATCAGATTTGAACTCGAGTAGGAATTAGTAAGCTTGCAGATATCATGAATTCTTTGATTTTCGTGCATTTTAATATAAAAATTAATGAAAAGCAGAGACAATGATTTTACTGAATGAGCTGAAATGCATTTCAGACAAGCACGTGTGCAGTCTTGTGAGAGATGAGCTGGAATAATATTTTTGTTCAAGAATATGTTAATGAAAGGCTAGAGGGGAAGTAAATGGAGAAAAGGAAATAGAATTACCAAAATCTGACCAGGATCCCCTCCTCAAAGCAGTACATTGGTCAGATACAAGGGCACATATTTTGCTGCATCTGAGTACTTGAGATAGGACAGGTAGATGAGTGAGATGAGTGAGTGCTTGGGAATAGTGACCATACTGTTGCAAAGTTACCTCAAATTAGAAAGGGAAACTAGAATACCAGATTGAATTAAGATAGCTTTAGAGAGCTGAGCAATCTCGCTGAGGTGAAATGGTTGACACACTGGACGGTACAGCAACAGTGGGATGGATGCTCAACAATATCCCTTATGCTCACTGATCTATATTGGTTCCCATTTAAACACAGCCTTTACCATAAATCACTCATTCTTGTTCCATAATCCTTTCATAGCTTTTCTTCTGTACCTGTCTAATCGCCCCACCCAGTTAACACAAATCATCTTCTCCCAATGGCTGTAGAGCTCCTGCAGGAGTCAAACTATGGATTCCATTCACTAAGAAGCACAGTGGACATGATCTTCACAGAAAGATATAGAGTCATAGCCATACAGTTACAGCACAGAAACAGATGCTTTGGTCTAACCGTCCATGCTGACCACAACTTCAAGTTCATTCCATATTTGAACCATGTTTTGTGTAAAAAAAAAAATGCTCCTCATGTCGTTTTTAAATCTTCCTTCTCTCACAATAAAATATGCCCCCAGTCTTAAAATTCCCTCACCATAGGGAAAAGACACCTGCCATTCACCTTATCTATTTCCTTTTCCTGCTCCTCTGACGCTGCTTGGCCTGCTGTGTTCATCCAGCTCTACACCTTGTTATCTCACCTTATCTATACTCATGCTTTTGAAAACCCCTAAAAGGTCACCCCTCAAACTCCTACACTCCAGTGAAAAAAGTCCCAGCCTATCCAGCATTTCCCTACAACTCAAACCTTCTACTCCTGGCAACATCCTGGTAAATCTTTTCTGAACCCTCTCCAGCTTGATAATATCCTTCCTAAAAGAGGGAAACCAGAACTGGACATAGTAAACAGAAGAGGCCTCATCAACATCCTGTATAACTCAACATGACGTTCCAAGTCCTATAGTCAAAGGTCTGAGCAACGAAGGCAAGCATACTAAATGCCTTCTTAACCACCCTGTCTACATGTGATGCAAACTTCAAAAAATTATGTACCTGAACCCCTAGGTCTCTCTATTCTACGACACTACCCAAGGCCCTACTTTTAATTGTATAAGTCCTACTCCTGTTTGTTTTACCAAAATGCAATACCTTGCATTTATCCAAATTAAAGTCCATCTGCCATTCCTCAGCCCATTGACCCAATTGATCAAGATCTCTTTGTAATCTTGGATAACTTTTCTCACTGTCCACTATACCACCAATTTTGGTGTCATCTGCAAACTTGCTAACTATACCTTCTATATTCTCTTCTAAATCATTTATATAAATGACAAAGTGGACCCAACAGCGATGCTTGTGGAACATTGTTGCTAATAGGCATCCAGTCTGAAAAACAACCCTTCACCACCACTCTGTCTCCTGCTGTTAAGCCAATTTTGTATCCAATTGGCTAGCTCACCCTGAATCCCATGTGGTTGAACATTACTAATCAGTCTATCATGTCTTGTCAAAGTATGTCCAAGAAAAGTGCAGAAAACAGCAGCAACTTTATACGTGGCCCTCTTCAACCTCACATAAGACCAATGGCCCCCATCACCCTGGAGACACTATGGTCCACAGGCATCATGGTGTGGCCCTTCATATGTGGCTGCCCACAGAAATTTGTCACCTTTCTCTGCCTACTACACAACAACATGCAAGCCATGATTCTGACCAACATTACTTTCCAGCTTCTTCGTTACAACAGATCTGAGTGAAACCCAGCTTGACAAACCCAAACTTTGTCTTTCTTTAAACCGTGAAAGGTTGATTACAAATAACATTCACAAGAGTTTGCTAGTGTATTTTTAAGAAGAATGATAAAATATTTATTAAATAAAAGCTATATTATACCCAGCAAAAAATGTTGGAATAATTTTATGACAAATATCATAAAAAGGTGCAAGCTTACCTTCCTTAATTCTTTACAAACTCGCAAACCACATCAAAGATTTACAGCTATCTTCACATCAAGGTTTCTTGCTCAGACTGACACATTTGCAACTGATGTTCATTCACTGAATTTCTGTGCCTTTACTAAACCTTTTCCTTCAGCTAGTACCTCATTCTGAAACATCTAAAATAAGCTGCAAACTAAACTGACCGTTACTTTCACTTCCGAGCAAACACGAGTTCCCAAAACTCAAGGATTTTGCAGGATTTCTTACCAGAGTGTTTATCACTCCTGTCTCTGCTCTCTGGCACATAGAGATATACAGTACAGAAAACTGAGACCCTTCGGTCCAACTTGTCCACGCCAACCAGATATCCTAAATTAATCTAGTCACATTTGCCAGCATTTGGCCCATATCCTTTCAAACTCCTCATATTCATATTCATACACCCATCCAGATGCCTTTTAAAAGTTGTAATTGTACCAGCCTCCATACACAATTATTGACTGACTTAGAGTCGTAGAACCCCTACCGTGCAGATAGAGGACATTCAGCCCACGAAGTCTGCACCAAGCCACCAAAGAACATCCCATCCCAAGCTAACCTGCATTTAGGATAGCTAATCCATCTAGCCTGCACATCTTTGTACTGTGGGAGGATACTGGAACACCCAACAGAAATCACCACAGATACAGGGAGAACATGCAAACTCCACACAGAGAGTTGCCCAAGGCTGGAACTGAACTCAGATCCCTGGCGCTGTGAGGCTGCAGTGCTAACCACTGAGCCACTATTGATGTTAATGTGATGTTAATCAACTGAATTGTTTTGTCATGGATAGTGTTAAGTTTCTTGAATGTTGCTGCAATCATCAAGGCAAATGGGAGTGTGCCATCACGTTCCTAACTTGTGTCTTGCAGATGGTGGACAGCCTTTAGGGAGTCAGAAGATGAGTTACTTGCTGCAGGATACCTGGCTTCTGACCTGCTCTTGCAATTACAGTAATTGTGTGGTTAGTCCAGTTCAGTTTCCGATCAAAGGTAACTCCTAGGATGTTGGTAGTGTGGCATTCAGTGATGATAATGCAACTGAATTTTCAAGAGGCGATGGTAAGACTATCTTTAGTTTCAGATGGTCACTGCCTGGCATTTGTGGCGCAATTTGTCAGCCAAATCTGGATACTGTCAAGGTTTTGATAGATTCAGACATGAATTGCTTCAGTATCTGAGGAGTAGCAAATGGCGCTGAATATTTGCAATCATAGGTGAAATCCCCTTCTGACCTTATGATGGAGGAAAGGTCATTGATGAAGCAGCTGAAGATGGTTGGGCCCAGGATATGACCCCAAGGAACTCCTCTGGTGAGATGTCCTGGAGCTGAGATAACTGATTTCCAATAATCACAACTATCTTCCTATGTGCTAGGTATGACTTCAACCAACTAACTAAAATTAACCCATGGGTGGAATCTTCTGAACCCATGCATGACACAGGTATTTGGTGAGAAAGTTGAGAAAATCAGTTGAGATTGACAATAAGGAGATTTCTGATGTTGAGAGTAAAAAGTCCTATTTTCCAGACAAGTGTTGGCAATAGCAGGACGAGAATCTTGTTAGTGAGTGGTGAGAGGCCATTTGCATGGATTAACATCTCATTGTTAGTTAATCTTGCTTTACTTATAAACAGTTTCCCATTCTCCCACCTGCCAGATAGAAACAACAATATTGCAATTCCCTGCATGAAAGTCAGTGTGGCAACTAAATTCACTGCTTGCTCTTCTGGCTTTTTGTTTGCACTGACATCTCAGCGTGCACTCCATGGGCAGCGACTCTCACCTCATCCTATCTATGGACGTCAGCATCGGACATATATCAGCCTTACTGCATCATCATGACACCCACTTTCATTACAGTTATGCAATTCAAAGCTGCATTTTGGAGTACATCAACTCCTTTCACTGTAATGCTGCTGGTAGGACATCTTGCATACAGGGACAGGCACCTACCTCAATGATCTTCTAAATTCACTTATTGTATGTGGCGTCACTGATTGGGCTATCATTTATTGCCTGCCCCTACTTTGATTGGATTTGACTAGGGTGCATTTGTCCCCTTAGAGGGGCAGCACTTAATCTTCCACCTAGGTACCTTACAACTCTCAGGACTCAATTCTGAATTTAACAATTTCAATGCATGAACACCTCCTTCCATGGTCATTACCCATCCTGACATCCCAAAGTCCTGATCTGTGTGGGGTATTCCCAGCACAACCAGTCCATTTTCAACTATTCACAGTTCCTTTTATCATCTACTCAGCCTTTATTTCTTCTCTGGCTTACTATCAGCAAACCTTTTGTCTGCTTCCTTTTTCTCCCTTTCCCTCTCTCACTGGGAATCATTTCCACCTATTTGTTTTACTCCTTACCTCTCCGTTCCACATTGTATCAGTGGTTAAGATGCAAACAATCCCAACCCACTCATTTTTGAAATTCATGTTCCGCACAAATGATTTTACAAGTATATTAATGAAAAGAGAATTATTAAATGAGCAGTTCAATTCCTGAGCAGACACAAATAACAATTTATTAGTGATAATCAAAAACTGCAACAGTAAATATTTCATAGGTGTCTTTACTGAAGAGATTACCCTAGATCCGAGTGTTGATGTGTGCAGGAGGACGGAAAAGTGGCTAATATAGTGGCCAATTATTTTAGAATGTCTCACTGAACTAACCTGAGTAACAGTAGACCAGCTTGCTAAGGGGAATTTAAAAGCCTTTAATTAAAGATTTTGATCTAGAAAAGGAAAATTAGTTACGAGTAGCTAATAACAATTTCAGAAGGGATGATCATGCTTGGCAAATATCATAGAATTCTTTAAATGTGTAACAATAAATGTGGAAATGTAGTTTCAGGAAAGTCTTCAACAAGTTACCAGAAGCAAGAACACTAGAAATAACTAAAGAATTTGCAATTAGCAAACTGGATTAAAAGTTGTTCGCAAGCGAGAAAGCAGAGAGCTAAGCTTGGATGGAAGTGGGCAGTCATGCACAAAATATAATACAGTTCTCAGGCTAGTAATGGTAATGATTTCAGACTAATTTGGACAGAGACCAAGAGGAGTGATGCCAGAATTTGATGATGAACGGAAGGTAGAGATAATTATTCTCATAATTGAAGAAAGCCAAAAGAGGTTTTGCTAAAATAGGGAAATGAACTAAAAGGTAGTAGATAGGAATTCATTGTAAGTACTTGCAAGGTGATTCATTTTGAGAAAAGAAATTTGGAAATAAATCATAGAATCTTTAGAAACAGGCCCTTGGGCCCAAACAAGTCCACACTGACGCTCAGAGCATCCCACCCAGACCCACAACCCACTTAATCTACACATCGCTAAACACCATGGGCAATTTAGCAAGGCCAATCCACCTAGTCTGCACATCTTTGGACTGTGGGAGGAAACCCACACAGACAGGGGAGAATGTGCAAACTCCACACACACAGTCACCCAAGAGTGGAAATGTACCCGGGTCCCTGGCACTGAGAGGCAGCAGTGCTAACCACTGAGCCACCATGCCTCCCGAAGTTAGTTCAGTGCTGTTTTTTGCCCATCCTTCCTAACATTTCCTTTTTTGGCTATACGACCATCTTTCCTCGTGTCTCTCTGAATGTTGCCACATTTTTCTTGGCGAAGGTACTAAATAAATGCGTTTTGAGTGAGGCTAGAAAACAAATACCTCCGAAATCTCAAAACTCCATGTAAATATAGAGAAAATTTCCTCTCCTCAAATTGTCCTATTATCTGAAACTCAGCTGCTATTCCTGAAAGGTAATACAAGTCAACAACATCTGTTCCATCTGAAAATTGCAACAGTCAAAGATGTGGCTCCTTACCTCTATTATGTACAGCACCACATTTTTGTAAAAACAGTAAAGGATGCACTTTGTCACTCTGATATAACTCCAAGCTCCGTGGACTAATAGAAGTTTTTCCAAATATGAAAACTAGAAGTAAAAGAGCTTTTATCAGTATCACAAAGACTTATTTTAAGTAACACTAAAGAGCAAATAACGCACAGGATGGACAAATCTGCAAAAAAAAAATTAAATGATACTATAAATGTTGTAACATTCAAATGATAATCAGGTTTACGAAATCAAAGATCTACTTGCAGTAATTTCCTCGGTGTAGTAAGGCTGAAATTGTTTTGTATTAAGAATCAGAAATCATTCTAATATAGTGGTATTTATAACATGATCAGGCACTACTTTCAGTCCACCTTCCTTTCACCAGTACTGGGCTTCCAATCACAACCCTTCCAACTTCAGCACATACTTACTGAGTGAAGAGTCTACATTTTTTACTTCTTCCACTGAGTGCAAGAAATATATTATCTTTCCTTCTGTATAGAAGGCAAGAAGATCCTATATAAAGCTTGGCACAAGACTATTGGCACTCATTCCTTTATCATATGATTATAAGCCCATCCTTTGTGTTATAACTACCTACTTAATTTCATTGTAGATCCTGAAGTGTGTCACTCCACGGTGCACGTTCCACAGTGTTTCTTGAACAAAACATGTAATGAATAGTGGACCCTGACAGAAGTTGGTTTATTTGATTACAGACAGCATAAGAAGGGGAGAATAGAGTCATCACATTGAGGATGTTTCAGGCAATGAAAGATGTAACTGGTTAACATTCGACATTAACTCGCAATCTATACTTGGAATTTGATGGAAGGTTCGAGAATTTCAGGTTTACTTTTACTTACGAGTCTGATTGACAGAATTTATCCTCCGGGCAAGCAGGTCCTTGCTGGGCCAGCAGTGGAAAGTGTATCAATGATTTGTGATTGTAAGGTGCAAGTTGGTTTGTTAATTCACAATGTGTACATAGGAGCCCCAAGAGATGGCTACCATCAACCTGAAGTCAGTTCTTCCGGGTTAAGTGATTATCATGCAACTTTGAAAACAAAGATGCTTCACACTCTATATCAGACCAGTGGAAAGATTATAAATTTATTTTTCATTTGAATGGGGTTTGGAGAGTCATTCACTGTAAAGAGAATTGGTGCCAAAAGTGCATCAGTCACTGAAGTGGAAGAAAATTTCCAAATTACAAGGAAAATACTTCTGAGTAAACCACAATCTCTGGAATAATGATATTCAGACTTTTTTTTTAAATCAAAGTTATTTCCAGCTATTTACAATCTATACTAACAATTTTGAAGAAGAGACAGGGTAATGTATTGAAATCTGAAGATGATACAAAGCTAGGCGGAAAGCTAAGCTGTGAGGAAAAGGTTCGCCAAACTGGTCCCTGGGATGAGAATGTTGTCATTTAATGGGAGACTGAGAAATTGAACCTAAATTCTTTGGCATTTAGGGAAAAAAAAAGAAAAGATCTCACTGAAACTTACAAGGTTCTGAAGGGGCTTGACAGGATAGACATTGATTGTTTCCACTGATTGAGGAATCTAAACCACAGGAGGCACATGATCAGGGTAAGGGCCCGTCATTTAGGATTGAAAAGAGAATAAATTACTTCCCTTGAAGGGTGTGAATCATTGAAATTCTCCAGCTGAGGGGGTTTTGGATCTTCTATCATTAAATACATTTAAGTCTGGGCTAGACAAATTTTTGATCTCATAGGAAACCAAAGGTTGAGCAGGCAGGCAAATGGAATTGAATCCCACAATTAGCCATGATTATTCTGTCAGACAGTCAATTTCTATGCTCCGCCCTCTCCTCCTGTCTTCTGGTTATGTAACATGAAATTTTAATTGATAATACATTTGCTTGCCCTGGTAAGAAAAGGTACCAACTTTGATGCAGTAGCAAAACATTCTGACTGCATTTGTACAGGAGTTGGCATTTTGTAAACAATGAAGTGGACTTTTGATCATGATCAATGAGACAAAGTATTAAAGTCTCTAACCTGTGCTATAGAGTAATCAGACGAGTTAGTGGCTTGCAGGCCTTCATTGCCACTAATCCCCACTCCAACATGTGCAGTCTGAATCATCCCGACGTCATTGGCTCCATCTCCGATGGCCAGGGTGATAGCATTGACATGGTTTTTCACCATGTCTACTATTTCAGATTTTTGGAGAGGAGAAACTCTGAAATGAAGTAACACATAAATCACTATGACAGCTTTGGATCCACAAGATTTTTGCATAAAGCACAAGTCCCCATCTTGTGAAACAAATACTGGTACACTCCAGCTTTCTATCATTTAAATTCCATGGTAGCTTTTGGGGTTAATTCATGAAACACTGAGCATGAAATACTTAGCAGTTCAGAAAGCCACAACCCCAAATAAGATCTTGCACGTTGTCATGCTTGGCTTCGGAGGTGAGCAGATAGTGGTCTAATTATGCGGTGCATTGTGTCTTGTAATCAGCTGTTAATTAAAACAAAAAATTTGTTTTGTCTTAGTCTTAAAGTAAGAGATCATCTGCTATTACATTAGAAAATATAGTGGTACCAAGTAAAATTGCTCACCTATATAGGCTGAACAATATTGACTGGCATTATGGTGAAGATGAGCATGTCAGTGTAAAAGACAAGGCTGAAATGTTTCCAAACATCAACTGAAAGTGCAAAATAGACAATGCAACTCAGCCTCCTGAGGGCCCAGTGTCACGGATGGCAATTTTCAGCTAACTGAAATGATATCAGGAAATGCTTGAAGGTACTAGATTTAGCAAAGGCACATTTTGTCTTTTAGTTCCCATATGTTATAAGTAATTACACTTTAGTTTCAGATAGGTGACCCAATAACACTGAAGGAACAGTGGTATATTTCCAAGTCAGGATGGCAAGTGGCTTGGAGGGTAACTTGAAGGTAATGGCATTCCCTTGTATCTGCTGGCCTAGTCCTCCAAGATGGAAGCGGCTGTGAATTTGGAAGGTGCTGTCTAAGGAGCTTTGGTGAATTTCTGCAATACATTTTGTAAATGGTACACACTGCTCTGACAATGCATCACTGATGGAGGGAGTGGATGTGTTGCCAATCACGTGCACTGCTTTGTCTTGGATGGTGTCAGACTTGGAATGTTGTTGGAGTTGCACATCCAGGCAAATGGGAGCATTACCATCATAATTCTGACTTGTGTCTTATAGATGGTGGCAGGTTTTCAGAAGTCAGGAGGTGAGTTACCTGCTGCAGTATTCCTTGCCTCTGACCTGATCTTGCAACCATTGCATTTGTATGGCTAGTCCAGTTCAATTTTTGGTCAATGGCACATCCCGAGGATGTTGACGGTGGGAGATTCAGTGATGGTAATACCTCAGAATGTCATGGGAAGCTGATATTTTTTTCTCTTATTGGAGATGGTCATTGTTTGGCATTTGTGTGGCGCAAATGCTACTTGCCACTTTCCATCTTGCTGTACTTGGAAATGGAATGCTTCAGCACCTGTAGAATAGTGCTCAATTATGACCTGCCCACAAAAAAAATTGAAATAACTGGATGCGTCTGTCAGTCTACTTAATCACATAAGCTGTTGTCAACATTTCTATCAAGGGGCACTTGCTCTCCGGCGGTCAGTTTGGAATCTGGAAGGATCAGGTCTAATTACAGCCTGAACTGAAGTATGAACAAAAGAGATGAACTTCAGAGGTTAGGACATTTGACAGAACTTAACATCTATGTTTCATCAACAGTGGCATCAAGGCCTCCTATCAAAACTGACGTTATTGGGAATCAGTCTGAAGTCATACCCAGCACAAAGGAAGATGGTGTGGTTGTTGTAGGGCAATCATTTCAGCCTCCGCACATTGCTGCAGGAGCTCATAAGCACAGCACTGGCCCAAACGTTTTTTTGCTTCATCAGTTATCTTCCCTACATAATTCAGTCAAAACTGTTCAGACCCACTCATAATTTATCAAAAGACAAAACCACAACAACACCTCCTCCATGATAATTCTCAACACTGGCACCCTGCAAGGCTGTGTACTCAGCCCCTTACCATACTCCCTATACACTCATGACCGTGTGGTCAAATTTCATCCTAACTCCACCTACAAGTTCACGGACAACAGCACTATTATAGGCCAGATATCGAACAATGACAAGCCAGAATACAGGAAAGAGATACAGTGGCGTGGTGTAAAGATAACAATCTCTCCCTCGATGTCAGCAAAAGAGCTGGTCATTGACTTCAGGAAGCAGGTGGAGGGTATGCCACTGTCTATGTCAATGGTGCTGAGGTGGAAATAGTGTGGAGCATAAAGTTCCTAGGAGGAACCAATAATCTGTCCTCACCCACCCACATTGATGCTACGGGCAAGAAAGCACAACATGCCTCTATTTCCTCAGGAGGCTAAGGAATTTGGCATGCTCATAAGAACGCCGACCAATTTTTATGGATGCACTACAGAAAGCATTCTATCCAGATGCATCATGGCTTGGAATGGCAACTGCTCTGTCCAGGACCATAGAAACTAGAGAATTGTGAACATGGCCTGGTTCATGACACAAGTCAACTTTCCATCCACTGACTCCACCTAACTTCTTGTTGCCTCAGGAAGGCAGCCAACATAATCAAAGACTCTTCTCATGCTGGTTATAAACTCTTCCAACCTCTTCCGTCTGGCAGAAGATACAAAAGTTAAACACACGTATCAACAGATTCAAGAACAGCTTCTTCCCTGCTGTTACTGACTTCTGAATGGACCTCTCAAATTTTAAACTTAATGTTGATCTTGCTGTTTGTGTGCCTTCTCTGCAGCTGTAACATTGTATTCTTCGTTCTGTTCTATTGCCCTAATGCACTTTGTATGGTATGATCTGCCTGTTCTGCACGTAAAAAAAAATCCCCAATACCTAGGTATATGTGACAATAATAAATCAAATCAAATCAAAGTCAAAACCATTCATGCCCACATCCAACAAGACCTGACAATGCTCAAGCTTGAGTTAATGAGTTACAAGTAATATTTGTGCCACACAATGCTATGAAATGACATCACCAGCAAGACAGAAGCTAAATATCTTCCATTGACATTCAACAGCATTATGATTGCTGAAACCTCATCATCAATATTCTTGGAGGCAAGAGATTGTGTGAATGTTATAGACCAAAAACTTCACTGTAAAAGCTCAATAAACATTGGGGTGAAAAAACAAGTCTGAGGCTAGGGATTCTGAGGTGCAACTTATTTTCTGACTCCCTAGAATCTGTCTCTTACCTATAGGGCATAAGTCAGGAATATGATAGAATATCTTCCAATGAATGCAGTTCCAAAAAAACCTCAAGCAGTGCACTATTATCCAGGACAACTTTTCTTTGTATCCCATTTAATATCTCGAACATTCACTCCCCTTCATTACTGGTACACAGTGATAGTAGTGTGTACCACATATAATCTGCTCTGCAGCAACTCACCTGCACGAAACACAAGATCTCTACCTGAGGAAGGCAGTAGACACCACCTGCAACTTCTCCACTATGTCAAATATCATTCTGACTTGAAACTGAATCACCATTACTTCAACGTCTTGAAATCAAATGCCTGAAAATCCCTCTCCAGTAACATAAACTCTCCAGTCCCATAAACAAGGACTGCAGCTGTTCAAAAAGATGGCTCACCAGTTTTAAAAAGGACAGTTTGGGATGGGTACTAAATGTTGGTCTTGCCAGAGATGCATCTTGAGTGAATAAAAGGAACAAACCAAGAAATGGCACACTGTCCTTTTGAATATAAACAATAACTAGCTCTTTGCTTGCAAACTGTCCAAGCTGGAGAGAAATCCACATATCAACTCTAGACTAGACTTTCTTCTTAAAAGTGACAGTATCTTTTGAAGACTGCTGAAATGCCAGACATTCATGAACTGTGTTTTAAAAACTCCAGGACTAGGTGCCGAATCATGATCCTAGAGTCAGAGTCATATAGCACAGAAACAGGCCCTTCAGTCTGACAAGGCCAGGCCGAGCATAATCCCAAAGTAAACTAGTCCTACCTGCCTGTACTTGGCCCTTATCCCTCCAAACCTTTCCTAATCACATACTTATCCAAATGTCTTTTAAACATTGTAATTGTACCTACACCCACCACTTCCTCTGCAAGTTCATTCCACACATGAACCATCTCTGTGTAAAAAAATTGCCCTGGATGTCTTTTTTAAACTTTCCTCCTCTCACTGTAAAATATGCCCTCTCGTCACGAAATCCCCAACCCTTGGGAAAAGGCACCTGCCATTCACCTTATCTATACACCCCATTATTTTATAACCCTCTATAGGGTCACTCTTCAATGTCCTATGCTCCAGTAAAAAAAAAGTCCCAGCCTATCCAGCCTCTCCTTATAACTCAAACCCTCCATTACCAGTAACAATCTGGTAAATCTCCTCTGAACCCTCTCCAGCTTAATAATATCCTTCCTATAATAGGGCAACCAGAACTGGACACAGTTTCTTTGTTCAGTATACTGTTTATTTAACTGGTCTTCCTACAGTGTTCAGGCATTCCTCAACAATATACTGATCACCCTCAGTAGAGATATAGGTCTTTCATGGACATGCTCAAGTCTCTCATCAAAAGATGTGGAGGTGTTGGTGTTGGACTGCGGGGAACAACATCAGAAGTCACATGACATCAGGCCAAAGTCCAACAGGCCCACCTGAGACCACAAGGCCCTGAAGCACCATTTCCCTCATCAGATCACCTGATGAAGGAGCAGCACCCAAAGCCTGCAACTTCAAAACAAACCTGCTGGGCCACAACACGGCGTTGTGTGATCCTGACTCTCATCAAAGAACAAAACACAATTCAGGATCTCTTGCTTCTGTAAATCATCATTGTCAATAGCACATTCATTCTCTCCCACTCTTTGCTGAAAGAGTCAATTAAGCTCAGGAATGATCATCTGTCTGGTCTCCTCGGTATCTGCTTCATCTGGCATCTCCTTAAAGGGAAATGAAAAATCTACAATATCAACCTGTGGTCCGAGGGATGGTGTTTCCTCAAAGAAAACGGATTTACAGCAGATTGAGGGTCAAAATGAATGTCTTCTGCAGTGGGTGAATAAAGAAGATTCAAAATCCACTTGCCTAGGTCAGTGCAGCTCAAACAACACGCAAGAAGCTTGACACCATCCAGGACAAAGCAGCCTGGTAGATTGGTACCACGTCCACAAACATTCACTTCCTCCACCACCACTCAGTAGCAGTAGTTTATGCCATCTACTTGGTGAACTGCAGAAATTCACCGAAGCTCCTAAGACAGCACCTTCCAAACCCATGATGACTTCCATCTAGAAGGACAAGGGCAGCAGATACATGGGGATATCACCACCTGCAAGCTCCCTTCCAAGCCATTCACCATCCTGACTTGGAAACATTTCATCGTTCCATCACCATCACTGGGTCAATATCCTAGGAACCTCCCCACCTCCATCTCCCCCTCACCCCGACATTGTGGGTGTACCTACACCAAATGGTACAAGGTGGCAGCTCAACACCATTCCCTCAAGGACAACTAAGGATAGGCAATAAATACTGGGTAACATAGATCCCTCATCAACATCACAAAAGCTGCATTGCTGATTCTAGGAATTTCTTGAGCAAAACTTGACTGCCACATTTCAAAAGCACTTCATTGGCTCTATAGCATTCAAGAAATCCAGAATATGTTCAAAGCTCTACATAAATACAAGGTTTTTCTTTAAAATTTTCTGATAACGCTATCTTTTGAGGTACTCCACTTTTACAATTCTTTACAAGATCAAAAAAAAAACCTTGTACAGTACCTAGCAACAATCCTTGTACAGTGCTCACATCAGAATCCCTTTTCCTAATACCTCAATAGCTATAAGGTAACTGTCACTTGAACTCTTAGACTGGAGCTATTGCATACCTGAGCTTAACTGCATTCACTTTCAAGTAGTGTTTTCAGGGTTTTATCCCAACACTTCTGCTTTGGGACCATCACCAGCTCCTTATTCTAAGATAAGCTAGTTTTGTTACGTTCTTTACACAGGAGCACTGCTCTTTATATTCATCTCCATACAAAGCCTTTACAGAACTTCCCAGAACAAAGGAAAATTGAAACAAAAACTTCTCCCTCTGATCCTATGGATGTTTCCATTCAGCTTAAACAACCAGAAACGTTAACTCTGCTTTCTCTCCAATGCGGAGTTTCTTCAACAATTTTTGTTTTTGTTTCAGATTTTCAGCATTGCAGCTCTTTATTTTTAAAACTTAATTCTTTAATAGGCATCTAGTACTTATTTCATTTTACATTTGACAATGATCAGTTGCTTCATGTTGCAATGTTTGCATCAAGATAGTGATGAGTAATGCACGAACTATGCTTGAATTTTCTGTTACAGGATTGCACAGGTTCATACTGACGTTGGCCAGCCGAAAGTCTAGATTCTTCCATAAATTTAAATGGAGGCTCAGTGGATAAATACAATATCAATTCAGTTCTAAAGTATATAAATCACAGAGGTCATCACACTGCGTGGCTGATCAGTGTATGGGGAGAGGGGCTGATTACTCTGTGTTTTGTGTGCTTGCGTGATATATACGTGTGTGATCACAGTGTGGGGGAAGAGTTGGTGGGGAATGAAAGGGTTAATTGTAGTTTGCTGTTACGGGAAGAAAAAGGCTGATAAATGTACATACCCTAGTATGTATAAGTACACATGCACATATAGCACATGTATGTATATGAAATGCACAGTAGAAAATTAGAAATTTACTTGACTTGTCTCACATTAAGATCAAGGAAGTCAATAGCCTTTACGGAATCTTGATTGGATTATGATATTGATTGGAAAAGCTCAATGCAATCAGATTCTGCAGCACACAGCCCAACTTTTTGGTGTCTGAAGAGTTACAAATGATAGAGAACATAATCATCAGTAAACACCTCCACTTATTTTGGAGGCATGGATCATTGATGAAAGAGCTGAAGATGGCTGACAGTAATAAGCTACTCTGGAAAACTCCTGCAATGATCTCCGGGAACTGAGATAAATAGTGATCAACTTCCTTTACACAAGGTATGACACCAACCAGTGGAGAGATTTCACCGAGATTACCATCAACTTGCATTTTGCTAGAGCTTCTTGGTGACACACTTGGTGAAATGCCACCTTAGTATCAAGGGAAGTTGCTCTCATCTTGCCCCTGGAATTCAGCTCTTTTATCCATGTTTGGATTAAGGTTCAATTGAAGTTTAGAGCAGAGTAGTTCTTTGCAGAACCTCTGAGTATTAGCATGCAGTTTATTGGTGGGTAAGTGCTGCTTGCTACCACTGTCAATGCAACCTGGCACCATTATGCTGATGAAGGTCATCAGACTGATCGGGCAGTACTGGCCAAATTGGATTTATTCTGCTTTTTGAGGCAGGACAGACCTGGGAAATTTGTCAGGTAAATGCAGTGTTGTAACTGCACCAGAACTGCTTGGCTAAGGATGCAGCTAGTTCCGGAGCAGAGTAGATTTTAACAGCACATCTAGAATGTTGTTAATGCTGGATACCTTGTTGGATTCTGTGCTTTTCACCCATTCCTTGATGGCTTATGTATTGAAACAATTTGGTTGAAGTTTAGCATTTTTGATGCTGTGACCATTAGGAGGAGGTCAAGATGGATAATCCAGTTGGCACTACTTGCTGAAAATAGGGCTACAAATGTGTAGTCTTGTCTTCTATAATGATGTGCTGGACTCCTCCATCATTGAAGATAGGGGTGCTTAGCTTTGGTGTGATCTGTTGGTTGTGGCAGTGATTTGCTCTACTGCATGTTGCTTCTGTTGGTTAGCGCTGATGTAATTCTGTACTGCAATATTACCAGGTCAGAAGCTTATTGCTTTGTAAGATATGACTGAATCTGCTCTTGACACACTTTCTTGCAATCCACATTCAAAAATGATCAGTCCCTTGGCTTGATAACAGAACCAAGTCATGAGATTACAAATTGTGGTTGAATACAATTGTGTTGGTAATGGCAGTCCGTAGTCGGTCAGGGATGCCCAGTCTGTGTTGCTCTATCTGTTCGGACTCTATTCCACTTAACAGGATGATAGTAGTACAAAGTACAAGAGATGGCAACCTAGATATGAAGAAGGCCTTTATCTCCAAATAGATTTTTTGTGGCAAAGGTAGATAGCTCCCTGATACGCAAGAGTGAAAGATTATTAAACTTGGGCCAACTTAAATCATTGTAGTGTTCTGGAGTAAAACTCTTTCACCTCAAAGTGTTTTCACATCTATTAGCCTGCCTTTAATTCAAAATCAGCCATAAAACTATAAGCAATCAAACATAACTAAATTTAATCTTCACTTAATCAAATCAAAATGAGTAATTATTGAAAATAACCCACTTCTACACTGTCCACCCTCAATAAATCAGTACTCCTACTCAACACCACTTTGACGAAACAATGAGGGTAGCAATGGCACAGGATATACTCTGCATGGGGTACTTCAATGCCTATCACCAAGAGTGGGTGGTAACAAAGCTACTGGCAAGCCTGGCCCCATCCAGAAGGGCATATCCACCTGCCCGGGTCTGCAGAACATGCTCAGAGGGAAAATTCAGCTTGACCTCATTCTTACCACCCACCTATCTGTCTACAATATGACTAATGTTAAGTTACCTCGTACAATCCATGAGCAAATGAATTAGGAGTAGACCATTCAGCCCAGAAAGAACGTGATTACAACCAAACTTTGAATAGGCTTCAATTAATTATTTAAATATATTTTAGATATTAAACTTCATAATACATTACAACAAAGTTGCTCTTAGAGAGCTCAGAAGCATCAACGCCATTGATAAATGATAGGAAAATAAACCTGCACTTCACATGTTCTGTTCATAAAGTTCCAATTAATTGTGAGAAACTATGAATTACTTATAACCATCAGGTGAAAGGAACAATTTGGAAAAACGTAGTCTCTCACCTCAACAGAAACCTCCGATACAGGTATCAATGAACAATGTTTTGTCTGCCATAGTGTCTAATCACATTTAAATCTGTCCAGTAGGGCATTAACCACAATCAAAGCTAAAAAAAGTAGAGCAAATTCTAGCTCACTTTAAACTTGCAACATACACCCGAAAATCAAATATTTTATTTCAGCAAATATTGTGAGTCTAACCACTTGCACCTTTAAAAAATATACAAAGTTCACTAGAGTATAGAAGTGCTGAGATTCTTTTCAAATAGATTTTTCAGGACAATCAAACATTTGCAGCATGCAATGATAATTTTGATAGCAAAAATAATTTGTCAACGGGCATAGAAAATAAAATTGTGTTCTTGCCTTCGCTGTCCCAAGCAATAGTCAAACTATTTAAGGCATTTCAATAATAACTACATTAGATCTCTCACAAAATTACACCTGCATTTGGAACATATACAGATCTCAACTATTTCCTTTCACATCTTATCTATGACTCTTGAACCTTTTCATTCCTTTATAATCTAGGTCACAAAGCTTTGTTACATGTATATGCTATCAGTATTCAGTTGCTTGGTTAGTGACTGTTCCCACGGCGTTTGGATTAAATCATGTTTAGCAATCAATTTTATGAAGTCCTGTCAAAAAAATCCGATAGAACTCCGTTTAGTCCCAACTGTATCATTAGTGTATTTACTTTCTTTACACTCTTTCAAGGAATTCTCCTGCTGCAGCTAGACTTTAATCTGGGTTGCCCTAAGAGCTCTTACAAACCTAAATTAACTCAAGACCAATAAGTAGATTCACTATCTAAACTCATTGAATAATTAGTCAATTAAAATGAGAAGTCGGTCACTATTTATCATTGTTAAGGTGATCTAAGAAATAAAATCAATGTTATGAAGTTGCTGGCTGATTCTGAACTAAATGTAGGTTAACGGATGTGAAAATGCTTTGAGGTAAAAGACTTCTACTCAAAAACACAGCTATGAGTTAAATTGGTCTAAGTTTAATAATCTTTTACTCTATCTATGTTTGCTTTAAAAAAAATCTATTTGGAGATAAGTCCTTCTTATCTTTGTACATGATGAAAATTAAATCAATTTAAAGAAACAGATAAACAACCACAAGGTGCAATGCAATGCAGATTTTGTGGGCACGCTGAACAAGCATGTCACAAAGCTATTCATTCGTGGCATCACTAATCCTCTGTCAAATACCTGTGCTCATAGGGAAATTGTCCAATATTTTAGCAAAGAGGTGTCGTTGAGGTTTAAAGCAAGAACTTACATTATTAATTAAAACAGAAAGGATTACAAGATTCAAAATTTGTGGACTACAAACTAGAAATTCCCATTGTTAAAACTGCTGAAAGTCCAAAATACAGGTGGATCTGCTATAATGCGTGTTTCATTAACGCAAATTGGCTGTAACACGATTGATGAATACTAGACACTGTTTGGATAACGTGAACTTTCTTCAAAACAGGGAGAGCGATTTTCTACAGTGATTTCCTTATAACATGATTTTCTATGGTGATTTTCTATAGTGCAAGTTCACACGAGAACGCAACTATCACTTTATAGGAGAACTACCTGTAGAGGAAGTAGCATACGAATTAGGATCAGGCCACTTAGGCAACTTGACCACTTTAGGCAAGGGTGGAGAAGGAGAGTAATATCAGAAAATTAACCATTACTTTTAAAGAAAGCAATCAGGAGTCAGAAAAGTATCGTTTAGCCAGTCCAAGTTTGACCATTAACTGTTCATGGACTATTCAGTCAATTAGAGCTCAGGTTCTCTTGGATCATGCAGAGGAGGTAGTGGTTACCAAGGGTTAGAAAAGACAGCTCTTACTGGTTCAATGTACAAAAAAAAAATTCTTCAGTCAATAGAACTGAAGCAGAGGCCTGTGTCCACTCAACCGGAGCCATGAACTGGTGTTCTGAAGTAGTTTGACTGAAAAACCACTGCTTTTCTAACTAATGTTTCCTTCGTACCTCTTGTGATAAACTTAAGTTCTGTCAAATTTGTGAAAACATATTCATGCCTGAAATGGATCTCTAAACTAATCAGGCTGACTAAACCTTTAGGGTGGCTCACACAAAACACAGTCTCTAACTGTACCTGGCTTAGGTTTTTTTAAAAATTCAGAGACTTTTTCCCAGGGTGGAAATGACAGGCAGAGTCAGGTACTTTAGAGACTTTTAAGCGACTCTTGGATAGGCACACGGAGGATAGTAAAATGTAGAGTATGCAGTGTAGATTGATCTTAGTAGGATAATAGGTCGGCAAAACATCGTGGACCAAAGAGCCTGTACTGTGCTGTACTTTTCTATGTTCTATGTTTACTGATGATCGACAGTAGACTGATGGGGCGGTAATTGGCTAGGTTAGATTTGTCCTGCTTTTAATCTACAGGACACACCTGGGCAATTTTCCACATTGCTGGGCAGATGCCAATTTTGTAACTACACTGAAACAGCTTGGCTAGGGCAACAAGTAGTTCTGGAGCATAGTACTATTGCTGAAATGTTGTCAGGGCCCATAGCCTTTGCAGTATCCATTGTCTCCCACTGTTCCTTGATATCCCGTGCTGCGGATGCTTCAGCCTCATCTCTTGCACTGATGTGCTAGGCTCTTCCATCGTGGAGGATGGGGATGATTGTGGCACCTCCTCCTCCAGTGAATCGTTTAATCATGCACCACCATTCACGACTGGATGTGGCAGGTCTGCAGAGCTTAAATCCGATCAGTTGGTTGTGGGATTGCTTAGTTCTGCTATCACTTGTTGCTTAAACTGTTTGGCATACAAGTTCTGTTTGGTAGCTTCATCATGTTGCCATCTCATTTTCAGATATGCCTGGTGCTGCTCCCGGCATGCCTTCCTGAACTCTCAATTGAACCCTGGTTTGGTAATGACAGTTGAGTGAGGATATGCCGAGCCATGAGGTTACAGATTGTGCTGGAGGACAATTCTGCTGCTGTTGATGGCCCTTAGTACCTCATGGATGCCCAGGCAGGAGTTGCTGATCTTTTGAAACCTGTCCCATTTAGTAGAGTGATAATGCCACACAACACGATGGAGGTTATTCTCAATGTGAAGGCGGGACTTCATCTCTACAAGGACTGTGTGGTGGTCACTCTTATTGGTACTGTCATAGACACAAGCATCTGCAGCTGGCAGATTAGTAAGGATGAGGTCAAGTATATTGTTCCACTCTTGTTGGTTCACTCATCGCCTGCCTTTAGGACCCAACCAGCTCGATCTGTAGAACTGCTGCAGAGCCACTCTTGGTTGCGGACACTGAAATTTCCATCCAGAGTTCATTTTGTGATCATGCCATCCTCAGTGCTCCCTCCAAGTGTTGTTCAACATGGAGGAGTATCAATTCATCAGCTGAGGGAGGAATGTGTTGTGATCAATAGGTGGTTTCCTTGTCCACGTTTAACCTGAGGCCATGAGACTTCTTGGGGTCCACAGTCAATGTTGAGGACTCCCATGGCAACTCCCTCCTGACTGTACACTACTGTGCCATGGCCTCTGCTGGGTTTGTCCTGCCAATGGGACAGGACATATCCAGGGATGGTGGTGTCTGAGACATTGTCTGTGAGGTATGACTTTGTGAGTATGACTATGTCAGGCTGTTGCTTTACTAGTCTGTGAGACAGCTCTCCTAATTTTGGCACCAGCCCTCAGATGTTAATGAGGAGGACTTTGCAGGATTGACAGCGGTGTTTCTGCCGTTGTCTTTTCCAATGCCTAGGTTGATGCCAGGTGATCTGTCCAGTTTCATTTCTTTGAGACTTTGCAGCGATTGATACAATTGAATGGCTTGCTAGGCCATTTCAGTGGGCAATTGAGAGTCAATTACACTGTTGTGGGTCTGGAGTCACATGTCGGCCAGACCAGATGAGGATAACAGATTTCCTTCCCTGAAGGACATCAGCAAACCAGATTTTTTTTTCTGACAATCAACAATGGCTTCATGATCATCAGTAGATTCTTGATGCCAATTTATTTTTTTACTGAATTCAAATTCCACCATCTGCCTGGGGGGATTCAAACTCGGAAGGCATGGCATGGATGCTGCAAGCAATCAAACAGTGCTTACCTCAAGATATGCCTAAGAGAGAAAGCTAAGACCGCTCCCTGTTTCAATACAGAAGATGCTACCTGCTCCTGCCCATAAAGCGGCCTGGCACCAGCATGCAATAAAGGCGTCAGAAGGTTGGAACTCTGCCTCAGATGATGGTGGAAGTGAGGTGTTTGAATATTTTTAAGACAGGGTGGAGAGATTCTTATTTGGCAGTATCATTAGGGTTGCTGGGGATGTGGAATTTGAAACACATACGGATCAGCCATAATCTTATTGAATGGTGGAGCAGGACTGAGGGGCCAAATGGTCCACTTCTGCTCCTACTTCATTTGTTTGTATTATGCATCCTCAATGAAGGGAGAGCACAGCATATGACTAAAAAAGGCAAGGCTAAAGCATTTGCAATTATTTGCAGCCAGAAGTACCAAGTGGAAGATACGTCTCTGCCTCCCCTCACACCCACAGTGCTGGGGACCTCTTGTACTCAGCCAATTCAATTCACTACATATGATATCAAGAAACAGGTGAAGGCACAGGATATGCATAGGCTACGGGCTTGTACTCTGGAATTGTTGCATCCCTGCTAATGCTGTTCTTGTACAGCTATGACACTTGCATGACGTGGAAATTTCCCAGCTATGTCCTGAACACAAAAAGCAGGACAAATCCTTGCTGGTTAATTACCTCTCCATCAGTGTACTCTTGATTATCATTGAAGTGAGAGAAGGGATCCTGAACAGTGTTGTCAAGCAATACTTGCTTCGTAATAACTTGCTCACTGATACTCAGATTGAGTTCTACCAGGACCACTCAGCTCCTGACCACATTTGAGTCTTGCTTCAAATATGAACTGGGGAATTGAGAGTGTGGCATTAAGGACGCCTAGCAAACTACAGTCAATGGAAACTGGGTGGGGAGAAGCTCTCCTCTAGTTAGAGTGATACCTAGCACAACAAATAATGGTTATGGTTGTTGAGGATTAGTCAGAACAGGTCCAGGACATCACCTCAGGGTTCCTTAGTTATCTCCTAGGCCCAACCATCTAAAACTGCTTCACTAAAGGCCTTCCATCTATCATAAGGTCAGAACGGGGAATGTTAATTTATAATTGCACAACGTTTAGCACCATTTGTGACTCCAGAGATATTGAAGCAGACCAAATCCAAATGCAGCAAGACCTGAGCAATATCCTAGCTTGCACTGACATGCAGTCAATAACATTTGTGCCACACAAGTGCCAGATGAAGAACATCTCTAACAGGAAAGGATATGACCATTGCCCCTCGACATTCAATGGCATTACTACCTGCAAATTCCTCATGTCCAATGTCGCGGATTACCATTGACCAAATATTAAACTATCCCTTTAAACACCATGGTTACAACAGCAGGTCAGAGGTCAGATATTCTGCAGCAAGTAACTGACCTCCTGATTCCCCAAAGCCTGTCCACCATCTACAAAGCACAAGTCAGGAGTGTGATGGAACATTTCCATTTGCCTAGATGAGTGCAGTTTCAACAACACTCAAGAACCTTGACATTATTCAGAACAAACTATTCCGCTTGATTGACACCATATGCCCATACATTCCCTCACTCTGCCATTGACTCACAGTAGCAGCAGTAAATATCTTCCACAAATACACAGCAAAAATTCTCTAAGAATCGTCAGACAACACCTTCCAAACCCATGATCGACTACCTAGAAGGACAAAGGCAACACCAACACCTGCGATTTCCTCTCCGTACCACTGACTGTTCTGACTTAGAAATAAGTCATTGCTCCTTCACTAGCACTGGGTCAAGTTCCTTGAACTCCCTCCCAATCAGCATTGAGAGTGTACCTGCACCAAAACAACTACAGCAGTTCCATAAGCCAGCTCACCATCACCTTCTCAAATACAATTATTGGTAAGTCTAGCCAGCACTGTACATATCCCTGAACTGATTAAAAAAATTTTAGAAGTGCGGGTAAATGGTGTTGAAGTAGGTCAGACATGATCTCACTTGTTGATGGAGTAGACTCAAGCAGCTAAAGGATCTATTGACCATAAAATCAAAAGATATAGGATCAGAATGAGGCCATTTGGCGCACTGAATCTGCTAAGCCATTGAATCATGCTTGACATGTTTCTCAACCCTGTACTCGTGTAATCGCCCTGTAACCTTGGATCTCCTGACTAATTAAGAACCCATCTCGGTCTTAAATACATTCAATGACTTGGCCTCCACAGCCTTCTGTGACAATGGGTTCCACAGATTCACCACCCTCTGGGTGAAGAAATTCCTCCTCATCTCAGTTCTAAAGAGTCATCCCTTCATTCTGAGGCTGTGCCCTCAGGTCTTAGTTGCTCCTACTAGTGGAAATATCTTCTCACTATATTCCAAATGTGGTCTGACCAGAGCCTTATACAGCCGCAGCAGTATACTCCTGCTCTTGTATACTAGATCTCTTTGAAATGAATGCTAATATTGCATTTGCATTCCTTACCTGCCAGCTGAACCTGAATGTTAACCTTGAGAATCCCAAACTAGTCCCTTTGTGCTTCAGATCTCCAAAGCCTTTCCCAACTTAGAAAGTCATGTATACTTCTACCTTCCTACCAAACTGTAAAACCTCACACTTTCCCACATTCCATCTGCCATTTGTTTTCCCACTTTTTTTAGCCCAAGTTCTTCTGCAGCCTCCCCACCTCCTCAACGCTACCTGTCTCTGCACTATCTTTGTGTCACCTGCAAACATAGCAGCAATGCCCTCAGTTCCTTTGTCCAGATGGTTAAGGTATAACGTGAATAGTTGTGGTCCCAACATTGACCCCTGTGGAACTTCACTAGTCACCATTTGCCAACCTACTCAACCTCTCCTCATTATACAGTCACTGCATTCCTGGACCCACTTGGCTGAGCGTAGCAAGAGTGTACAGCTGCAATTTTAGTTAGTGTTGAGTAAGAGGAAATTGTGATCAAGTTCAATGGGGTCGAGATTAAAATCTCGCACCATGCTAAAGGATAGGGCAGGAATAATCAATTAACAAGTCCATCAATACTACCATCTTAGAGTGCACTATCGTTACAATCTTAAGACAACTTTGGACCCGATGTCTCATGGATAAATTCAAAATCATGATTTCCATTTTTGCGCCATCATCCTTAAAACTTGACAAACGGCTTTAGGATGCAACAGCTCATGGCGCTGTTATCCATATCATCAATACTACCTTCCCAGTTTTGGTGACTCAGTTATACACTATCGAGTCATAGGGTGAACTACAATGGAATTGTTTTTCTGATGCAAGATTCAGTGTAAATACATCACATAATTCTAGTGAACTATTTTCTTTCTAATATCTTCCATCATTATTTATTCCCAAATGACTTGGAACACTAAACAAAAATCAAACAGAATATAAAAAATCTGTTTGAGTATTCTCTCATCTTTTTATGACACGTGAAATAATATGAATAGTTAAATTGGTTTTGTCTTTTCGCTGGATTCTTAATTTACACATTAATCAGTATTTGCTCTATGATCCTTCCTGTTAGTGCTCTAAAAAATGAACACTCAGCACATTTTGTGTCTTAAAGTCACTTTTGATTTTATTGTAGACTTTAGTGTGCAATGGCCCAATGCTTCTGGCCTCATTTCATTCTCAGTACTTTATTATACAACTCGAATCATTTCCTGAAATTTCCCCAAGCTATCATTCAACTAAAATTCTGCAGCTATGGTCCATAGTATTTGGTTTATTTTAAATAAATCATAACAGAGTTCCTCTGAAACAAATATTGTCATCTTCTGCAACGTAAATATGTAATAGAAAACACTAAAGTAATTGAAACCCAATGGATCATGATTTAAGAAACAATATTAAGGGAAGCTCACTATATCAAGGATAATATGCCATGGAGGTGAAGATAATTTTTCTTTCAACGTTACCTCATTTAGTTATTTTCATCTGCCCCCAACTCACTTTAATGTTGGTCCTGGGTCAGCTGAGAGCATTCTAAACTCTCAGTCAGGAAGCTGTGGCTCAGCTTCCACACTGGTGATTTTAGCATGAATCATGCTAACATTTTGTACAGTACCGAGGAAGTACGGTGCCTTTTAAGATGGGACATTAAACTGAGACCCTACCCAACTTGCAGGTGACACTGTTTCAAAGAGCATGGAGTTATCGCTGGTACCTTGTTCAACATTTATTCCTTAATCAACAGCATTATAATAGGTTTTCCAGTCATCATTACATTGATTTTTTTGGCCAATATAAAAACAAAGTGCTGAAGAAACCCAGCCGGTCTGATAGCACCTATACAGACAGCAACAGAGTTAACTGTGTGGAAACTACTACAAACTATTATTTCAGATTGAATTAACAGCCACATGGAAAAATATGGGCTGACTTCAGAAGGGTCAGTGTGGATTTATCAAAGGAAAATTGTGTCTAACTAACTTGTTGCAGTTTCTTTGAAGAGGTAACAGGAAGAATGTTGAGGGAAAGCTGTTGGTGTGGTGTATGTGGATTTCCAAAAGGTGTCTGACACAGTGCCATATAACAGAGGAAGTTGTGTGTCATGGAATAAAAAAGGTACAGTGTCAATGTGGACACTGAGTGAGGGTTAGGAAACAGAGTAATGGTTAATGTGTACTTTTCAGGAAGGAAGTGGTTTGTAGTGAAGTTCCTCGAAGACCTTTGCATTTCTTGATATATACAAATGATCGAGATTCTGACAATTGTAAGCGACAATTTCAAAGTTTGGGGACAACACAAAACTTGTAAAGTATGAAAAGGAGTATAGAACTTCAAAAAGACTGGCAAGTTGGAGGAGTGGGTGGATCGATGGCAGATGAAGTTCAATGCATAGGAAATTTGCGGTAATACACTTTGGTACAAAGAACATCAAGAGACAGTATAAATTAAAAAGGTACTATTCTAAAGGATGTGTAGGAGCAAAAAAACATGGACAGATTTTAATTCTCATTAAAGGTGGCAGAATAGCCAGAGCTGTTGAACTCCCTGCTATCAACATCCTGCAATTAACATTAGACCGGAAGACAGAAGTATGCCATTCAATCCAATGAATCTCAATTCCACCATTCAGTGAGGTCAAGGCTGATCTGATAAGCCTCAGCTCCACTTTTCTGCCTTGTCCACCCACTCTCCTCTGAGTCCTTGATTGCCTTACTGATTAATAATCAATCTTGGCCTTATATATAGTCAACTACCCAGCCTCAAAAGTTCTCCGTAGTCAAGGGTTCCACAGGTTCGCTACCCTCAAAGAAGAAAGGAGACTGTTTTTCTTGGACAGAAAGCTTAGAGGAGGCTTAATAGAAGTTTTCAAAAAATATGAGGTGTTTGGGCAGAGTAGATAAGGAAAAACTGATTCCACTCATGAAAGGATCGAAAATAGTGGTTGCAGAAGCAGCAAACGACAGGTGAAATTATTTCTTCTTATATAGTGATAGTTAGGATTTGGAATGCACTACCTGGGAATGTGGAAGTGGCATATTCAATTGAGGCATTTCTTTGGGGCATGCTTCTCCTAGAATGTGAGACCTGTCACAGCCATCTTTGGATAATAGATGCTGATATAGTGTTGTCCAAGGGACATTATCCCCATTCTTGATATCCTAATAATCAAAATGAAGCAGGAGACTGCTACACCTTTGTAAAAAAGAATTTGATAATTTTTTCCTATACAATACAGGTAACACAACAACTATATAATTTGCAACCAAACACAATCATGTATGAAATGTTTTCCATAAAATATTACCTTTTTACAATTCTGGATAAAGGCCATGCACATTATCCTTCCCATCTGATGGCCACAGCCAATTTTAACTTAAAAACAAGCAATGTTCCAAAGGCTAGATATTAAATTATATTTACAACATCCTTAATTCACTTTCCCAATTAGATGGAGAGGCAGGAAAAGACAGTGTGTAATTATCTGTTTCTAGTCGTAAATCGATGGTTTAAATATATTTTGTAAATGAATATTTGTTTGCAACTTGTGCTAAGTGTTAGCCAATAAAAAACATACTGTGCCTTTCAGCACCAAAGTACACTTTGTATTTAAATTATAGTCAAGATAAATAGCAGAAATATTATTTAGCACAAGATCTTCATAAATGCAGTCGAATAGTGTTAATGCTGGAAGTGGACCAGTTCCATGGCAGCTTAGAATATTGAATGCAGATATCATTGGATCAAATATCAGTAACTAACACAGTTGATATTTCAGATTTATGCAAAAGACTTGCAGGGTTAGCAGCGCTCGGAGCAGAGACAATGCTGAACTATTTTTCACAATAAATTATTTCTGTGATCTTCCAAAGTAAAGAAACAGAAAAATCCAGTTCTGCACCATAATTTATTGTTATCTTACAGTCATGTATAATTCAAGCTTGCATTATTAAATTATGGTAAGAAAAATTCTCTGTACTGAACAATATGCGGATTGCAAGCATGAAGCAAGAATTCTAATATTACAATCTCAAACCACGACACATTTTCTCCCCAAAAGAAAAAAAGTGCACAGTATTGATAAAAACAGAAAGAACTGCGGATGCTGTAAATCAGGAACAAAATCAGAACCCTCAACGGGGTCCGACCCATCTCCCGCATTTCTGCACTCACCCTCCTCTTCCCTTCCGCAACAGTGATAGGGCTCCCCTTGTCCTTACCTACCATCCTACCAGCATCCACATCCAGAAGATCATCAGCTGCCATTTCTGCCACATCCAGCGAGATGCTACCACCAAACACATATTCCCCTCCCCTCCCCTGTCCGCCAGCTGCAGGGACCACTCCCTCCAGGATACCATGGTCCACTTTTCCTTCATTCCCAATTTACCCCTACAGCCCCTCAGCACCTTCCCCTGCAACCGCTGAAGCTGTAACACCTGCCCATTTACCTCCTCCCTCCCCAGTATCCAACAACCCAAACATACCTTCCAGATGAAGCAACACTTTATCCGCACTGCCCACAATCTAGTCAACTGCATTCACTGCTCACAATGTGGTCTCCTCCACAATGGGGAAACGAAGTGTAGACTGGGTGACCACTTTGCGGAACATCTTTATTCTGCCCGCAGAGCAGGCAGTTCTGAGCTTCCAGTTGCCTGCCACTTTAACACACCATCCTGTTCCCTGGCCAACATCTCTGCCTCAGGCTTGCTGTAGTGTTCCAGCAAAGCTCAGCGCAAGCTGGAAGAACACCACCCCTTTTTCTGCTTGAGGACCCTGCAGCCCTCCGGACTCAATGTCGAGTTCAATAATTTTAGGGCCTGAACTCTCCCATTTCCTAGCTCCGTACCCTACATAGCCTGCTATTACTCACTACCTATTGTTGGCCACTAATAGTCTCCATTAACAGCTATTCACCCTCCTAGCCAGATCGTTATCAACTCCTTTGTCTGCCCAACTGTTCTTCTCTCTCTTTGGGCTCCATCCCGATCTATCATTTATTCCTTAGCCCCCCACCCTGCCTTCTGCATATAAACCAACACTTTCCTAGCTACCATCTGTTCTGAGGAAGGGTCACCAGACCCGAAACGTTATCTTCACAGATGTACCAGACCTGCTGAGCTTTTCCAGCAACTTCTGTTTTTGTTGCATGGTATTGATGATGGATTAAGGAGCATCATTTGTCTACCTCATAATGCACAAGGTCTACAGGTTTTTCCAGGGGCACAAAACTCAAGTGTAGTCCTGTGATTACAAAGACAAAACAGTTTATAACTATTTTAAAGGGGATTGCCAATTCTATACCATTTAAATTCTTAAGGTTTCCTGTTAAACCGCAAAGTTTTGTATCCTAGTTTCAACCCAGTAGTCTGCTTATTTCATTTCTGCAACATTAGTTGTCTTCACTCATAGTTTATTATTACAATCACTGAAATTTGATCCAGTTTCACCAACTTGAGGATGAACTTTACCAACAATTTTCAGCTTTCCTACATAAACTCTCTTTCATGCAAAATATACAATCTATATCCCTAGCCTGCACTCTCTCACCCTCATCCCACCAACCTGTTTGCATCAACATCACCTTCCAATGACACCCTATTTCCCAACACACTCAATGAAAAATCCTCAGTTTTTAAATTCCCGTGCAGCCTTGTCTTCCCTATCTCAACAACATTCTGAAAAATGACTTATTAGCATATACCCTCTGATCTTGCAACTCCCAGATGCTACTACAACTTCCCTTCTTTGTACTCCAGTCTCAATAGCAAACATTTCTGTCTTGAAAACATAGAAAATCACAAAACATGTTTCTGGTCAATTTCACCTTGAAAATATCGAAGTTATTTGAACCACTATCTCCCTCGGAAAACTCTTCTAAAAGCTGACCATTGTCTTGTACTGAAATGCCCTCTCCAATTTATAATCTTCCATTTGTACTACAATCTCACAAACATCTTGCATTCATAATAATTTGTTGCCCAGCCGTTTCTCCAACTAAAAGTATTCTAATTCTGATTCAATCTTGATGTATTTTATTCTATACAGGGGTTCCCTGATTTCTAAATCTCTGACTTAAAAACACAATCTCATACAAGGGTGCAATTTTAAAGAACCAACATAGGAACATTTTCTGTACTTTAAAATGGCTCCTTGAAACTGACTTGCATTGTGTCCTGACTTATGTACAAATCGACATGCAATTCCAAAATGGAACTTGTTTGCAACCCAGGGACTGCATGTAGTTTCATTACCATTCTATTCGATCTTTCCAACTTCCTATGATCTTCTAGCAGCAAGATTGTCATAACTACACAGACTATGACAGAAGCTAAACCTGACAAATGTCTTAACCAATAGTTTACCTTCCTCTGATCGACATGGCTGTTTCTCTTTTTGCAGAAGCATCTAATTTTTGTTTCTAGTAGCAGCCAGACTGTCACTGAACTCAATGTTGAGTCCTGAATGCTTTAAAATGCTTAAATAGAAACTAAGGTACTGTTCCCTCAGTTTGCATTGGGCCTTGCTGGAGCACTGCAGCAGTCTTATGACAGAAAAGATGAAAGCAAGATGGTGCATTAAAATGGCAAGTGACTAGAAGGTTGGGGTCATTCTTGTGTACAGAGCGGAGGTGATCTGAAAGTGACCACCTATTCTGATTGGTCTGTCTCATGTACAGGAAACTGCATTGAGAGTCGTGAATGCAAAGAAGATCAAAAGAAGTACATGCACATCATTCCTTCATGTGGAAGGTGTGTTTGGTGCCTTTGACGGCGAGGAGGGAGTAGGTGAAGGGACAAATGTTATACCCTCCTGTGAGTGCAGTGCAAAATGCCATGGGCAGTGAAAATATGTAGGAAGCAATGGAGGAGTGGACTAGGATTGTATCCAGGCTCGCCAAGATTATATCTAACTTGAAGTGTCAACTGGTACTCTCTTCACGGATGCTGTCAGACCTAAGTATTTCTAGCACTCTTTTTATCCCACATCCCATTTCTGTTTTGCTGCATTTTCACACCATGCTTTAGACTGTATGAATTTACTTTTATCGATATATTAAATTTGACAGTTGGTATCTCATCTTCCCAAACAGTCTACTCTTTCCATAGCCTGATACAGCCTTGAATAACCATACCCGCTATTTTCTTACTGTCAAATTACCTACATTTCTTGTAAAACATTTGTAAAAATGTTGACTAGTACAGATCACATTTACAGACTTTTTTACTTTCTATTGTCTCATAATTTGATCCATCGCAGCATACTTCCAAAAAAAACCTTTAAGAGAATGCATGTAATCAACAGCTATATTTCTTATCTCCAGTTACATCCTTAGTTACTTTATTTGCGATTCAATTTAAATGGATGCACTTTGGCTCTGTCGCTGCAACATTACCATATCAGGAAAGAGTCCAAGTTGTGTGAGAAATGTTTCAATTGTGAACTGTCAATTTTGCAGCGGGTTGTAAGCTGATTGCATAAACACTCTAATCTTGCTTCAGCAATAGCGACCTCTGCTATGTTGCACCTTGCATTATCTCGAGAGAATTCCAAATTTAGCAATATTTCTCCAATGTTATAGAGGATAGACATCAGCAAGAAGCCATTGATCTTCATCAAAACCATTGATCTGAAATGGCTTTGTACTTGCAACATAGTACCCCTGAAATTAAAGGTTTCACTCATTCACACCAATTATTTTCAGGATTCAACTATCCCTTTGTTATATGTTCTAGGCTGTGTGAGAAGCTGGCAAGGCCTGCATTTATTTCCCATCCTTAACTGGCTATGTGAAGACCGTGTTGAACAACCTCCTTGAAATGCTGCTATCTGGGTAGTGTAAGTATACCCAAAACCTATTAGGGAGGTTTTAATCGATTTGCAATAAAGGAACAGTGATAATTCTAAAAAGGATTGTGCACAACTCTGAGAAGAACTTTCCAGATTGTGATGTTCCTATGTATCTGATCTCCCTTTTCTTCCAGGTAGTAAACATGGCAGGTTTGAAAGGCGCTATTGAAGGAGGCTTGGCAAGCTGTTGCATTGTATTTTATAGATAACACATTCTGTTGCCTGTGTACACTGATGTTGCACATTTAAGGTGCTGGAAGTGTAGATCCAGTGGGCAGCTTTGCCCTGGATGGTATTAAGCATATTTGTTCTTGAAACAGCAGTTATCTATACAAGTGGGGAGTACTCCACATCACCCTTGACAAATATAACTTTCAAATGGTGGACAGATTTATGATTCAGAATTCCCAGTTTCTGTTTGGTCTTAGAGTCACACAACTTATATGCCTGCTCCAATCATGTCTCTAAGAAGTTTATTCATTACAACTAGATGATGAGGGGTTGAATGATTCCTTTCTTTTCCCCCTCCTCATTTGACCATAATATTTTTGTTTGAAAATCTTACACTTGCCAATGTAGCGAGTACTAAACTATGTATGAGCTGTGATCATAAAAGAATGAGGCAGGTCTTCCTGGGCTTAATGATAAAACAAAGTTAGCTCAGTAGTGTGACAGTGTCAGATGATTGCCATATTCTGGAATGCATCACCATGTGATTGACAATCATAAAGCAAGGAGAAAGAAGAAAATTGACACATCCAAAATTAAACATTGTACAGATGGTTATATAGATTGGTAACAATTCTGGCACTGATGAAGGAAGTGGAGAGGTGGCACAGACTGTCAGCAGCTTGCATTTCATTCAGCAATTCTGCATGGTATAGCCACAGCACAGAACAAGGGCAATGATGGAGGCCTGGCTTGAACTGAGATGATTGTCCCAACAAATTAGATGTCTACTATGCTATCAACACAAGCCAAACTATTTAAGAAAGAAAGATATCAACCACTGTTCCACTAAATATTCAGTACATCTTGTGGGATAATAGGATGGGGATAATTCTTCCTTGAAGCCCACTTTTGAAAGCAAATAACAATGACAAGACAAGCGAATCTTGTTAAAGCAAAGTCAATACAGAGGTTAATGATTTGGCTGCAATTCTTGTTATGATTCTTCCACTGTGTTACTTTTAATTATACTGCATTGTCAATATTATAATAACTATGGCCTTCCAGTGACTTTGTGACAAAGTGGAAAATGTTACTTCAGAGCACTGTGCTCCACATGCATTTTTGTGAAATTATTCTTTCAACACTTATCCAAAAGTTTTCTATATGCATTATGATATTAACAATGGCTGTTCCATTAGCAATAGCATTTAACTAACAAGTGGATCTGACAGATTACAATATTAGCGTTATTAATTTGCTGCTATTTGTAGTTGCTCTTGCCAGGAGATCTGCTGTCATGGTGTGCTACGTTTATCCATCTTGCACCGTCCTCTCACATCCACTGCAACTCATCTGCAAACACTCTTACATCTGTCTTCCAACTATGTAGGTCAACCTCTCTTTCTTTAGGCCTCCACTTTGCCCTCTAGAAGAGATGTCTATAGCTTTTCAGTTCCGAGTAACTGACTGAAATACTAATATTTTCTTTTCTGTATGTGACCTTTAAAAGTGTTCTTCTTGCTTTTGCAAGTTCAAGTATGTCGTTAATTGTTTAATGATTAAATATGGAAATTTAGCATACATCTTAGAAGCTACAGTTGAAAGACCTCCATTTGCTCCAATAATGTTCACATATTGTCCAGGTTGCTGAGTCATACAGTTAAGTGGATAGAACGTAATTATATTTTCTTGTTACATGCTCAAATTTTTGTGCTGTTAACTCACGCTTCATTGTCACAAATTTACTTCTGGTTATCTCTATCATCCTTACTTCTGCATCACATCAGTGATCTTCAGTTATCGTTTGTCTATATTAGACAAATCTATTTACTTATTCCAGTGTGACACCATCCACTTCAATCTTCACTCCAGTTTCTTTGAGCATAACCCTTCTAACGACCACTGTTTTTGTCTTTTCCTGTTCACTCAATCCAAAGGTCAAATAAATACCCAAAAGTTTGACATATGAAATTTTTCAGGCATTTTTTGATTCAAAGTGCCACAGGTCAGAACCCCAACTACAATGGACAATTTAAATTATAATTCTACAGTGTTAAAGAGGGCTGGTATAGCCAAAAATCATTGATGTAAGATAAGTAGCTGTCTAGAAAGAGAGGCTCATGGAATGTCACACCTATGGATGCAAAAGAAACTTCAAGCAACAACCTTTCAAAGTGACAAGAGGCATGTCAAAACAGACTGGGCTGTGATCGCTTCTGACTATAAAGATAACAAGAGGCTGATGCCCTCCTAGTCAACAGTAAGGCACCGTCTGCAGATTAACGTTGCAAAATGCAGACACATTTGTGTTTTTCCCTTTGAAAAATAGACAAGGCAGGTGTCAAAAAGCCAGAATCAACTCTAGTGGAGATAAAGTACCCACGTATGCCAGTGCCAGCCTGCGTATGAGCATTAGCGTGCTGTGAAGGTCAGAGTTGGGGAACTCCCTCGTGTTGTCGGAATAGGGGCTTTCACTCAGAGCTGGATGCCAGCCAACCAGTAAGCTATGGGAAAGGAAGTAAGACAACAAAACGCACTCTTTCTTACCCTGATTGCTGGAATTCAGTCACAGTCAAAAGCAATCAGAACTCTCTCCACCAACTTGTAAAACAAAATCTTCAAATGGACTTTTCAATTACTAACATCAATACTACCTTCATTGCAAAGGCTACAATGTTCAACTTCATACTCTTCATGAAAAATTCAGAGAGTGGGCCGTACTTTTCTTTTTAAGATCTTTTCTCCTTTTGTATTTACCTTTTAATTCCAAGCTGCATGCATATATGCTGTGTTAGTAATTCTTCTCATATTTTTAATTAACAAACTCACTCCTTGTTAATTCAAGAAAGCCTGGTTGAATCAGATCCTTTTAAAACACCAGCTCATTTGGGTCTGGGAGAAAGGCATCCACAAGATAAGGGATTCATTTCCAAATTAACCTTTTTGTAACCAGTTGAGGTGGTAGGTGAATAAAGAAGGAGCTATTTCATTCCTTCTCATCTGGGAGCTCAACAGTTTGGGGTGCCCTAACGCCAGAGTTTCAGCGTGACACAAATAATGCTGTATTGTCAGTCTACCCCAAGCTTATGTTCTTGCCTCTAATTTTTACCTATGGAAGTACATCTAATACGCAGAATATTTGTTCTATGTATGATTGAATAATTTTGGGCACAGTATACAGCCTCATCAATACTCCTTGCTTAACTTGAAACATGTTTATTAATCCCTTTTCTAGTCTGATGCTCACCATTTGATCCCGATAAATTTCACATGTTTACTATCAATGTCGTAACACAGCAGCACATTGAATCATTTTATCACCAAAAGTTAATCAATGTTTTTTCATTGTCTATGTTCTTGATTAATTCTGGTCATTTATGAAAAATTGTTCTTAAGTCAAATGTTTCCTCTCATGCCCTTCCTCCAGATTATTTCTTTCTTAACTGATTTTCAAGATCACCTTAATAAGATGACTTATTATGTAGATAGTGCTAACATGATTGCATCCTATTGTTTTGGGTTTCTCAGGTAACTTGTTGCAAGTCATCTGGAATGTATTCTTTCATTTATGTTTGATCACAATTTGCTATAATCATTTTCAATTCTGTTTTTTCAAAGGTTTTTTGATGTTCTATTGTTATTTCAGCTATGCCTGTACTTGTCAATTTCAAAGCATTCTTCACCTCTAATGTCAATGTTTTGGCCATCATTTGTCTCTGCCTTGAGGATTCCCTCAATTTGGATCCTTGTACAATTCACTCCAGCTCCAATACTTCATTACACATCTACTGAGACCAGTTCATTTTGTTTCCAGATCAGTAACTCTGGATTCGCCAAACTCTGTTTGTCATATGACTTCACCAACAAACTGAGTGGAGGCAGGCTATGCTACAGTGCAAAATCACAGGAAGGCCTGCAGCAATAGCTGCCAACTGATATCACCCATGTCATAAACAAGTACGCACCAAGAGACATTCTTGACAGAGTTGAAACCGGGCTGTTTGCTGATTTTTACCAGATCACTCTTCTATGTTTAAAGGTGAAATGGGTAAACAGTGGAAAACAAAGCAAAGAACATGTCACTGCTGTGGCCTGCCCCAACATGGATGGCTTTGAAAGGGTCTGCTTCTTGTGACAGGCAAGTCCAAAAAGCCACATTGGTTTGTGATTGTCGTGACACCACTCACATAGACTAAAGCTAACAAAACCTTCTGGATTACCTCAGCTTCTTTCAGGTGTGGCAAAGAAAATTGACAAAATGCAAAGGAAATTTATCATGTTTATGGCCCTGAAGAGTCCAATGAATGTCTGCACACTCACCAATATACGTGCCCAGCTGAATGCAAAGACTTCAGAGAGGGTCCAGGATTTTGTATTCCAGAAAAATATAAAAAATATCTTTGATTGCATTGACAACATAACAGACTGTTCTGAAGACAGCAAGTCAGACAGCTTTTCCAGAGCGAATGCCAACATTTCTCAGTACCTTTTACTGTACAAAGTCAGACCATTGTAAGGTGTAACCAAAATGAAGAATAAAGGCATTTTTCACAAATTTACTTCATGTTTTCATTTTTTTGAGCACATCTGTAGGTAAATTAGCTTACGTAGAGCTTCCTCAGTTATCTTGAGGTTTCACTTAACTTAAGTTTGTAATCGGGCCCCCACAAATTGACTTAGTCATTTAACTGTATCTCATCTGTCAACACTTCTTGACTTATTTTAATTCCCTGCTTTGGTCATGACTTCTCTGTAACTTGTCGCTTTCCTGTTTTTCCACTTACTTTCTATTTCCAGGTCTGTAACCTGTCTTTGTTTTGATTTCTCAATCGTGAAACATTTATTCTTGGGTCCTGGTTCTTAAAGTAAGGGTGAATGCCTCCTTATCATTTTACCCCTTCTGCATCATACTAAAGTCTAACTTAACAGGAGGGGTGGTAAGCATCTTATCTATTCACTATCTAGGTATTTCTCAATGTGTAATTTACTATGATTTATCAACTCAGTGACAGAGATAAATACACGGCCTACAGTTTGTAGCACTTTGGGGCTTTCTCGTAGAAATGGTCATCAAGAAAATATACTGACAGATTCTGAATTGAAACAGTAACTGGAAGAGTACATTTTTGTTTATAAATTGAATCTCATTTGTAAACCTTGCATTAACGCCAGTCCAAACATGAAGAACGTTGATTCCTTTTAACAAATAGCTGTTTGTGACCAAAATTAAAATAAAACAATATTTGATTTTATTGCTGAAAGTCAAAAGCAAAGTACTCTACATACCTGCTACAAGCAAACTCAAAAAGCACACAATTTTTTTCAAAGTGAAATCAAGATCCCAGAAGAAACCTGAGAAGCATGAACTACAGTCAGTGGAAGAAAATTCCTTGAAGCTTTTTGTGGCTCCAACCCGTCTAAATCTAAGCAGAACACATACATCATTATTGCTATAACTTATTAGTTGTCAGCCACATCCCAACCACAGTTGGCTAAACAGCTGGATTCACCAGATGAGAAAATCCATTTGACATCAGATCATCACAACACATAGTCAAGCAATGCACAGCAAGAAGTATCATCATTATGGCATTCCATTAACATGTCTCATTGTAAACACACTAACCACTTGGTAAAGTGGTGAAAATCTTCATTAAGGTACTGAACACGAAATAGTTAATAGCACACCAGTAGCAGGACACTCAAAACGTAATGGCACAAGCTCAACAATTCCAATTTTCTGTGATCATTTATTACTGAATTCTTTCTCCCCATTGTAAGAACATAGTCCTACCTCTGCGCCAGAAGGTCTGGATTCAGGTCTCATCTGACCTGCAACAGTGACAGAACATGTCTGAGCAGGTTGATGAAATATCTAAAAACATGGGTAATTTTGATATACCTATAATGGAGCCTTGAGCTAAAATGCTTTTACATAAGAACAAAGGAACAAGTGTAGGCCATTCAGGCCCTCAAGCCTGTTCCACCATTCACAAAGATATAGCTGATCTGTGCCATATCTCCGTATATCGGCCTTTGGCCTATATCACTTAATTTCTTTGCTGAACAAAAACCTATCTATATCAGACTTAAAATAACATTGATCTAGCATCAACTGCCATTTGTGGAAGGTGTTCCAAACCTCTACCACCCTTTGTGTGTAGAAACACTTCCTAGCATCTTTCCTAGCCCTAATTTTTAGATGAGGCCCCAAGTTCTAGAGTCTGTAACCAGTGAAAATAGTTTATCTTTATCTACCCTATCTTTTTATGCTAATGCCAGAAGACTTCGCTCTGATCACCCTTTAACCTTCTAAATTCTAGAGGAAATGGGCCTAATTTGTATAGTTTCTCTTAACCCCTGAAATCCAGGTATCAGTCTTGTAAAACCTTCATTGTATTACCTCCAAGGTCAATATATCCTTCCTAAGGTATGGTGCCTAGATTTGCTTACAGTACGTCAAGTGGGGTCTAACCAGGGTTTTGTTTAGTTGCTGCATAACTTTTGCTTACTCATATTCCAGTCCTCTATATATAAAGGCCAACATTCCATTATCTTTCTTGATTATTTTTCACACCTGTTCATGGAATTTTAAAAGATCTATATATCTGAACCCGCAAGTCTCTTGGAACATCCAATATATTTAACTTCATATGATCCAGAAAGTACTGTGATCTATCCTTTTTCAGTCCAAAATGGATAATCTCCCACTTTCTTACATTGAAACCCATAAGCCTTTTTTGCTCAAGTTTAGTATAAGGCAGCATTTGTACAGGAGTTTAAAACCCATGCTAGGAATGGTCACTCAGAGGATTATTAAAGGATTTATTGTTACTTAAGATGCCTGCTAGCATTCAAAGGTTACAGCATAACATTTTATGGTTAGCACTTATCCTATAAAGGACCCTTGCCTAACAATCACCAGTTACTTGACAACAAATATATCCTATCCATAGATTTCAAGCACTGGTTGCCTTTGTGAGTACCACCTAAGGGGATATCCATCAATTTCTGGTTATATGGTGCTGGAATTGGAAAAAGAACTTCTAAAACACATCAGGAAACTTTCTGGGATGTTTTGTTACCACTCCAACACTGTAACAGCATTTATTCTAGAAATCCAGGATTTCACCCCAAAAAAATGTTCAAGCCGTGTTAGTTTATATACAGGAGTTAACTGAAGAGGGTGTATGTGTTTGGCTAAGCATCCTGCTCGGTTCAGGTGAGGAATGGGAGGAGGATGAAGTTAAGCAGAGCAGTACTAGCTGCTGCCAGAGAGGGACAAGAGGCTGAGTTGGCATTCTGCTCTCTGTCCCCAACACCACTCGCTCACCATGTTGGCTCAGGACATCCCACTCAGGACCTACTCCACCATCACCTCCAGTTTTCCACTTTTGAGAATGCCCTACTCCCTCAGTCATGGAGTCATCCTTGGACATGCTGCTGAAGCCAAGCCAGTGCACTCTCCATTTTCTACAGCAGTAGGTGCAAAAAGTCCATATATATTGCTTCAAATAAATTGCATCCAAGCACTTGAGTGGTAGTGTCTGGTTTAGTGCAGATATTTTCTAATAAGCCTGTTCAGAGACATTATTACACACCGCTGGAAAAGGTGCGGCTTGAACCAGGCTCCCTGGATCAGAGTAGGGATGCTAACACTGCTCCACAAGAGCCTTCTAGTTTAGTGCATCCAGACAAATTCAAATGATTGTAATCAACGCTTATAGCCACAGCCACAAGCAAAATTCAGACCATAAACCAGATATGCATTATAGCAATGTCTCAATTAACAATTAATGAACCTTTAGCTATAATAACCTCTTCAATGTTTATATGGTGCCTGTGTTTAGGACATATCATTTTGATAAGTACGGCTCAACCATATAAATTACTGCTTAACATTTCCTTCTTTTATTTTGGGAGGGGGACATTGGAAGAAGGTTGAAGACTGAAACATTCTTGGACCAAGAGTGAAAAGTGGTGAATGAAGTCCTCAAGATAAAATTATCTTCAAACTTAAAATCAGGTAAAACAAAAGAAACTTTTCCTAAACAGTAATAAAATGGAAACATATTTAATCCAAACAGGAAATATTACATCAACAAAATGTATTTGAAAGGCATGAAAGGTATGCACATAAAACAAAGCAGCAAGCAGCAAGTTGTTGTAAGTACTGAGATTTTGTTGCCAGATTGCTACAAGACAGACAAAGTGATATATATGTTACAAATGTGGCATCAGTAACATAACGGAGGCCAGTGGATGTCAGGACTATTTTTGTACATATCTTTGCGAATGAATTTGAGACTGGATTCTTCATCCAAAGAGGGGTCTGATTACTGAGAGCCGACACAAGCTGTAGAGTCCATCAGTTGCCAGATATCTAGTGTCATGTACCATTATATCCCTGTTCTGCAGGCAGCACTTCGAAAGAAAAGCGTGAAGAGCATTTGGCAGGGTTCAGTGAAGCTCTGCTTTTGATACTTTATTTTCCTTACTTCACAGCACTCACTGCACCCCCTATTATTTCTTTGTTGTACCTCAAGAATGCATCTACTACATCAGAATTTCCATGCATGTTTCTGCGTCAACAGGCAGTTTTTTCCTGTTGAATATTTCACTTTCGCTGAAGCCGAGGTCACAACTTCATGTTCTTGCATGCAATGAGGATGAAGAGAAAATAGCACCAACAATTTTGTTCAAATTCAGTTTTTCGCAGGAAGTTAATGTCACTGGCTAGGTCAGCCATTTTGCCCATCCCTAATTGCTTGAGAAGGTGAGGCCAGCTGCCTTTTTGAACTGTTGCAGTCTATGTGGTCTCAGCACACTTGCAATTCTGTTGGGAAAGGAGTTCCAGCATTTGACCAGGAAGGACTGCAAAAGGACAGCAAAAGAACTGCAATGTAGTATCAAGCCAGGATGGCATTTGGCTTGTAGAGGAACTTATAGTTGGTGGCGTTCCATGCATCTGCTGCCATTGTCCTTCTAGGTGTTAGAGGTCACGGGTTTGGAAGGTGCTGTCAAAGGTGGCTTGATGAGTTGCTGCAGTGTATCTTGCATATGATATACTTGGCTGCCACTGTGCAATGATAGTGGCAGGAGTCATGTATAAAGCAATGGATGAGATACCAGTCAAGTTTGTCCTGGAGCACATTCAGCAATAATGAAATGAAATATACTTACTAAATGCTTTATCTAAGCTAGAAAACATTTAGCTTGCACTTCTAGATTTTTGAGTCAGAAAAATCTATGTAAAGATGTAAATAGGGGTCTATTTCATATTTGGGTATTCAATGGACAATGTGTGCTGCCTTAACTGGCAGTGAAAAGGTCCGAGACACTTTTAAACGGAAGCATCAAGCTAATACTAACGAATGTCACAACATGGCACAATGGATTCAGGGGGTGCAGAATCAAGCAGAATAGTTTGGTGTGGAGTTTGATCATAGGCAGGAGGGTTGGTGGGAGAGAAGCAAGGAGCCCAGGGTCAGAACAACCAAATTTTTTTAAAAATCCCATTTCACATATTAAAACTAAGCAGTCAGTCATTTTGGTCATGCATTCTGCTGTAAAAGTGGGAACAAGAGGAGTTTTGGTTGTTAACTGGATGTTAAGTCCATTGATCCTGTCATTATATTCTTAATGCTGATTTTAGCAGACTGAAATTGATCCAATGGGGTGCAACTGCAAGATGAAAATATTCGCAAAGCGTAAGAGTAGAATATTCATGGTTCTGTCCCATTAATTTTAAATCAGACTGATCGTATCTCTGACTATTTAACGAGAGAATACAAACTGTCACCAACTCGCTATAATTAATGCCCAATGTCAACATCACCACAATTGATATAAGTCATGAAAGTATATCGGCATTGGCATGAATCAATAACATACTGCCATGAGAACTGGAGAATGCTATTTGTTCTCTAAATTAGCGTCTATTTACTTGCTTGGTTTCTGTTTTCAGCTTGCAGAATGAGAACAGCAGTGACCAACAGAGTCTCACTGACCCATCCACTGAAGTGGAGCCTAGATAAACATGTGGAGGAAAGAAGTGCAGAAGAACATACTGATCAAGTGACATGTCGGAACAGGAGGAAGTTCAATTGATGTAGAAATACTCATTGGACCATTCAGCCTGTTTCTATGCTGCACATAGCACAGAATTGTTCTGATGTCGACACAGACTACTCAGCCCATCATGTCTGCACAGTTTCTCTGAATTAAAACTATGCCTTAGTGCTATTCTCCTGCTGTTTCCCAATAAGCCTGAACATTGTATAAATAGAAAGAATCATCCAATACCCTCTTGAATACTTTGATTGAACCTGCTTCAACTACACTTCCACGCAGTGCATTCCAGACCACAGCTACTCACTGTATAAAAAAAAAACTTTACTCACACAGAGGATTTACTTCTTTTGTTCCTCATGATTTTGAAAATTTGTTACATCTCTTCTTTGTCTTCTCCCAGGAAACAAATCCTAACTTCTCCAATCTATCTTCATAACTGAAGGTTTTCATCCCTGGAACTGATTTGGTAAATTTCTCCTGCACTCTCTTGCTGAAGTGTGGCACCTATGGCAGTAAATTCTATGCAATTTCTGCTTTAGGGATTCAAATTCATTCTCCTATTATTCAATGTCTGAAGGGAACATAATTGGAGTGAATATTTGTCACATTTGAAAGGCTCAGTATAACACAAACATGTCTAGAGAAGCACAGAGAGCAGGAGAACTCTGCTCTAAAGGTAGGCAAGCAGCCAAGAATAGTTGTGGGTGACCAAAAATGATAAATTAATCAGGTTGTAAAAGTTTGGATGTTGCTTCTTGTTTCATCCAACACTATAATCTGGTATACACTGAAACGATAAAATCCATTGTAAGCTTTATTCTGACGAGACATCGTTCTGTCCTTTGGCTCCCCTGCATATGCTGGAATAAAGGAGATGGCATTTCGCATATCTGGACTCGGTTATTCCTCTCATGGAACACCACAGTCGTCGTACTCTCAGTTTGGCTAATTTTGAGAAAGTATATTACCAGCCAGTTTCCAATGTTGTTGGATGACACAGCCTGCCTGGTAGAGAACAATTCACACATTATCAGTACCATAACTACCATGATGTAAAGTGTGCGATTATATGTGACAACATATTATGTGTATATATAATTTATTTTGGACTTTTGAACTTTGAGGTAGTGGGTATGGCATTGTCTGTGCCTAAGAAGGTGTTTAATGATTAACTTGAAAGTATTTCTGTAACACACTGATTTCTTTCAAAAACGGTACTGAAGAGATACCTCCTGGACAGCTATGGCTTTTTTCCCCCATTGGGAGAGTTCATGCATGATCAATGTAAATAATGTAGTGCATTAGGTTTTCAGATAGATAATTCTGGAATTGATGTTCAGGTTTGCGGAAATGTCCATAACTCGAAAAAAAAACTTCTGGGTTTTAGTTGGGCTGTTTTGTAAAAGTCTTGGCTTTGTAAAGCAGTTGCTCCTGAGAAAGGGATGTAGTTTACAAATGTTAATGAAGAGATAACCTCAATATAAGAAGCTTAGTTTAAAAACTTTGGAACGGAAGTGTTCAGTTAAAACCCTAAAAGGGTTATTTGAAGTTGAGAAAGTCTAAGCTCAGTTGTCTGAAGGCTCTAAGAAGAGGCTACCAGCCTCTCAAGACAGGGAATTGAAGTCACAGTTAAATGAAGCTTTACAGATGTGAAACAGGGGGAATTCTTTACAGTACTTACATCAGAGAGGAGTGTTTTTCAGACTAACGGGGTTGTATTTTGCCATGGACTAAGGAGAAATTAAGTATATTAAGTCTGTACTAATTGTAAATCAGAAAAACAACAGGTGATCTTATTGAAACATAAAAAGATTTTTAGGGAACTTGACAGGATAGATGTGGAGAAGTTGTTTCCTCTGTGGGAGAGTCCAGGACCAGGGGACACAATTGCAGAATAAGGAGTTGCACATTTAAGACAGAGATGAGGGAGAATTTCTTCTGATGGAAGCTAATTAATCTGTGGCATTCTTTACTGCAGATGGCTGTTCAGGCTGGGCCATTAAATATACTCAAGGCTGAGACAGACAGAGTTTTAATCAGCAAGGGAATGAAAAGGGAGATGGTAGAGTTGAGGATTATCTAATGAGTTATGATCTTATTGAATAGCGAAGAAGACTCAATGGACTGAATGGCCTATTTCTGCTCCTATGTCTTATGGTCTTAGGGTGTTTCACAATCTTTAAATGTGTGTTCTAAGTAAAGAGTTTTCTATATATCTTTAGTGTTAACAAGTCGTTTCATTGTTATAAACAAATGAAAAATTTATGAAGCCTGATTTTGACTTTTCCTGTAAGACATCAGCTGGGATCATAACACTACCCTGTGTGAATCTACAGTCCTAACAGAGATTACATCTGCACAGTTAAGGGGAGTAAATGCCATTTAGGTATCAATACAAATACAGAGTTTTGTGAGCTGATCTACTTCTTTCAAGATTAATTGACGTACTTAAATTAAACTAAATTACTCCAAGTAGAAGATAGGAATTAAAATATAACTCAGTTTGGTTAGTCTGGGGTATTCATTTCAACTTAATTTTACTGATGGTATGAAAGCAAAACAAAATTAATTGAATAGCAGCATACTTGTAATCCTTGCTGAGATAAATTTTCACCAACTGTTTGGATGTTTGGCACAATTTAGAAGGTTTTTACCTTATTTTCTTCTGCTTTTTTGATGTTAACCTCCTTTATCATGCTCTCACCCCCTAAGGGTGCAGGTGATAAATCTGGGGAAATATCACTCGACAGCACATCCACACAGGTGGTCAATACTAGTCTTTGGTTGAGAATAAAACAAGATGGGTTCAAACAGGTCATGAATGTTAACAAAAAAATTCTGGAGGTCACAGCAGGTCAGGCAGCATCCATGGAGAGAAAGCAAGCTAACGTTTCGAGTCTGGATGACTCTTCATCGGAGCTCTGATGAAGCTGTCATCTAGACTCAAATCATTAACTTGTTCTCTCTCCATGGACGCTACCGCTATGATCTCCAGCATTTTCTGTTTTTAGTTCAGATTCCAGCATCTGCAGTAATCTTCAGCCAGAAGTGCCGAGTGGATGATCCATCTTGGCCTCCTCCAGTGGTCTCCAGCATTACAGATACCAGTCTTTAGCCAGTTCGATTCACTCCACATGATGTCAAGGAGCAGTTGGAGATACTGGATACTGCAAAGGCTACCAGCTCTGACAACATTCCGGCAATAGTACTGAAGACTTGTGCTCCAGAACTTGCCGCTCCCATAGCCAAGCTGTTCCAGTACAGTTACAACACTGGTATCTACCTGACAATGTGGAAAATTGCCCAAGTATGTCCTGTACACAAAAAGCAGGACAAATCCAACCCGGCCAATTACCGCCCCATCAGTCTCATCTCAGTCATCAGCAAAGTGATGGAAGGTGTCATCAACAGTGCTATCAAGCAGCACCTGCTCAGAAATAACCTGCTCAGTGACGCCCAGTTTGGGTTCCACCAGGGCCACTCAGCTCCTGATCTCATTACAGCCTTGGTTCAAACATGGACAAAACAGCTGAATTGCAGAGGTGAGGTGAGAGTGACAGCCCTTGATATCAGGGCTGCATTCGACCGAGTGTGGCATCAAGGAGCCCTGGCAAAACTGGAATCAATGGGTATCAGGCGGCAAAAACTCTGCTGGTTGGAATCATACCTGACACATAGGAAGATGGTCGTGGTTGTGGGAGGTCAAGCATCTCAGCTCCAGGACATCTCTGCAGGAGTTCCTCAGGGTAGTGTCCTAGGCCCAACCATCTTCAGCTACTTCATCAATGACCTTGCCTCCATCATAAGGTCAGAAGTGGGGATGTTCGCCGACGATTGCACAATATTCAGCACCATTTGTGACTCCTCAGATACTGAAGCAGTCCATGTTCAAATGCAACAAGGATCTGGACAATATCCAGGCTTGGGCTGACAAGTGGCAAGTGACATTCACACCATACAAATGCCAGGCTATGACCATCACCAATAACAGACAATCTAACCACCGCCCCTTGACATTCAATGGTGTTACCATCACTGAATCCCCCACTATCAACATCCTGGGGGTTACCATTGACCAGAAACTCAACTGGAACCGCCACATTAACAGAGTGGCTACAAGAACAGGCCAGAAGCTGGGAATACTGCGGCGAGTAACTCACCTCCTGACTCCTCAAAACCTGTCCACCATCTACAAAGCACAAGTCAGAAATGTGATGAAATACTCCCCACTTAGCTGGATGAGTGCAGCCCCAACAACACTCAAGAAGCTTGACACCATCCAGGACAAAGCAGCCCATTTGATTGGCACTGCATCCACAAGCATCCACTCCCTCCACCACCGACGCTCAGTAGCAGCAGTGTGCACTATCTACAAGGTGCACTGCGGAAATTCACCAAAGATCCTCAGACAGCACCTTCCAAATCCACGAACAATTCCATCTAGAAGGACAAGAGCAGCAGATATATGGGAACACCACCAAATCCAAGTTCCCCTCTAAGTCACTCACCATCCTGACCTGGAAATATATCGTCGTTCCTTCACAGTCACTGGGTCAAAATCCTGGAATTCCCTCCCTAATAGCATTGTGGGTCAACCCACAGCAGGAGGAGGGAGGACTGCAGCGGTTCAAGAAGGCAGCTCACCACCACCTTCTCAAGGGCAACTAGGGATGGGCAAGAAACGCTGGCCAGCCAGCAACGCCCATATCCCACAAATGAATTTTTAAAAAAATTTGCTCTTAGGTCACGAACGCTTTCTTCTGATAGGGTTTTACATACTCACAGAGTGAATGCTCCAACATTGGTGGCCATGCCTGCAGCTGCTGATGTCTTAAGGTCAGGAATCCATCCCTAAATCTCTCTGCTTCTCTCCTCTTTTCTCATCCTTTGTGATGCTTCTTAAGACCAAAACCTTACCAAAACATTAGTCATGTGCCCTATTGTGTCACTTGGCTCAGGGACAATATCCCAGTGAACTGTCTAAATAAACTGCACAAATACAAGCTGTTGTGCTTGCACGACAGCACGGGACAATCTAATGCAGTGCACAGGGAAGCTGTCCTCATGAAAATGAGGAAAGATTGTCAAATCAGATCTATTTTTCAACCAAAGACCTGAAATTTTACATTGAAGATCCTGAACAACTTCCTAATATTGAGCAAAGATAATCACAAATTTCAAATTTATTTGGCAGATCCTTTTCTGGAGGTTATACAGCCAGCTTCCCGGTAGTGAGGAAGATAATTCAGTGCTCATAATTCAACTGAATTTATTATGTCTTCTGGAATGAAATGCAAGATTCAGAATGGGAACTCATCATATTTGGATCAGTGGGCCTGACACCAGCAAATACCACTTGGCCACACAGCACGTTGAAACACTTACTCTGGACTTATTTCGAACAGTTGTTGTGAAACATTCTGATAACTGTTTGAAGTGTTGAAATTCTGTTCTAATTTCTTTTATTGAGAGAAAAGCAGCATAAAATTTAAATCAACCCCTGTATTAGTTTCTCTCACATCACAGCTGAGTTACTTTCAGATTTTCAGCGTTCTTTGTTTGAAACACAAGTAATTGTTTAGACATCTTCCAAACATCAACTATTCATTAATGTGTACTCATTACAACAACAATGTACATTTATATAACACCCTTCAACATGATAAAATGGCCTAAAGGATTTTCATAGCAGTAAGAGAAAACAAAACGTGATCCTAAGGTATAGGTTAGCAAAAATATGGGTTTTAAGGAGCATTTTAATTGGAGGAAGGTCAGTAAGGGGTGGCAGGAGGGAATTCTAGAGCTTAGATCCTAGGTAATGTTCCCGCTAAGCTGCGCAGTCATACCGCTGGGAAGCTCCATGCATGCTAACTGATGTTCTGATACAATTTCCCCTTCCAGAAGGTGCTGCCACGTACAGACCTTGGAAGTCCACGCAGCACCAAGAATAATTAGGGGCAATCTTGGTCCAAGGCAGCTAAAAGCATGGCAAACAATGAGATAGGAATTAAAATTGGAGGTGCCCAAGAGGCCAGAATTACACAAAGATATATTGGGTTGGAGGCAATTATACAGACTTGGGCAGCAGAGTTTGACCTCAAACATATGGAAGATTGCATATGGGCGGCTAGCCAGCAGTACTTTGAAATATTCAAGTCCAAAGTTAAGAAAGGCATCAAAACAGGGTTTTGAGGCAGATAATCTGAGAAAGTGGCAAAGTCGGATAACATTACAAGTGGACATAGTTGATATGATAGCACCAAGGCGTGGTTGGAAGCTCGACTCAAGTTCAAACATGACGTCTATCGGAAAGATATTGTTAAACTTGAAAGGGGCAGAAAGGATTCACAAGGATGTTGCTGGGACCGGAGGGTTTGAGTTCTAGGGAGAGGCTGAATAGGCTGGGACCCTTTCTTTCCCTGGAACATCAGAGGCTTAGGGGTGACATAGAGGTTTATAAAATCATGAGGAGCATGGATAGAGTGAAAGCCAAGGTCTTTTACCAAGGGTAGGGGAGTCCAAAATTAGAAGACATAGATTTAAGGTGAGAAGGCAAAATTTAAAAAGGACCAGAGAGATAACTTTCTCATGCAGAGGGTAGTGAGTGTCTGGAAAGCTGCCAGAGGAAGTGGTGGAGGCTGGTACAATTACAACATTTAAAAAGCATCTGGATGGGTATATGAATAAGAAGGTTTAAAGGGATTATGGGCCAAATGCTGGCAAACTAGATCAGTTTGGGATGTCTGATCAATGCAGGCGAGTTGGGCGGAAGAGTCTGTTTCCGTGCTGCACGATTGTACAACATGAGAGAATTGTTGTGGTGCAGAAAGAGGTCATTCAGGCCTTCACGTCTGCACTGGTTGGAGTTTTTTTAAATTTAGTGCTAATCTCCTTTTCCCCATAATCCTGCACATTATTTAAAAATAAACAATCATCCAATGCCCTCCTGAACACCTCAGTTGAACCAGCCTCCACCACAATTCCATTAGTAGTCACTGAGTGAGAAAGTTTTTTCTTGCCTTGCATTTACATCCTTTGCAAAACACTAAAACTGTACTCTGTGTTATCAACGCTTTTACGCACAGAAACAGTTTCTCCCTGTCTACTTAATCAAGACCTCTACAATTTTGAAACATTTTACGAAATCTTCTCTTAACATTCTCCTAAGGCTTTTGCAATCTATCCTCCTAAACTGAACGACTCATCTCTGGAAACATTCTCATAAATCTTTTCCTGATTACATTCACATCCTTCTGATGTGGCACCTAGAACTGTACACAATACTCCACTGAGATATAACCAGTGTACTTTAAAAGTTCATCATAACCTCCATGCTCTTGTATTCTATATTCCTATTAATGAAAAAAAGTGTTTGCTTAGTAATAGCAAATTATTCTGCCATCTTGAATGACATACGTACACACACACAAACAGCTCTCTCTACTCTTGTACACCAATTAGAATAGTACCTTTTAGTTTATACTGTCTCTCCATGTTAGTTGTACCAAAGTGGATCATATTTCTCCACATTGAATTTCATCTACTGCCTATCTGCCCACTCCACGAACTTGGCCATACCCTTCGAAGTTCTACGCTGTCCTCCTCACAGCTTACAATTACTCCATGTTTGTCATCCACAAACTTTGAAATTGTGCTCCACGTATCAAGAGCTAGATCATTTATAAATACATATAGGAAAAGTGTCTCAAAAGAACTCAAGGGGAACTCCACTGCAAACCTTCTTCCCATTAACCATTATTTTCTGTTTGCCAGAACCTCTGGATGAAAACAATTTTCCTCAAATCCTCTCTAATCCTCCTGCCCTGTACCTTAAAACTTTGCCCCCAAATTATTGACCCCTCTACTAAAGGGAAACGTTTCTCCCTATCCACCATCAACTTTGTGCACCTCAATCAGTACTTGCACACCGTGGCCAAACTGACATTATACATCGCCTCATAATAACCTCTTTGCACTTATATTTAATGCCTTTACTAATAAAGGCTAGTATGCCTTATTATGCCTTAACTACCTTATCTACCTGTCCTGTTGCCTTCAAGGATCTATGGACATTCACACCAAGGTCCCTTTGATTCTTTGTACTTCCTATGGTCCTACCATTCACAATGTACTCCATTGACTTGTTAGCCTTCCCAAGACATACCACCTCACACTTTTCAGGATGAAATCCCATTTGCCACCAATCAGCCCACCTGACTAACCCTTCTATACCATCCTGTTGTCTAAGGCTTTTCTCTTCATTATTTAGGCACCACCAATTTTCATGTATTATGCAGAATTACTGACCATACCTCCTACATTCATGTACAGATAGTTAATGTACACTTTAAACAACAAGGGACACAGTACCAAATCCTGTGGTAGGTACTGGTCACAGGATTCCAGGCACAAAAACAGCCTTCGACCATCATACTCTCCTTTTTGCCACTAAGACAATATTGGATCCAATTTGCCAAATTGCTCAAGATTCCATGGGCTCTTAGATTCTTAATCATACCCTTTTCTATTTAGTTACCATCTCGAAAATTCAATCAAATTTGTTAAACATGATCTCCCACTCATAAGCCATGCTATGCTATCCTTCATTAATTCTTGCCTCTTCAAGTGGCGATTAATTCAGTGTCTCAGAACTTTTTCCAATAGTTTCCCTACTACAGATCTTAGACTCCCTGGCCTGTCGTTTCCCAGTTTATCCCCATCATCTTTCTTGATGAATGGTAACATATTAGCATTCTGGCACCCTTCCTTTGGCCAGAGAGATTTGAAAATTAATGTTGCAGCCCTTGCAATCTCCTCCCTTGCCTCTCAGAGCAGCCCTTCTGGGCTGAGGGATTTATCCACTTTCTAGCCTGCTAACATTGTTAATACTTCCTGCCTCTCAATTCTAATTTGTTCATGGATATCACAATCCCCTCCCTGATTTCTAGACCTACACTGTCTTTCTCTATGGGAACTGCAGATATAAAGCACTCATTTAAAACCTTCGCTATGTTTTTCAGCTCCACACACAGATTGCTACTTTGGTCCCTAATGGGCCCTATCCTTTCTCTTGTTATTCTCTTACCCCAAATATACTTGCAAGATGCCTTTGGAGTTAATGTTACCTGGCAGTGTGAAGATCCTCAGTCTCAAAATACGTCTCTAAGCTTCGGCCATCTGTCATTTTAGTTCCATTTTTTATGACCACTCTGAGCTTTCTGTTCTCACTCTCCTGGTATTCCAGTGAAACTAAACTGAAGCTCGAAGAACAGTACTTCACCTTTCAATTGGACTCTTGAAAGCCTTTCAGACTCAATCTCGAATTCAACAATTTCAGATTGTAATTTCTTTACCCATGATTCTGTTAGTCCAATTTGTCCCTCTTCTAGAGACTTTTATTCTTTACCACGTCCTTTTGCTTTGCAGCACTATCCATTAGTCATTTAACCTCTCTTTGCATTCACCTTCTCACAGACCCTCACTTTTTTTCTTTCCTCCTCTTCCTGTTTCTGAACCGTCTTGGGACTAGCTAATCTAGACCTTTTTCCAGTTCTGAATGTAGTTCTAAAATCGTGGGCTGAATTTTCTCAGAGAATTTTTTTTTTTTTTGAATCATTTTTGGATTGCTCCTGCAGGGTGACTGCCAGTATAATCTTCTGGGGAGTGGCCAATTAAGAAAGTACGTTCAGGGTCATTATCCAATTAGGACCAGTAGGATTGAGGATACAGGATGGAGGTTCAGTATCAGCTTGCAAGGATGGTTGGCAGCCTTGTCTGGGACTGCAGCGACACTGCTGATGGGACAAAAGATAGTGGACAAAGTGAAAATGTGAATTGGCTGGTCACTAACAGTATCCATGTCACTAGTCTCCAGGAAATAATCACACAACTACAATGTCTACTGGCAAATGTCCTTACAATTGCAATTTGCACCTTGTACACAGTTTGCATGTTATTTCCAGTGTTCCGACTTTCTGCTATGTAATTGCCTCCTTGCTTTCTGAACTGCAGATACTGTGTCGTTCCTATAATCAGTTGGTATAAAATTCTACTGTTCTCAGAAAGTGCCAAAATGTTTCATTAACAACCTCAATCACCCAGTGCAGTGAAACAGTTTATTTGTCATTAGCAAAGAGAAGATGACTCCAGGAAAAATGGGAGGAGGTAATACCGTCAAGACTTAACATTCATCACCATTCACAACTAGCCTCGAAGGGCAGATAATTTACTATCTCATTTACTACTTTTAGTCCAGATTTCCAGCACCTGCACTGAATTGTATTGAGAGATTTGAATTTTAATTCAAGTTAACAAATACAACACTAAGTGAAAGAAAAAGTAAGTTATTATACTGTGAATTGTGTGCAAATGATTAATTGGCTGAAATTTATCAGTGCCAAAGTAAACATTTGCTTGAATACTCCAGTGTAAAAGTTTGAACTGCTGAATCTAAGCAAAAGAAACTACGGGCAATTTGAGATTCCTTTCATAATAAATTTACGTTTTAGCAGGTCAGGAAAATGAAACATCTTCATCACCAGCAGCAAAAGACTACTGGGGCAGAGTGAGAGAGAAAGTGAGACAGAGCGGGAAATGTGTCTGCAGGGACACCAGGATACAGTCTACTTCCAGCAAAAACCACAGGGGCATGCTCTGATTTCATTAACATCCAGCTGAAAAATTTGATTCTGTCTCTTAGAGGAACTCCCAACTCTCATATTTATATAACCTTTTTCTCTTATTACTTCCAACAAGAATTAACATAAAGAAAGCATACTAATCGAAGAAATCTGCGGCTATTAGTGCCAGTGAGAGGGTGGCTACTCTCAAATACGTTAACGCCTCTGCCTCGTGTCCCTGTCCTGACTGCAGCTTTAGTAATTACCAGAAACAAGCCCGGGTCAAAGAAGACAATAGTTCTGGCATGCAATTAAATTGCAACTGAAGCTCACGTGGAGGCAACTCTCATTCAAGAGCATAAGAAATAGGAACAAGAAAAGGTAACTCAATCTTTGAGACTGTTCCAGTATTCAATATGATCAGGCATGATCTTCCACTGTAAATCTACTTACCTGTACTATCCTTAGGTCTCTTGCTTTCTTTAGTATCCAAAAATCTATCAATCTCTGACTTGAATATATTCAACAAATAAGCATTCGTAACTTGAGGAAAAGAATTCCAAGAAATTACAACTGTGCGAAACAGCATCTCATCTTAATCCTAAATGGCCAAATCTCTTTTTTTGAGACCATGATCCCCTAATTCTAGCTCTTCAGCCACCTGGAAGGGAGGGTGGAATAGACTCACAGAATTTACATTTTAGGGCCTAAATCCTCCCATGTTCTAGCCCCCTACCTCACACAAGGCCTTGTTATCACACAGCGTGCCATTACACTATTGTTAGTCACTAACAGTCTCCATTGACAGCTATTCACGCTCCTCACCAGATTGTGATCCACTCCTTTGTCTATCCAATTGCTTTTCCCTCTCTTTGGGCTCTATCCTTTATCCTATTGTTTACTTTCTACTCCACCCCCTCCCCATCTTCTGCTTCTAAATTGATGATTTCCTAGCTACGATCCATTCAAAGGAAGGGTCACTGGGCCCAAAATGTTAACTCTGTTTTTTCCTTCACAGATGCTGCCAGACCTGCTGAGCTTTCTCAGCAAATTCTGTTTTTGTTAGTGAAGACACATGTCAGTCACTTAAACTTAGAAACAGGGAACATTATAATTGGACTCAAAGAAATGGTAGACCAAGTAAATACATATTTTGGTTTTGCCTTCACAAAGAAGAATACAAATGACGTCCCAAAAATGTTATGGAACACAGGGTCTAGAGAAAGTGAGTGAAGGAAATCAGGATTCATAGAGAAATGATATTGTGAATACTGATGGGATTACAGGCCAATAAATCCCCACGGCTTGATAATCTACATCCCAGAGTATGTAAGTGAGTAATCCCAGAAATCGTGGATTCATTGGTAGTCATCTTTCAGTATTCTATAGATTCTACGTAGCTCCTATGATTTGGAGGATAGCTAACGTAACCCCATTATTTAAAGGAGGTGGTAGAGGGAAAACAGACAATTACAAAACAGTTAGTCTGACATCAGTAATAGGAAAAAAGCTAAAGTCCCCTCTAAAAGATTTAGTAGCACAGCACTTGGAAAACAGTGACAGGATTGTACAGAGCCTGCATGGATTTACAAAAGGGAATCAAGCTTGATAAATCCACTGGACTTACGGGATTGCAACCAGAGTGTCATACTTTCTTATACTTTTGATAAGGTCCACATAAAAGGTTTGCTTATGGAACTATAGCGCAGGGGATTGGGGGTGGTGTACTGACATGGATAGAGTCCTAGGATTAACTTAGTGCAGATGCTGAAATCTGTACTGAAAACAACAAATGCTGGAGATCACAGCGGGTCAGACAGCATCCATGGTGAGACGGTAAGCTAATGTTTCAATACCTCTGATGCAGAGTCATCTAGAGTCAAAATGTTAGCTTGCTCTCTCTCCATGGATGCTGTCTGACCCACAGTGATCTCCAGCATTTGTTAATTTCAGCATGGACAGCATACTATCTGGCCAACAGGAAACAAAGAGTAGGAATAAACGGTTCTCTTTCCTAGATGCAGGCAGTGACAGGTGGGGCATCACAGGGATCAGTGCTCAGACCACAACTGCTTACAACATTTGTAAATGATTTGGATGAGGTATTTAATACATTTATCTCCAAGTTTGCAGATGACACAAAGCTGGGTGGGAGGGTGAGGAGGACACAGAGTTGCTTCAGTGTGATTTGGACAAGTTGAATGAGTGTGCAAATATATGGTAAATGAAGAATAATGCATTTAAATGTGAGATTATCCACTTTGGTAGCTAAAACAGGAAGGCACATTATTATTTTAATGGAGATAGATTGGGAAAGGGGAGGTGCAACAAGGCTTGGGTGCTCTCAGACAACAGTCACTGAAAGTAAGCATGCAGGTGCAGCACGCCATGAAGACAACAAATCGTAAGCTGGCCTTCATAGTGAAAGGATTTGAGTACAGGACAGGGATATCTTGCTGCAATTGTACAGGGTGGTGGCGAGACCACAGCTAGAGTATTGTATGCAGTTTTGGTCTCCTTATCTGAGGAGGAATGTTCTGGCTGTGCAGCAAATACAATGAAGGATAAACAGGCTGATTCTTGGAAAGAAAGGACTGATATATCAAGAAAGACTGGGATTGGTTAGGACTATATTCAAAGTTTAGAAGAACGAGGGGGCGGTCTCATAGAAACCTAAAAACCTAACCTCACAGTACTAGTCGCAGTTCATGCTGGAAAAATGTTCCGGATGACCATGGAGTCTGGAACCAGTGGTCACAGTCCAAGTACGTATGGTAGGCCACTTTGAACTCAGATAAGGAGATATGTCTTCACCCAGAGAGTGGTGATCCTGTTGAGGGCAAAACATTGAATGTTTTCAAGGAGTTAGATGTAGCTCTTGGTTCAAAAGGGAACAAAGGCATGGGGAGAAAATGGGAACAGGGTACTGAGTTGAATGATCAATCATGATGATATTGAATGCCAGAGCAGGTTTGAAGCCCTGAATTTTGCTGTTATTTTTTATGTTTCTATCTCATTTTAAGATCCCAACATCAGAATTTATTTACTTTTTAAGGGCGACTTTGTTTTTGTTTTTGGAGTCTACTCTGGAGAATGGAACACTTCCACTTGGAGTATTGCAAATAAGTAATACCAGTTGCAAAGTAAAGCTCTGTGTACAACTGATGTGTCAAATCTCTAATCTCTTGCCCTTCCCCATTGTTTTCTCATGCCCTCAATGGGAATTCTTGTGTTTTTGGTCAGCATCTGTGGAGAGAAACAGATGTAACATTTTGGATCGATGACCAGAACCTAAAGACTATTTGTCCTTGATTCAAAAACATACATTTGCAAAACTGTGTAATTTTAAATGTTAGATAATAAGGTGTAGAGCTGGATGAAGACAGCAGGCCAAGCAGCATCAGAGGAGTAGGAAAGCTGACGTTTCGGGTCTGGACCCTTCCTCAGGAATATCTCTAATTTTAAATGTTGTAGACTTGCTCGCCTAGCCGGTGGGTTTGTTGCAGATATATTGCCACCTTGCTAGGTAACATCATCAGTGTGCCTTCGGTGAAGCGTTGGTGTTCTGTTCCGCTTGTTACTTATACGCCTCGGTTTGCTGGGGTGGTTGGCATTACTTCTGGCTCTGTTTTTCAGTGGTTTGTATATCGGGTCCAATTCAATGTGATTATTGATGGAGTTCCAATGGAAATGCCAGGCCTCCAGGAATTCCCTGGCATGTCTCTGTTTGGCTCATGCTATTATGGATGTGTTGTTCCAGTCAAATTCGTGTCCTTCTTTGTCTGTGTTTATTGAGACCAGTGAGAATTGGTCGTGTCTCTTGGTGGCTAGTTGGCGTTCGTGTATTCTTATTGTCAGTTTTCTTCCAGTTTGGCCTGTGTAATGTTTCTCACAGTCCTTGCATGGTATTTTGTATATTACGTTAGTTTTATCAGTTGTGGGCATGGGATCCCTTACGTTCGTCAGTAGTTATTGCAGGATATACAAACCACTGAGAAACAGAACCGGATGTGATGACAACCACCCCAGCAAACCGAGGCATATAAATAACAAGCGGGACAGAACACCAACACTTCCCCGGAGGAGCACTGATGATGTTACCTACGAAGGTGACAAAACATCTGCAATCAAACCGGCTAGGCGAGTAAATCTACCACCTCATCCACAACCCGAGCTACAAATCTTCAAAAACTGTAAATTTTAAATGCTTTAAAAATTTGCTTTTTTCTTACTGCGCCAGGCCTTATTATTCGCCCTTTATTTTGAGACACAAATACCACTACCACAGCTCCTTTTCATTTACTTCAGTGAGTATGCATAAAAAACTGCAATGCCTACCTTTCAGCACTGTGCTCTTAAAGAACTTGTGACATCACTAAAACTCAAACTATCAGGGCATTTAAGGGTACACTTGTGTTAGGTCTCAGGTTTGAATTTACCTTATCTTAACATAAAATACTTGGTTTGAGCAGCCAGATAACCGAATAGCCACAACTTACAACTCCTCAACCCAGCTTCTGGAGGGGAAACGGGATCAGTTTCACCTTGCAAACTGCGCACTACAGTCTGATCTGTAGTTCTGCATCACGTCATGTGTGATTGTTAGATTTTAAGTTAACCAGGTTTTCCAAAATGTTTTATTGTAAGCAAAGCAAATGTCAGAACTCATCATGCTCCTACCTTCTACCTAATTCTTTCTGGTTATAATTGTAACTTGACAAAAAGTGACAAGCTCTACTGAACTTTGGCTTTTGTACTAAGTGGCTGCTATTTGTCTGTAAAGAATTCATCTTTGCACAGTATGTTTGCCCCATAAAATCCTAAAACTAACCCGATGGCTGATCTTCTGTAAAGAAAGGTCTATTGCAAACTTCCACTTCATGATTCCATTGTTAGAAAGACTGGTCTAATTAATCTGTTGGAAACAGAAAGGCAAATAATGAAGAGCTACAGATTAATATGGTTCTGCATCAAAGTAGTGCTCTTTCACAAATTAATGTAATTTGAAAAGTGACATTTCCAAGGGTTGTCTTTCCCTTGTGGTGTTCAGTGATACTTAAAAAAATGTTCTTCCAAGATGTCCAGACCAGTCAGACTTATGCAATCTGAAAGCTTCTGTTGGCTAACTGTGCATCTGCTCTATAAATGTGTTTGAACTTGTTGATAATGAAGAAAATGTTTCAATTTTCTAATTTCCCTACAAATGCTTGTTTTAAAAAACACACGATCTTCAGATTGTTTTAAAAAGCAAGCGTTTAAAAATGATTCACTGACATGTCCCTTTGGGGGCTTTTATGTTCCAAAGGGAATGCAGAGAGTGGGAAATGACATAACACTTAACATCTGTCTTAAGGAAGATGTTGAAGCTTTTATTAAAGATGTTATAGCTATTGTATGGACCGCATCTTGTTATTTTCTGTATTTTTGATTGTGGATTGAAATAAGGAAAGGATTGTTTAAAAAGAAAGTGTGGAAGGGATTGCTGCACTTTCTAAAAGCATGCTAACCAGTACTTATTGTTTTCACACAGTTCACAAAGACATTTGGACAGGTATATGAATCAGAAAGGTTTAGAGGCTTATGGGCCAAATGCAGGCAAATAGGACTAGTTTACTTTGAAAAACTTGGTCGGCATGGATGAGTTGGACTGAAGGATCTGTTTCTGTCCTGTACAACTCTATGATTTGATCCACGGTGGAAGCTTACTCTAGATGAGCTGGAGCCAGGAGAGTGTGTGTACGAAGGGAGATTCAACCGGCACAAATATCTGATTTTTCCGTGGAGTCGTGACCAGTTGTCAATGATGAAGGCCTTCTGCCTGCCATCAACTATGTGACTGGATCTCAGGTAGCTCAGCAGCTTGCGGGTGAAACAAAATAGTCAGATGCTTTCAGACCTCCAGAAAGGGAGATGCTGTCCTTGTCTCTGCAGTTTAAAAAAAAACACACCCGAAACCTGAAGGAAAGCCACTTTTTTCTTTTAAATACCCCTCACTAATTGCTGTAAACTGTTGCTTTTAACCAAAATGTCAGAGACTATATAAATTGTGAACCAGTTGCTCTGTACCTTCTGCAAACAAGTAAACGTAACTGAAGAGAGATGAACAATCAGCAAGTTCTAAGAAATCAAAAGAACCTTCTCAGTAAACTCTGTGAATCAGACCTGGTCCATGTCTGCTATTAATCTGGGTGTAAAATGACAGGTAAATTGGAGAATTTTGCAAATGTTGATAAAATCTTTAACTTTTGTGACAACTCCAGGAATAACAGGGCTTGATTGCTAGCGTGCAACTCAGTGGGGTGTGACAAAGCATTTAGACTGAGTCAAGGCTCACTCAACATGGTTTTGTGTGAGAGAAGTCAGTTTAACAGTTAACATTTAACAATTTATTGGAGTTCTTTGAAGGAGTAAGGGTGCTGTGGACAAATAGGAACTAGTGGATATAGTATATGTAAATTTTCACAGGACATTGATAAATTGCCACAATAAAGGTTATTGTAGAAAATGAAAGCTCATGGTGCAATGGATACTATATTTTGGCATGGATGGAAAACTGGCTAAATAATAGGAAAGGGAAAGAGATCTAGATGTCCTTGTGCATGAGTTGCAGAAGGTTAGTATGCAGGTTCAGCAAATAATCATTAAAACTAATAGAATGCTATGGTTTACTATGAATGGAACTGAATGCATGAATAGGGAAGTTATGTTTCAGTTATAAAAGCATTGGTGAGTTTGCACCTGGTGTACTGTGTACAGTACTGGTCTCTTACTTATGGAAGGATGTTAATGCATTGGAAGCAGTTCAGAGAAGGTTTACTAGACGAATACTTGGAATGAACGGATTGCCTTATGAGGAAAGGCCAGACAGGCTAGGCCTTTATCCTCGAGAGTTTAAAAGTGTCAGAGGTAATCCAACTAATGTAAAAAGTTAAGTCATCATAGTTTTACCAGACCTTAGGCAGCTCTCTCATTTACAAAGACGTGACTTTTTTTTCTCAAAACAATGGGTTAAAGTTTCGGTCTTCAGTGAGGTCAGGAACAGAGGCAGACAAGGTTTAAGTATTATTTAAATGATTAAATATTATTTAAATATTTAAATGGAACAGGGTATTGTTTAAATGTAGAAAACAGCAGAAAGCTGCAACACAAAGGGACTTGGGGGTACTTTTGCAGGAAACATAGAAAGCTAGCACACAGGTGCATGAGGTATTCAAGAAGGGTAATGGAATGTTGGCCCTTACTTCAACAAGGTTGGAGTATATAAGTAGGGAAGTTATACTGCAACTGTAAAAGGTGCTGGTGAGATCACATCTGGGATACTGCAAGCAGTTTTGGTCACCTTATCTAAGAAAATCTATCATTTTATTCCAGACAGTTCAGAGAAGGCTCGCTAGGATGATCCCCAAAATGGAGGATATTAACAAAGGATAAACATGTTGGGATTCTACTCACTGGAATTTAGAAGAATGAGAGGTGATCTCATTGAAACATAAAGAAATCTTAAAGGGCACGACAGGATAAATGCTGAGAAAATATTTGCCTCATGGTTAAGTCTAGGACCAGAGGGCACAGTCTCAGAATTAAGGGGTGCCAATTTAAGACTGAGACAAAGAGGAATTTCTCCTGTGAGAAGGTCGAGTGTCTTTGTAACTCCTTGCCAGAGAGAACTGTGAGAGCTGAGTCCTATAAATGGTCTATTCCTGTTCCTATTTATTATGACCTCAAGTTGAGAGAGGTGGCTAAAAAAGGAATATAGATAGATTGTGAGTGAGCAAAGACGTGGCAAATGGAGTATAATGAACTGACAGACATTAGAAATATTTTTAATACTTTTGATATTACTACTCTCCATCCGAGAGGACCCGTTCTCTCCCCTTTGCACTTTACTTCAGATCTATTTTACATTTTTTTTCTCTTTGACCAGCATTAATAAGCCCTTTGTCTTTTGCATTTGGCTTCTCCAGCATCTTCTTCCTTGCTTCACCTCTGCCTCTGTCAAATGTACATGTATAAACTAGACTTTCAGTTTTGAAAAAGTAATACTGGACTCAAAATGTTGACTCTGTTTCTCTATTCACAGATGCTGCCAGATCTGAGTTTCACCAGCATTCTCTGTTTCTGTTTCAGATTTCCAGCATCAGCAGTATTTTGCTTTTACTTGAGTGTTTGGTTTATTTTTATATTGGACAAGTGGAGTAATACACATCAAAAATTCTAGTAAAATACCAGCTTTGCCACAGGTTACTGGGCTAGATTTTCACACTGTAAGCAGGAAACAGGAGTTGATCATTTTGCTGGCTTCTGAATCCATTATTCTTATTCTTGAATAATGTGTCCTAGAAATTCAGCTGTCATTATGAAGATTTGGCACTTCTTGTTCAGTATAAGGTCAGCATTCTGCAATGCCTTTAACATGACCCTTACTCTGGTCATGTTTCTTCTTTATTTTACAAGGATATTATCCAAATGGCAACTGGTTCCTATTCCCTTCCAGGATTCTACATATTATTCTTTGGAAAATCCAAGTGCAGAGAAGATCCCAAATTGTAGATACATGAAACAATGCTGCCTGAATGGTGTAAAAGTGAGCAGTCTTCACTCAGGATCCAAAGGTATTTTTGCGAGAACCCACTGTGGCATCCAGTTCTGTGAAAAAGAAATTGCCTCTTGCCAATTTTGCCAACCTATTATTGACAGGTGAAATGGGATGAATTTCCCTATTTTTTTTTTTAAATTGAGAGAATCCACACACAATCTTAAGTTTTCATTTGTCTTGGGAACAGTAACAAGGCCTGAGCATCACAGTGTTGCCCCTTTCACTGGCGACATGATCCCACCTTCAATATGCTTTGCCAGATTTCATTTTGCCCACCAACGGATAAAGAACTTTCCTGGGAGTGTACAACTGGGGGCTTTGCATTCCATTGCACAGTAATGAGATATTCTTGCTTCAATTTGTACAAATCCTGAAACAATTTTCAAACTTCTTGCTCAAATTCTTTCCATTTGTAAATTCTCTTCATTCCGAACACACGAATACATATATTTCTGCTCAATTCTAACACACTCTGATCCCTCAATATATATGTTTCACCGACAGTTCATCCTCTGTGACCAAATTCTGTGCCAATTTTCCCAAACACCTTGAGGATCTAGGTCTTTGGATTTTTCTGTTAGCTGGTCCTCCTCTCTCAGATTTCAATCATAGCAAACTGCATGCTTTGAATGAAGAAAACTTCTCTAGTATCATGTTTAAGTTCTCGTTGAAACCCTTCTATTTTCAAGTTGACGGTCTAGGATCTATTCTAACTGGTTCTCGATCTTACCTAGCAAATTTCTCTTTGTCTTTTGCTCTGTATCTTTAACTCTCCATGAATATTTTTCTTGTTGTGCGATTGACAGTTTTTTGAAAATTTTCCTTTTGCAGGTGATTTTCTTTGTTTTTGAGGTAAAATTAACTTGCAATATTTTTAAAGTTTCCCAACTAGTCACACTTAATAGCACTCTGCTTTTCCTGCTTATCATTTGTTGAGTTTGTGATTCTGTTTGGAATCACATCTCATACAACCTAGATTGATGATACAGATTTCCTCTCGGTGTTTTGGAAGGCTTTCAGGAAGCAGATAATGCCAGTTTGGAGCCTATCTATCATTTCAGAAGAATCCTTGAGGTTTTCTCACAATATCAGCCCATTTTTGGGCCTAGAATTTTTAAAAAATTCATAGGATGTGGACTGGCTAGACCATCAATTGTTGCCCATCCCTAATTTCATCTGAACTGATCGGCTTGCTGGATCATTTTAAAAGGTAGCTAACAATCAGCCATTTTACAATGGGTCTGGAGTCATGTCAGTCAGACCAAGTAAGGATGGTAAAATTTCCTTTCCTAAAAGGACATTAGGGAACCATATGGGTTTTTATTCCAAATTTTTTGCTGAATTCAAATTTCACCATCTGCTGTTGTACTATTTTAACAGTGTTCCCAGATCATATTTTCTCGATTTGGATTACTAGTCCAATGACAGTATCAACATGCTATCACCTCATCTTTCTGGCTGTGTAGTCAATTGTACTGCCTGTTCCAATGTTAAATACTCCTAGATTTGAAGTCTGATAACTTGCTCATCTCTCCGCCATTATATGGTCTCTGATCAATTAATCTTTCAAAGTATTGTACCTGCAATATCCTGCTAGATGATGAATCCGTTAAAAAGGATTGTCCTAAACACCAAGATTACTGATTGAACCTCACCCACTCGGTATAATGTTAAAGACCACTTTCTTCATTTGCTTATTCTTGACTAGTGCTTCTCGCAATGTAATCTGTTACATCATCATGATTTCCATTAGCTACATTATACCATAACCGTCACCTCTGATTTGACAAATTGCTTGTCCAAAATCCAGTGTTGGATGAGCAGAAATATTTTCTCACTAGACCTTGAGAAGACCAATGCTGATTTTACTTCTGACTGTTATAACACTCTCCTGGCGTGCCTCGCATCTTTGACTCTACTTAAAGTTCAGGTCTTGCCCAAACTTTGGGGTTCATATCCGAACCTGCACAAAGTCCAATTCATGTATCACCCTCATGCATTTTGCCTTATGTTGGTTTTTGTTTAAGCAAAGCCTTGATTTTAAAATTCTCATCCTTGTTTTCAGCAAAGATAGTTGTGTATTCCAATTTTGATCTCTCAGTTTCAATCACTCAATTGCTAGCATACCATCAACTATTGAGGCCCCAGGGTCTGGAATTCTCTCCACGGCTCTTTCCACCGTTAAAAATGTTCCTTCAAACCGGGTCTTACCATCAAGCTTACAACAAACCTCGAGAATATCCATTTATGGGGTTCCTGCCAAAACTTTATTTACCAAAACTTTACTTGATAACAGTTCTGTAAAATGCTTTGTAACATTTTAATTAAAAGTATGATGTAAATGCAAATTCTTGTTGAAAATGTGCAGGCTGAAGCAGAAACTGAAAGCTGAGATGCCTCAGGACATTACATCAATGTATTAAGGTACTAAGTTATGGCTGTTGACACGTTCTATTTGATAACTATTTCTGAAATACCATGGTAAGTTACTGATCTGAATCTAACATTTAAGGCACAATTCACCACAAGGGAATGAGACACATTGGCATATCACTAACTCAAGTTTAGCTGTTGAAAGCAGCTTTGGCAGAATCTGGAAACAGGCTGCAAGCTCAGTTCACCAAAGTCACAAAGAACACTGACTATATCAGAACTGGTACAGGAGCTCGATAACCTGCAACGATTTAATTTCTCTTTCACAATCATGAACATTACTGTCAGTATTAAAAATTCAGTGAAAACTCTTTTTTAAGCATGCAAGCCGAGTAAAACTATGGATTCACGGACTAACCAAAATTACTGTCATCTCATCTCACATGAACCAATAAAGCTAGATCAGTGTATGTCAACCACTTTGAAATATTAATTTTAGCTCAAATATTATGGGGCAGAGGGCCTTAACACACCAGAGTCTCAATTTCTGTAAAGCAGAAGCAAAGATTTAAGAAGCCTTGCAGTAAAATAGCAATATCAACATTTTTCAGCACAGACACTCCCCAGTGCACAGATGTTTTTCTAATTTTAATAGAATTCAGTTTTTGTTTTACAAGTTAAAATCAACTTATGCATAATTTACAAGCTGCACAAACCTAGCTTCCATGTAAACACTGACTTCCTGAACTTTAAATTTCTAGCACTGCTGGTGAATAGACATCAAAAACAGTTGAGTACCTCTCATCCGACTCAGAGCAAATAATGCATCCGGGGAAAACCAGCCACACAAGCAAGCTGCCAGATGTCAGGCACACCACCAAGGACTCAACTTTCACATATTTCTTGACGGATGCCATTCTGCATCAAACAACTGATGAGTGGAACACAATGTTTAATACATGCTCACAGTCAGTCAAATGTCATTACACTTTTTAACTAATTTTTTAAATTAGTTATAAATGTGACAAGTAACAAAAAATTGACCATAATGAATCATACGTATCAATTCTGTAACATAAAAGCCGGAGTGTATTTGTAAATAAATATCTTATAAGCGCGCAAGGGCAAATTATTATCCTTTTTAATAAATGTCATTCCCTGCCATCAGAAATCAGCACTTTATACAGGATACACTTTAGCAATGTTTTCCTAGTTTGAATGTCGATTTTGATAGAAAAATGGCTGAATAAACAAAATTAACAACATTTCTGAAGTTTAGACATTACTTTTTAAATTGAAAATTGAACTAAATTATTTTTGTTAAAACTCTAGTTTAAAATGTACCTGTTATTTGATGTCCCAAACTTTCTTCCAATTCATTTCTAATTGGAACATCCCTAGAATTAAAAAATAAAGCAGCACTCCATCCTTTCCATTCTTCAGTCCTTCCTACTCGATAATGGTGATTCTTATGGGATGAACATTTACAAACACACCTCATTTGTTTTAGTGCAGGAAGGAAGTTAATACTACCATTTGGCATCCAAACTGAGCATGATTTCGTTTTCACTGGGCTGACACATAATTACAGAGGAGGGGAAATGTTAACGATGCCCTCGACCGCATCTCCTCCACTTCCCACACTTTTGCCCTAAAACCCCTCCCCCCCACAACAATAAGGATAGAGTCCCCTTAGTCCTCATGTACCACCCCACCAATCTCCAAATCCATTGCATCATCCTCTGACATTTCCGCCACGTACAATCACCACCAAAAAGTTGTTTCCCTCCCCATTCCTGTCCACTTTCCGTATGGACCATTCATTCTGTGACTCCCTTATCCGCTCCACACTCCCCACTAGCCCCACTACCCCCAGCACCTTTCCATGAGACCACAAGAGGTGCAACCCCTGCCCCTACATCTCCCCCTTCACCTCTGTCCAAGACCCCAAACAACACTTCCAGATCCAGCAGAGTTACACCTGCACTTCATCCGACCTGATCTATTGCAGCCATGGCTCTCGATGCAGTCTCCTCTATATCGGGGAGACCAAACACAGACTCAGGGACTGGTTCACGGAACATTTGCACTATGCGCGCATCAACCAACCCGATCTTCTGGTTACCATCCATTTTAATTACCCCTCCCACTCCACTGACGACAGGTCCATCCTTGGCCTCTTCCACTGTCAAAGTGAGGCCAAGCATAAACTGGAGGAACAACATCTGATATTTCGCCTTGGGAGCTTACAGTCCAATGGCCTCAACATTGACTTCACAATCTTCAAACTCCCTCTTCCCACAGCCTTATCCCATATCCAGTATTCCCCCTCCTCTTCCTAACCTATCCATCTTCCTACTTACCTATTTGCTCCACCATTCCCAATGACCAAACAAAATAACCCCCTTCCTGCATTCACCTATCACCATCTTTCCTACCCTTGCCCCAGCCCCACCCCTCTTCCACTATTTATTTCTGGGCTCACCTCCCCCTCCTCAGTGCTGACGAAGGGTTTTGGCCCGAAACAATGACTTTCCTGCTCCTCTAATGCTGTCTGACCTGCTGTGCTTTTCCAGCCTCACACCTATAGACCCCAGAAGAAAGGAATCACTGCAGAGTCATCATACAAATATTTACCTTTTCTAGGTTAGATAATATGTGGCAACCTATCTCTGACTTTCCTGATGATCACAAACCAGGAATTGATTTTGGAACTTCCTGGTGTGCAATCATGGAAATAGAAACCAAGAAAATTTATAACACAGAAGAAAACCATTCAGCTCATTGTGTCTATGTCAATTGATGAGATACTACTCAGCCAAATCCTACCTGCCAGCCCTACCCCTGCAGATCACAGCCGTTCAAATGCACGTAAAAGTACTTTGTAAAGATGGTGAGAATTTATACGTCTACCATTCTCTCAAGCAATGTCTCCGAGGATGTCCCAACCACCCTCTGGATGAAAAAACATGCTTCCTAATCTGCCTTCTAATCATTCTACCAATCACTTAAATCATATACTTTCCAGGCCATTATCCAACTCCTAAGGTAAACAGACCATTCCTACCTCCACAATTTAGGGTCTTAAGTGAACCACCCCTTAGACTTGTCTATTTTAAGAAAATGAAACTCAGCCCATCCATTCTTTCCTCAAAGCCAATATGTTCCTGTCCTGGCAATGTTCTTATTAATATCCTTTGCACTTTCTTCACTGCAGTCATATACTGCTTGTAATGTGATGACCAGAACTGTATGCAGTACCCAGAAGTGGACTAACTAGTGTTGTATACAATTCTAGCACAGTCTCCTTGTTCAAATATTCTGTGCCTCTGGTAATAAAAGAAAAATGCTATACGTCTTCTTGACCACCTTATCCGTCTTCATTCATCCTGCTACCTTTAGGGATCTGTGGACAAATACTCTCAGGACTCTCCACACTACATAATATCCTGACAGTTATTGTCTATCCCCTTGACTTGCTGTACGTCTTAAAATGCATTACCTCAATCCTTGAACAAAAACAGAAATTGCTGGAAAAGCTCAGCAAGTCTGGCAGCATCTGTGGAGAAATATCAGTTAATGTTTTGGGTCGAGTGACCCTTCCTCAAAATGTTCTGTTTTTGTTTCTGAATTACAGCATCTGCAGTTCTTTTGGATTTTACCTCAATTCTTGAATTGCTTTCCATTTTTCACTTACAGGCCCTAATGACCAGACTGTGTATTTCTTCCTGAGGCTTAAGCTTTCTTCCTCACTGTCAACCACAGAACCAATTTTAACCTGCAAACTGCATTTTTTTCAACATAAAGAAAAACAGAAAACTGCAGAATCTCCATGATTTTCTGTCACAGAACACACAATGATGAAACCTTTGCTTCCTGCAATTAAGCCAATTTTGGATGCAATTTACATTCTCATTTGGATTCTACAGGCTTTTACATTTTTCGAACAGCACACGATTTGGAAAATTGTCAAAAACTTTGCTAAAACCCATGTTGACTGCACTCACCACACTGTCCTCATCATGATTGTCAGTTCTTCAAAATTTTCTTTCTCAGATCTGTTTACCCATTCAGAAGAGTTTAACAAGATACATAACTTATGTTAATCTCCCATTTCTTGTCACTACTATTAATCATACTACCTTGTCTGGTTAGACCATAAGATCACAATAAATATGAACAGGAGTAGGCTATTCAGCCCCTTGAGCATGTTCCACCATTCAACAGGATCATGGTTGATCCACCATCCTCACTTCCATTTTCCTGCCTTTTCCCTGTCACCCTTGCTGACTGATTAAGAATCTACCTATTTTGGTCTTAAATATGCACAAGGACTGTGCCCCACAGCTCTCTGTGGTAAGGAGTTCCAAAGACACTCAACCCTCAAAGAAGAAATTTCACCTCATCTCAGTCTTAAATTGGCACTCCTTAATGCTGAAACTATGCCCTCTAGTCCTAGACTCCCTCATGAAGGGAAAGATTCTCTCAGCGTTTACCGTGTCAAGCCACTTAAGAATCCTACATGTCAACGAGATCACCTCTCATTCTAAGTCAGAGAATAGAGTCCCAACTTGTTTAGCCTTTGCTTATAAGACAACCCCTCCATACCAGGGGTTATCAAAGTGAACCTTTCTCTAAACTGCTTAAAATGAAATGATATCTTTCCTTAAATAAGGGGACGAAAACTGCTCACACTTAGTGAATTCATCTATCGGTAATCTCACAGTTCATTGACCACTAGCAATACTAAAAGAAACTGCACCTTACCACTAAACAAAAGGGCACTTGTGGTGCGATGGTAGTATCCCTCCTTCCGGGCCAGAGGTTCCAGGATCAAGTCCCACCATTACTAGACATGTGTCACGTCGTATTTGAAGAGGTTCATTAAAAATTGTTTACCACTTGTGACAATACTATGACTTTAAGAGGTGCATTTTGTCTTTTTTTAAACGGAGAAAGGCTGAGACAGAGTTCACGAGCAGTCTGCTCAAGGCCAATAAAGTAAACAGCTTGTGAAGCCTTGCGTTTTTTTAATAAAAGTTGGAACAATGGAAGCAGCCTGAATGGGTGGGGTCAAGCTCCCACAGAACCTGAATTTTTAGCCTTAGCTTTCAGCAGTTGCTGGCGTCTTGAAGCTAGCTGTGGAAGCTCTTATTCCTCTCTCTGTTCCAGTTAAAAGGTGGGGTCATCTTCTGCTGATAGAATTACCTATGAGACAATCCATTTTACTGAACTTGCCTTTGCCAAGGTTGTGTTTATAGGATGTTACCATATTGGATCAGTTAATTAGTATATAAAAATTCAGTTAAACATTTCAATAGAGTTACAGTTAATCCAATTATTTTCTTTTATTTTTATTTTGTCTGTATTTTAACTGTGGTGTAAAAATAAAGTGTGTTTTGGTTAAAGTTGAATAGTTTGACCAATTAAATTACATCTGAAACGGAACGCTTTACTCTTACCTTTAAAAAAGGAAAAGTTAGGGTCGAAGCTGTCTTCTTAATATATTGTGAGGGAGATTGGTCTGGTCCATAACACACCGTGCAAAAACCTTTTTTCTCTTATTGTAATATAGGGATAGGGTTAGACCATCAGTCCTAGTCTACAGTTTTATTAAGCCATGACTGGTCTTTCTAATCTCAATTCCTTGCCCTTTCTCAACACCTCTGAAGCACCTATGTTTCTTTTAATCTTTGATTTTTCTTTAGGACACCACATTTCACATTGTCAAAAGCCTGACTGTGAAGAGCTATTTCTAGGACTTGACTTGAATCAGGTTAGCTTTGTTTTTATAATTAGGTTTCTTTACTCTGGATTCCTCAGTTCGGAAGATAGTTCCCAACGTACCCTGTCAATTTCTTTATTTATGTTAAGCAATTTAGAACCTGCTCATTGCCATCCATCTCTCTCCTGTAGCCACCAAGATCTGACACTGAGGATTGCAGGGTCAATCTGATATCCTATCTGTCTCGTGACATTGAAATAGCAACATATTGTTATAAATGGAAGATTGCCCTTTTCGCTGATGCATGCACCCTGCAGACTAGAGACCACAGAATGCATAAAGCATAGAATATCAAATATCTTATTTTCTATTCGGTCTCAGACATAATGTTATGCAGACATAGTAGATGTTCCCAGTATATGACTATCCTCTGGCGTGCCTGAATTAAGCAAAATACCAGGAAACTTGAGCCCTCACATCTTCATACTTCACTTCATTTAGTATCAATTTCTGTTTTGTTTCAGTGAACTTAATCAAGTTTAAATGTAGGAGTGTTAATGCGAGTACCATGTATAAAATCCAATACAAAATTCATAATCTTAAGATTCAAAATGGAAACAAATAAGCACTTATTCAACCAGTTTCAGTAACACTATTGTTTGCAGTCAAGATGAAACCATAGTATGGATCTTTCCTGTATCTTGAATTAGTTGCAATTACATTTCTCCAGATGAAGTCAAAGAATTTTGACCTCCGCTAGTGAGTTATTAAAAACTACAAGTGGCTTCCTGGAGAATAAGACAGGCTATATTTTGCAGAGGAAAGCCACCATACTGTTAGCAGCTGTGTTATTTCAGACCGAGAATGAAGCCAGTTCTCTTTAGCTAAGCAGTCGGCCCCCCTACTGAGAACCAGCAGCTGCAGTCACCTTGTATAGACCAAAGCCTTTGTGGTGAATTAGTGAAGTCACAGACAGAGGGCAAAACCAGTCAGCTGTACAGGAATATCAGACGTACCGTAGGGCTTCCTTAATAACTGTTGCTATATCTGCAAAACCTACCAGCCCACAGAAGCTTCATATTATAATTTAATATACTTACAACCAGCACGTCATAACTTATCCAGCAATTTCATATTCAGAAACAAAAAAAAATCAAGAATTTTATTCAGATTTTTCATAAGGATTGTTCAAGATCTTTCCAAGCTCACTGTTATCTGCCTGTCCCTTAAAAATGATCACTCCTTCCTGAATTACAATTTCAAAGACCAGAGCAGCTATCCCATTGTTCAGATCTAAATAGTCCTTAATCATATGACCAGAAACAGTCCATGTCAGCAGCTTGTTCAATCCTCTGCTCAATATATGCACGAATGCATTTTCCAGAACAGGTCATTGGACTATGAATGAAGAGGCGACAATGACAAATATTTCCAATCCTCAGTCAATGCCACTTAAATTAATTCTAGTGCCTTATTGTTTAGCTTGTCTAAAATAAATTATTTTGGTGGCAACCACAGACCACAAGCATTTTTAAAAGTGTAACCTAAAACAAGGGGAATGCAGTAAATCCATCTTAAAACAAAAAAATGTTAAAGATGCAAATAAGCATCACAGTTAAACTTGACTTTCTCAAATTAAACCCTGTACTTTCTAACCCATATTTACTTGCAACAGCTTTACAATGGTGATCAATTCATTACGTTAATTGAAGCAACTATGACTGCAAATCACAAGGTAATTGAGTGCCTCCATCATCTTCAAAGGGGATGTGGAAAGCGATTGTGTTTTAGTTCATCTCTGATCACCCCTTCATCAAGGTTAATCCAGGAGTATAGGAGTTCTGAATTTACATGCAAACTACTGATCTTATTTTTGACAAGCGAGCACATTTCAACAAATGGTAAAAGGGGCTGTGATAAATTTCCACTTACAATGCTAAACTAATCAGCTGCACCAGTATCAAGGAATCATACAAGCCTTCATTATTTGTAGATGTTTCTGGTATGATCTTGTACTCCAAACAAGCTACTATTCATACATAAGCAGAAAATGAGTGAGCATTAAAATGAGTTTGAGCAAAATTTAACAGGATGGATTGAGTTAACTGAGTTTGAGTATTACTACTTCCTGCTTATCTGACCAACACCAAACTAAGCTAGCTTAACAATTCATGTCATTGCCTCACCAAACATTTAATTCATTCACCTTTCCAGTGATTAATGAAGTACAGATTCACAAAAAGACACCAGTATAGGTCTCATGTCACAAGGGCATCCTGTTGTTATAACCTTGGGTTACACTATTGTACAAACAATACAAATATACAGCAGAAGAGTAAATTCTCAAACATAAGATTCTTAGATTATTTACTTGCAGGAGCTTTTGAATCTGATAACGTATAAACTCTCAATTTTTAATGTGCAGCTATGGATTTAAGGATAGAGATTCCATCGATCAATGCTAAATGAAGCTGAAGCTAAAGAACCACATCTTTCACAACCTCAGGATGTCCCAAAGTGCTTTCATAGCCAATGAAGTACTGAATATCTGCAAACGCAACTGCTACCCGAGGCCATGAATGTCTGAGGAGGGATATAGATAGATTTAAGGAATGTCAAAAATTTGACAGACAAAATATAATATGGGAAAATGTGCAGCTGTTCATATTGATAAGAAGAGTAGAAAATCAGAACATTATTTAAATGGAGAGACTGCAGGCTGCTGCAGGGCAGAGAGATCTGGTTGTCCTTACACCTTAATCACAAAAGAGTCAGAATGCAACTACAGCAAGTAATGAAGACAACAAATTGAATGTTGTAAACAAAAACAGAAGTTGCTGGAAAAGCTCAGCAGGTCTGGCAGTATCCGTGAAGGAAAATCAGAGTTAACATTTCAGGTCCGGCGACACTTCCTCAGAACTGATGGTAGATAGGAAAATGTCAGTTTATATGCAGAAGACAGGATGGGAGGAGGAGGGGGAGTAAATGACAGGTGGGGATAGAGATGAAAGAGAGTGAAGAACAGTTGGACAGACAAGAAGAAGTGGATAAAGATCTGGCTAGGAGGGTGAATAATTGTTAATGGAGAGTGTTAGTGGCTAACAATAGGTAGTGTGTAATGGCAGGTGATGTGACAATAAGATCTGGTGTGTGGGGTAGGGAGCTAGGACATGGGAGAGTTCAGGCCCTAAAGTTATTGAACTCGATATTGAATCTGGAGGGCTGCAGCGTCCCCTAGGAAAAAATGAGCTATTGTTCTTACAGCTTGCACTGAGCTTCGCTGGAGCACTGCAGCAAGCCTGAGACGGAGATGTTGGTCAGGATAATTGAATGTTGGCCTTGATTGCAATGGGGTTACAATGTAAAAGTAGGAAAGTTGTTCCACTCTGTACAGGGCTTGACAAGATTACATTGGGTGTTTTGTGCACAGTTCAGATCACCTTAGTTATAAAGATAAATTAGAGTCACTTCAGAGAAAGTTCACTTGGCTGATTCAGAAGATGAATAGGTTGTCCTCGGAGGCAAGTCGGAGCAGTTGGAGCTTAGAAGTATGGGACATGACTTCATTGAATATTACAAGATTCAGCAGGAACTTGGAAGAATGGATCATGAAAAAATATTCCCCCTCATGGGAAAACCTAGAGCAATGGGGCACATTTTCAGAAAATGGTTTATCCTATTTAAGATGGAGCTGATGAGTCAAGAGTTATGGGGAGAATGCAGAAGGATGAAGTTAAGGCAATCCTTATATTAGCCATTAAATCAGTAAATGGTGTGGCAGATGAAATGGGCCGAATCAAATAGCCCATTCTGCTCCTTTTTCTGATGATCTTTCTAGAATGCAAGACTCATAAGAAATAGCTAGAATGAGATATCCAACCTTTTCATGCAAAATGCCACTTTAAATGGTTTCCCCCCCTCACTTAAAAGGTTGATGGGCACATTTCAAAAGAAAAATTGAGGAGAAATGAGTGCCACAACATTAACTATGAATTTCAAGATGTCAAAAACAGAATACATGCTGAGCAGAAATAATCAAAGCATTACATTGAGAATATAAAAAATATAATATAAATATATAAATTGATTAATTAGTAAAGATGACCATTAAAAGGTGATAAGTAGCAGCGCTAACTAAGTAGTATTGCTAGAAAGAGGCACACCAGACCAGAAATCAGTCATTTGGGAATGGAAGGGTGCTGCCTTGAGTTCAACAACACTATCTGAGCTGAGATAGGGTGGGGGTGGGGAGACAACCTCGACAAATGTAGTGTAGATGAGGGGCGAAGTGAAAGTGCAAGCCCAAGGAGGTGTGTGTGGAAGGCAAGAGATAGTTTGACCAAAGACTGGTTGAGGGTATGAATGGGGCGTGATTGAGAGAAAAAAATGCAACCAAGGGCTGAAAAGGACAAAATCCTAAGATGTAGGATGTGAAAACAGACAGGAAGCGTTTACAATGCTCACTGCTCCTCAACTCTGAGGTTATTTTTTTACACATATTGTTGCTAACAGTCTCATTGTCAGCTCCAAATCTGGGAACAGCCTGTGACTAGGGGAACAGGCCTCGCAGAATCTTTCACTGTATCTTGAGCAATGGCTCTTTGGGCTGGTTGGAGACTCAGAGCAGGCCTTACCTCAGAGAACACAGAGCTGCATGATGTAATGAAGGAACTGCATGATGTATAAGAAGGATAAAAGCAATAGGTCAAAGGGCTTTTCTTATTTGAGAAAGCACCAAACTTGAGATTGATCCTGCAGAATGGCAGCATAGAGTCATAGAATCCCTACAGTGCGGAAAGAGGCCATTAGGCACATCGTGTCTGCACTGACCCTGGAGACAGAAAGGGAGGGTGTAGGTGGGAACAGACAGAAAGAGATGGGGGGTATGGTATGAGAGAGAGAGAGAGAGAGAGAGAGAGAGAGAGCGCGTGAGAGCGGCACGGGGTGGGGGGAAGCGAGACAGCAAAAGAGAGAGATGGGGTAGAGACAGAGAGAGAGAAACAGAGAGGGGGTGTGATGGGAGGGTGGGGGGGAAGAGAGAGAGAGAGAGAGAGAGAGAGAGACAGAGAGACAAAGAGAAAGAGAAAAAGAAGCCAAGAAAGAAAGCAAGTAAGAAAGAAAGAAAGCAGGCAGAGTAAGGGGACAGGTAGAGACAGAGACAGCAAGTGTGCGAATCAGACAGAGAGAGGAACAGTGGAAGGGGGACACTGAACAGCATGTGTAGAATCAAGAGGAGTTGTCTCAAGGAGGGGAAACAGAAATAGAGTATAAAATGCAAGAGGGCTGCAGAGATGGGAACAAACAGGTGGACTAGAGAGGAGAGCAGAGAGAGGGGTGAGATTTACAAGAACATTGCCAGGGTATGAAAATCACAAGTGTAATAAAAGATAAGATAGGGTAGGACAGCTTTCCTTCGAACAGGAGAGAGTAAATGGTGACTTATTCAAGACATACACAGTAATAAAGGGCTCTGCCCTTTCCATCAAGGTTGTATTGGACTGAGTGAGGACCAAGGAGTCCTAGCAAAAGGAGTGTCAATGGGAAATCGTGCGGGAAAGGGGAGGGTACATGGGTCTCTCTGCTGGTTGTAGCCATACCTGACACAAAGAAAGATGATTGTTAGAGGTCAGCCATCTCAGTTCCAGTACATCTCTGCAGGAGTTCCTCAGGGTCATGTCCTAGGCCCAACTATCTTCAGCTGTTTCATCAATGACCTACCCTCCCATCATAAGGCTAGACGTGGGCATGTTCACTGATGATTGCACAATGTCAGTACTATTCGTGACTCCTCAGATATTGAAGAGTCCATATCCAAATGGAGCAATGTCTGGACTACATCCAGCCCCAGGGCTGACGAGTTGCAAGTAACATTTATGCTGTACAAGTACCAGGTTATTACCATCTTCAACAAGGGAGAATCTAACATCCCCCCCTTGAATTTCAATAGCTTTACCATCACAAAACCCCATCTCAACATTTTGAGGGTTACCATTGATCAGCCATTGAATATGAGTAGCCAAACAAATACTTTGCTACAAGGGCAGGTGAGAGGCTAGGAATCCTACAGGGTAACTCATCTTCTCACTATCCAAAGCCTGTCCACCATCTCTAAGACAGAAGTATTGAGTATGATGGAGTACTCCCACTTGTTGGGATACTGCAGCTCCAGCAACACTGAAGCAGCTCAACACCATTCAGGACAAAATAGAAAGTTTGACTGGCACAACATGCTTTAACATTCACTCCCCCTACCACCAACACTTCATACCAGTCATGTGTACCATCTACAAGATGTACAACAGAAATTCACCTTGCATCCTTCAAATAGTAATGTTCAAACCCATGACCATCTAGAAGGTCAAGGGTAGCAGATACATGGGACAACCACCACCTACAAGTTATGCCCTAAGCAACTCACCATCTTTTCTAGGAAATATATTGCTGTTCCTTCAACGTCTGGGTCAAAATTCTGAAACTCCCTCACCAACATCATTGTGGGTCTACCTACACCCAATGAATAGCTGTGGTTCAAAAAGGTAGCAAACTCACTTTTCCAACAGCTAACACAGATGAGCAATAAACAATGCCTATGTATGACTCACGAGTAAGAAAAACATGTAAACAGGGAAAACCGATTTTCTCTACCAGAAAGGTCAATTACTAGGGTGTCCAGATTCAAGGTGATTGATATAAGGATGTCAAGGGTGTCAGTGTTTGGAATTCACTGCCGAGCTTCATGGCATAGAAACTCTCAACTCATTTAAAAGGAACATGGATCTGTATCTTAAGTGATGTAACCTGCAAGAGTATGAACAGGTGCTGCTAAGTGGGTTGAGAATGGGCGGCTAGTTTATTCAGCTGTCACAGATGCAATGGGCTGAACAACCTCTCTGTGCTGTAACATTTCTGTTGCTCTACGGAGTAGTGAGGAAGATGAGAGAGCAGAGAGAGTGATGAGAGAAACAGAGATACTGAGAGAGTAAGAGAGGGGCAGTTTGTGAATTTGAGAGCAAGTAAGGGTAATGTTCACAGGGAGCAGCATTGCTTTCTATTCATCACCTGAAAGGGGGAAAGTTAAGTGTTTTTGCACAAGTTGCTCTGTAGGAAGAGACACTCCAATTTGGGAAGTCAAATTACAAAATCCCAACTCTGGAAATTGTGAGATAACAAGGTATAGAGCTGGATGAACACAGCAGGCCAAGCAGCATCAGAGGAGCAAGAAGGCTGACGGTTCCAGCCTAGACCCTTCAGAAATGGGGGAGGGGAAGTCGGTTCTGAAATAAATGTGACATCAATCGCCTCAACCTCTCCACCCCTCTCACCCATTCCAACGTCGCACCCATTCCAACCTCTCCCCCGCAGAACGTGCAGCCCTCCGCTCCAATCCCAACCTCACCATAAAACCCGCGGACAAGGGAGGCGCAGTTGTATCAGAGATAGTAGGAACTGCAGATGCTGGAGAATCTGAGATAACAAGGTGTACAGCTGGATGAACACAGCAGGCCAAGCAGCATCATAGGAGCAGAAAGGCTGACGTTTCGGGCCGAGACCCTTCTTCAGAAATGGGGGGGGGAAGGGGGTTCTGAAATAAATAGGGAGAGAGGGGGAGGCGGATAGAAGATGGATAGAGGAGAAGATAGGTGGAGAGGAAACAGACAGGTCAAAGAGGTGGGGATGGAGCCAGTAAAGGTGAGTGTAGGTGGGGAGGTAGGGAGGAGATAGGTCAGTCCAGGGAGGATGGACAGGTCAAGAGGGCATGATGAGGTTAGTAGGTAGGAGATGGGGGTGCGGCTTGAGGTGGGAGGAGGGGATAGGTGGGAGGAAGAACAGGTTAGGAAGGCGGGGATGAGCTGGGCTGTTTTTGGGATGCGGTAGGGGGAGGGGAGATTTTGAAGCTTGTGAAGTCCACATTGATACCATTGGGCTGCAGGGTTCCAAAGCGGAATATGAGTTGCTGTTCCTGCAACCTTCGGGTGGCATCGTTGTGGCACTGCAGGAGGCCCAGGATGGACATGTCGTCTGAGGAATGGGAGGGGGAGTTGAAATGGTTCGCGACTGGGAGGTGCAGTTGTTTAGTGCAAACCAAGCGTAGGTGTTCCGCAAAGCAGTCCCCAAGCCTCCACTTGGTTTCCCCGATGTAGAGGAGGTCACAACGGGAACAGTGGATACAGTATACCACATTAGCAGATGAGCAGATGAACATCTGCTTGATGTGGAAAGTTCTTGGGGCCTGGGATGGGGGTGAGGGGGGAGGTGTAGGGGCAGGTGTAGCACTTCCTGCAGTTGCAGGGAAAAGTGCCGGGTGCGGTAGAACATACATTACAGCGCAGTACAGGCCCTTCGGCCCTCGATGTTGCGCCGACCTGTGAAACTAATCTGAAGCCCATCTAACCTAAACTATTCCATTATCATCCATATGTTTATCCAATGACCACTTAAATGCCCTGAAAGTTGGCGCGTCTACTACTGTTGCAGGCAGGGCATTCCACACTCTTGAGTAAAGAACCTACCTCCGACATCTGTCCTATATCTATCACCCCTCAATTTAAAGCTATGTTCCCTCGTGCTAGCCATCACCATCCGAGGAAAAAGGCTCCCACTGTCCACCCTATCTAATCCTCTGATCATCCTGTATGTCTCTATTAAGTCACCTCTTAACCTTCTTCTCTCTAACGAAAACAGCCTCAAGTCCCTCAGCCTTTCCTCATAAGACCTTCCCTCCATACCAGGCAACATCCTGGTAAATCTCCTCTGCACCCTTTCCAATGCTTCCACATCTTTCCTATAATGAGGTGACCAGAACTGTACGCAATACTCCAAGTGCAGCCGCACCAGAGTTTTGTACAGCTGCAACATGACCTCATGGCTCTGAAACTCAATCCCTCTACCAATAAAACCTAACATACCGTATGCCTTCTTAACAACGCTATCAACCTGGGTGGCAACTTTCAGTGATCTATGCACATGGACACCGAGATCTCTCTGCTCATCCACACTGCCAAGAATCTTACCATTAGCCCAGTACTCTGTATTCCTGTTACTCCTTACAAAGTGAATCACCTCACACTTTTCCGCATTAAACTCCATTTGCCACCTCTCAGCTCTGGTGGGACTGGAGGGGAGTGTGGAGCGGACAAGGGAGTCACGGAGAGAGTGGTCCCTCCAGAAAGCAGATAAGGGTGGGGAGGGAAAAATGTCTTTGGTGGTGGGGTCAGATTGCAGATGGCGGAAGTGTCGGAGGATGATGCATTGGATCCGGAGGTTGGTAAGGTGGTACGTGAGGACGAAGGGGATTCCGTTTTGATTGTTATTGTGGGGAGGGGGTGTGAGGGATGAGTTGCGGGAAATGCGGGAGACACGGTCGAGGGCGTTCTCGACCACTGGGGGGGGGATGTTGCGGTCCTTGAGAAACGAGGACATCTGAGATGTACGGGAGTGGAATGCCTCATCCTGGGAGCAGATGCAGCGGAGGCGAAGGAATTGGGAATAAGGAATGGCATTTTTGCAGGAAGGTGGGTGGGAGGAGGTGTATTCTAGGTAGCTGTGGGAGTCGGTGGGCTTGAAATGGATATCGGTTTCCAGGTGATTGCCCGAGATGAAGACAGAGAGGTCCAGGAAGGTGAGAGAGGTGTTAGAGGTGGTCCAGGTGAACTTAAGGTTGGGGTGGAAGGTGTTGGTGAGGTGGATGAACTGTTCGAGTTCCTTGTGGGAGCACGAGGCGGCGCCGATACAGTCATCAATGTAACGGAGGAAGAGATGGGGTTAAGGGCCAGTGTAGCTACGGAAGAGGGATTGTTCCATGTAACCTACACCCCTTCCCCACAATAACAATCAAAACAGAATCCCCCTCATCCTCACAAACCACCTCACCAACCTCCGGATCCAACGCATCATCCTCCGACACTTCTGCCATGTGCAATCTGACCCCACCACCAAAGACATTTTTCCCTCCCCACCCTTATCTGCTTTCCGGAGGGACCACTCTCTCCATGACTCCCTTGTCCGATCCACACTCCCCTCCAGCCCCACCACACCCGCCACTTTTCCCTGCAACCGCAGGAAGTGCTACACCTGCCCCTACACCTCTCCCCTCACCCCCATCCCAGGCCCCAAGAACTTTCCACATCAAGCAGATGTTCATCTGCACATCTGCTAATGTGGTATACTGTATCTGCTGTTCCCGTTGTGGCCTCCTCTACATCGGGGAAACCAAGTGGAGGCTTGGGGACTGCTTTGCGGAACACCTACGCTCCGTTCGCACTAAAAAACCGCACCTCCCAGTCGCGAACCATTTCAACTCCCCCTCCCATTCCTCAGACGACATGTCCATCCTGGGCCTCCTGCAGTGCCACAACGATGCCACCCGAAGGTTGCAGGAACAGCAACTCATATTCCGCTTTGGAACCCTGCAGCCCAATGGTATCAATGTGGACTTCACAAGCTTCAAAATCTCCCCTCCCCCTACCACATCCCAAAAACAGCCCAGCTCATCCCCGCCTTCCTAACCTGTTCTTCCTCCCACCTATCCCCTCCTCCCACCTCAAGCCGCACCCCCATCTCCTATCTACTAACCTCATCCCGACCCCTTGACCTGTCCGTCCTCCCTGAACTGACCTATCTCCTCCCTACCTCCCCACCTACACTCACCTTTACTGGCTCCATCCCCACCTCTTTGATCTGTCTGTTTCCTCTCCACCTATCTTCTCCTCTATCCATCTTCTATCCGCCTCCCCCTCTCTCCTTATTTATTTCAGAACCCCCTTCCCCTCCCCCATTTCTGAAGAAGGGTCTCGGCCCAAAACGTCAGCTTTCCTGCTCCTCTGCTGCTTGGCCTGCTGTGTTCATCCAGCTGTACACCTTGTTATCTCAGATTCTCCAGCATCTGCAGTTCCTACTATCTCTGAAACAATTTTCATCCCCAAAATTGTTCTATTTTTGACTTGATTGGATCTATTCAAGTTCAAGTCAGTAACATTTACAAGAGAAAAGGCAAATCCAATATAATCTGTTGCTTATCATCAATCTACACATTAGAAGCAGTTCAGAAATGGTTTACTCCACTAATATCAAGATGGGGCGGTCATCTTATGTGGATATGTTAGACAGGTTGGGCCTACATGCACTGAATTTAGAAGAATGAGGGATTATGTTCTTGTAACAAAACTGAATAATATTCTTGAACAATGCAACATAGTGAATAGAAAAGATGAAAGAATGCTCCTGCTAATTATAGAAGAAATCTCATACTTAGAAGAATAAATGACTTGCTAAAATATTAGACCCAACATGCTGTCGAAATGAATTAGATGTTCGCCATACAGAGGAGGATGGATCCAGTTCCAGCCCAAGCTGTATGACAGCAGCAACTGAAGGAATACAATTAACTTCAATATGGCATGGGAAAAAAAAATTTTCCAGAGGTTTTGCTAACTGCCAATAACAGGAAGCTAGGTAATAACGTTTTTTTAATGTCCAACTAGCACCATGACAACTGGATCTCTGAACCAATCTTTTCAATTTGATCTATATGGGAATGTCCTATGAAGGCTATTTCCCTCTGTGGAAAGTAAAAATTGATATTTACAAACAGACTCAACTGCATTGTCCATCTGCACTATTACTGCCAATGCTTAGTAAGCTATTTTGTGTTAATGACATGTCTGTGTTTGTTTTCTAACCTATCAGACTTGAAAAATCCAGAAACTTTCATGCATGGGATCTCAAAATCACTTCACAGCAACAGTGATGAAAATATTTCCTATCTGCCAGAAAAGAAACACCAAAAAACCCTGATATAATGGGGATCTCAGCTGCAGCTGATTTTGAACTCAATGTTAGCCGTTATGATCTCACACGTTTATCATTGGTCGACTGGACAGAACTGGATTTCTAGTTTAGCCTTTTGTTTTCTATGCTGTGCTGCCCAATAATACACTGAATAGCTTGACCAGAAAGTCACTTCAGGCAACGACTAACATGAGCATTGAAAAGCCATTTTTAACTGCTGCCACAGCAGTTCCAAATTGTTTTGAATTGAACATCTCTGTAAGGGTTCTGATGTGCTGAACTCGTATGATTCACAGCCACATCCTATGGAAGTTTTTAGGCTCATACCTGCCCCAGTACTTTATGCTGCTCAACTCTGGGATTGGTCAGATGTAACTGGAAGGGATTAAACAATTAAGAACAGAAGTGAGGAAAACTATTGAGAAAAAAAAAATACAGGACTCCTTATAGCAGGTGCCAGAAAACAACTAGGCAACACAGTGTATAGGAAGAAAAGTAGTGAAGGTCGGGGCATATAATTTTGATCAGTAAAGTTCACCACAATTCACAGCACAGTTGCTGAGAAATTGCTCTTTTTGGTGGGAGGATGGGTGTGGGCGGACTTGTACAGGACTAGTTTTACCCCCCTGTGGAACTTGTATTTAGATCAGGATGTCCATCGATATCTTTATTTGACTTGTCCTATTCATTCTAACAATTTACAGTAATTCCTTGTAACAGTTCCTTCCAGAGTCCAGAGGTGCTCAACTTTTCTAAAGTTATCATGACAGTGAGCAATTAGAAGCGGTATTAGTAATGGTGCCATGAAATGATCACTGTTTGTTGTAAAAACCAATCTGGCTCACTACACGATGTAACTTATTCCTGGGAGTTAAATGAAATGGCTGCTAAGAGTGTTGATGCATTGGTTTTAATTATCCAAAATTCCCTACCTTTTGCTAAGATTCTATCAGGATCGAAAATAACAAGAATAACTATTTGGAATAGAATTAGTAATCGTTGGCCAAAGATGGGTCAATGTGGAAGAGCCAACATTGATTTCTAAAGATTTCAAAAGTCGTGTTTGACGAATTGATGGAGGTTTTTGAACAGGTAACAAAAAGGGTTGATGAGGGTAATGCTTTTAAGGCGTAGTACATGGACTTTCAGAACATATTTAATACAGTGCCAAATGACAAATGTGAGAAAAGTTCTAGTTCATTGAATGAAAGGACAGTCGCAACATGGATACAAAATTGAGTGAGTTATAGGAAACCATGGTAGCCAGGGGATACTTTTCAGGCTGGAGGAAGGTTTGTAGTAGAGTTCCCCGGGGCTCCGTATTGACAGCCTTTCTTTTTCTCATGTATCCTAGTGACGTGGATCTTGGTGTGCATGGGACACTTTTGAAGTTTGTGATGACATGACACTCGGAAGCATGGTAAACTGTAAGGACGGTACAGAACTCCAAAAGGACACAGACAATTTTGTGGCGAGGGCACATACATAGCAGATGAATTTCAATATGGAGCAGTACAAGGAAATGTACTTTGAAGGTGCAGGAGCAGAAGAATCTGAGAGTACATTTGCACAATCACTGAAAGTGGCAGGATTGGCAGAGGGAACACTTAAGAAAGCATCCAGTATTCTGGGCATTATTGACAAGAACATAGAACATAAGAGGCACGAGGTTACACTAAATTTAAACAATATAGAATCCCTACAGTGTGGAAACAGGCCACTCAGCCCAACAAGTCCACACCACCCCTCCAAAGAGCATCCCACCCAGACTCATTCCCCTACCCTTTCCCTGTAACCCGGCATTTCCCATGTCTAATCCACCTAATTTTCACACCCCTGGACACTACAGGCAATTTAACATGGCCAATTCATCTAAACTGCACATCGTTGGACAGTGGGAGGAAACCAGCGCAACCGGAGGAAACCCATGCAGACACGGGGACAATGTGCAAATTCCACACAAACAGTCACCCGAGGGTGGAATCGAACCTAGGTCCTTGACGCTGTGAGGCAGCAGTGCTAACCACTGAGCCACCGTGCTGCCCTAATATATTTGATAAGCAAGGAGTAAAAGATTGTCAGGGTCGGTGGGAATGTAGAGTGATCTTATGGCAGGGTGGAGCTGGCTTGAAGTGCTGAGTGGCCTACTCTGGCTCCTGATTTATATTTCTGCACATAAGTAGGCATATGAATATAGACAAGTCAAGCATATGAACAAATAAATTGACAGTTGGAACATAAATTGGAAAAATCTGAACTGGTCCAATTTGGTAAACTAAATAGAAAAGTAGCATTTTATTTAAATGGAACGAGAATGTAGAGTTCTGCTGTACAGAGGGATCTGGGTGTCCTGCTGCATGTGTCACAAAATGTTAATAAGCAAATACAGAAAGTTATTAGAAAGGCAAATAGAAAGTTGTTTCTTATCACGAGGGGAATGGAAGATAAAAGTAAGGAGGTTTTGTTACAATTGTACAGGAGTATTGGTGAGGCTACATTCGGAGTAGCACATACAATTGGGTCTCCTTACATAAGAAAGGATGTAAATGCATTAGATGCAGTTCAGCGATGGTTACTCCACTAACATCAAGATTGGGCCAGTTATTTTCTGAGGAAGGGTTGACCGGGCTGGGCCTGAATCCACTGGAAAGTTTACAAGAATGAGGGGTTATGGTCTTGAAATATACAAGATCCTGAGGCGGTGTAGCAAGGTGAATACAGAAAAGTTGATTGCTCACATGGGAGAGATTTGAACTGGGGAAAACAATTTACAAATCAGGTTCCTCCTATTTAAGATGGAGACATGGAGGATTTTTTCCCCCCTCGAGGTCATGAGTCTTTGGAATACTCTTCCCCAGACAGTGGTGGAAGAGAGTCGTTGAATACACGTAAGGAGAGATAGGATTCTTCAGTAACATAGTAATCAAAGGTTACTGGGTTAGAAAGGAGAGAACAGTTGAGGCCACAATCAGATCAGCCATGATCTTACTGAATGGCAGTGCAGGCTTGGGGGGCCAAATCGACTACTGATGTTCCTGATTTGGATGCTCACATGTACACCTATTTTTTAGGCAGGGAAATGTGCTTACCTTTATCTGGTTGGGCTTTCACGTAACCATAGATTCACAGCAAAATCATTGACTTCAATGCGCTGTGAATGGTCATTTTCAGACACATTTCAGGAACAATCAAATGCTGGCCTTAACACTAATGCCCACATCCCATGAAAGATTGTTCAAGAAGTGCTGCCAAATTATGGAATCACATTGAACCGCAGGTGTTTCGTTTTAGGTTGTGTAAGTGCAGTCTGGTTGAGTACGGTTTGTACTCTGCCTATTACAAACAACTAAAGGAATGTACAGAGATAGTAGGAACTGCAGATGCTGGTGAATCCGAGACAACAAGGTGCAGGGCTGGATGAACACAGCAGGTCAAGCAGCATCATAGGAGCAGAGAGGCTGACGTTTCGGGCCTAGACCCTTCATCTGATGAGCCTCTCTGCTCCTA
>NC_063337.1:34726726-34780220 GCF_021869965.1 Rhincodon typus | reverse complement strand
TAGGAGCAGAGAGGCTCATCAGATGAAGGGTCTAGGCCCGAAACGTCAGCCTCTCTGCTCCTATGATGCTGCTTGACCTGCTGTGTTCATCCAGCCCTGCACCTTGTTGTCTTGTAAAGGAACGTATTATTTGATTTTATTAGTCAATTGTAGGAATTCTACAGGCTACGTACCAGTATTGTAATGACATTGTAAATCATATATACAGTGGCTACATATGTGGTATTTTCCACCAGACCGAGTGGACAATTAACGGTCAGTGAAGGGTGTTAAGCGTGCCACAAGCTGCCACATTCAGCACCTCTCACACCGCTGGTAACATTTTCATGGGGGCAAGGGTGGGAAAGGTAGGTGGCAGGCACACCAAGGGGAGAATAAAATCCAGCCCATGTCTCTTAATACCCATACCAGACAAAAATATATCTACCTTTGTTTTGGAATTTTCAATTAACCTAGCCTCAACAGATTTCTGGAGGTTAGAGTTCAAGATTTCCACTTGCCTTTACATAAAAGAGTGTTTTATAACATCACCCCAGAACGGCTGAGCTCAGGTTTTTAACAATATGCCTCCTTTGTCTGGATTTCAAAATAGCTTCTCCATTTACTTTATGAAATCCTTAACTACCTCAAATAAATTCCCACTTACATCTTCTATACTCAAAGAAATGCAAGCTTACTCAATGCAAGCTATTCTAATAATTTATTTCAAATAAAAGCAGAAGCATTGGAGAAACTCAACAAGTCTGATAGCCTCTGTGGAGAAAAAATAGAGTCAATAGTTTGGATCCAGTGATCCTTACTTAACTATCCTAGTAAAAGCAACGGATACAGAGCAGAATATTCTCCTTTGCCTGGACACTTGAAGTGTTTTGCGATTAGTACATTGTCAAAAGTGTAAAATACACTCTTATTTAATTTTCAAATAAAAGCAAAATACTGCTGATGCTGGAAATGTGAAACAAACAGAGACTGTTGGAGAAACACAGAAGGTCTGACAAGTCTGTCCATAGCTGCTACCAGATCTACTAAGTTTCTCCAGCATTCAGTGTTCATCTATGATTTATCGTAGGATCATAGAATCCCTACAGTGCGCAAAGAGGCCATTCAGCCCATTGAATCTGCACCGGCCCTCCCAACAAAATCCCACCCAGACCCAGTCCTCCACCTACTCATCACCATGCATGGCTAATCCACCTAACCTGCACATCTTTGGCCTGTGGGAGGAAACCAGAGGACCTGGCGGAAACTATGCAAACACAGGGAGAATGTGCAAACTTCACACAGACAGTCACCCAAGGCTGGAATCAAACCTGGGTCCTAGTGCTATGAGGCAGCAGTGCTAACCACTGAGCCGCTATGCTGCCCAACAATTTAATCCAATACATTTCCATTGTTTTTGTTATGATGTAAATTTGATTATTTATGGCTTGTAAAAAGGGAGTACTTTTATTAAATTATTGTGTTATGTTTTGATGCCACTAAGAATTTTGTCTTCATTGGTTCCATTGAGAAGAGCTAAATAGTTTTCCATCGAGTAACATGTAAAAAATAGCTCAATATCATGTAATTCAAAATGTATCAGTTATGTATAAAATGTGAATACCTGGTTCCCCAAAATAGGAACTTTCCTTTATTAAATTATTTTTTGAGTCAGACATTTTGTTTTCTCCTTTTAATGTGAGAAACACTTCTATGAGTATTTCCTTTAATCTGTTAATCATACAAAAACACTTATACAGTAATTGGCTTTAAAAAGTCAGCAGCTTGTCATTCCTAAAAGCTGAAATTAAAACAGAAAGTTCTAAGCTTGAACATCAAGTTAACTAGCATCTAAAAGTAAAGGAGAATGAATTTCACACATGCTTTTCAATGTACATTTTAAAAGGAAATTTTTCAAGGCTATGGGGAAAGACCAGTGATTGAGTCCAATTGGAATGGTGGGCTGAATGGCTTCCTTCTGTGCTCTATGATTCCATGATTTTAAGTTTGACCCGTGATCAAAACTCTTTCTGGGTTGTATCATTTCCAACGTTTATGCTTCAACTTTCCAGCACTTTTCACAAATTACGCGGGCTTCGGATGACATGTAACACATTATGAACTTCTTCATCAGTTACAATGTCACTGTGTTTAATTAGAACAGCATCTACTGGTGTAACACATGAGTATTAGTGGATGCAAATGAAAGATAACTGAAATGTGAATTTGGGAAAACGAGAGCACTAAAATATGCAATAATTTCAAACCTTAAGTACAGTTCCAGTAGTTGAAATTCACATCACATCAGCCCTGACTGCATTATGACAATGGCAATAATGACTGCAAAACAGGACAGTTTCAAGTTTCACAGCTGGAAGAGCACTACCTACCGTTCCAGGTAAAATTGGTATTACATATGATGAATATCTTGTAGCTCTTACATTGTGTACAGTTCTAAAAGTTGAAAGGGAGGCTGGGGGTGGAGGGGATATTGGTGGTGGTAATGGTCTGTGCTACCTACTTGTGTTGGGAACTTAAGGTAACTAAGAACAAGATAGGAACATCTATTAAGCAATAGTAGCAAATTATGAATTTTCATTCACGTGAAGAACCTAGACAAAATGTTTTACTGCAAGTCTTCCATTACAATGATTGAAAATTTATGATGCAACAAGCATCATGGAATTTGGCTTCAGAGCAAAGAACCAAAAGAACATTTTGACATATTTGCACATCATTTTTATTGAATCACTAGGGAGCACAGAAGCAGGTCATTTACTCCAACAAGCTGTATCCTACGCGAGCTTGCCCATTGAAACCATCTACCTTAATTTCACCCCCTTAGCTTTTCAATGACCTTTCACAGTTGCTCTGAAATATTTACCTAAGTTGCGTTAAAATGAAACCTTCCATGTCTCAATAGCCACTCAAAAAATATTGGGTGGTGTTTAACAGAGACAATGGAGGCGCACTTCACCATTTTTAGGGAAGGCCGGCTAAATTTAAATACAACTCAGGCATTTAACTTCATTATACTTTACATCATTGGGCATTGTTCAGGATCAAGGAGCCCAGGACTAAAGTCCTGCCTACCAAGATCTGTTGGCTAATCAGAGGTAGGCAGCTCTATTGTATGGCAGTGTTACTGGGGAGAGGGCAGATACTGCCCACACAACATCCACCTGGGGCCTAGAATTATTACTGGATCTCAGGCCACAGATGAGTAACTCTAAAGGTAATGGGATCAGCAGTAAAGGGCAGGGAACTCAATTTTGATGCCAGGACTTACACTCAAGTACTGGGCCTTTAGCAGGGAACAATCCTAGGAGCCCACAAGCAACCTCACAGCTCCTTATGTGGGCATTAATCGTCCATTATGGACAAAGTAATAGCAAGTGATTGTTATGATTAGTCAACAACTACATACAAATGTATCAATCAAACAGCAGGATCGCAGATATGTAAGCAAAATGGCTGTTGATGTCTGATTAATGCATTAAGTTTCTCAATGTCGTTATTTAAAAGGTTAAGAAAAGCAGGCAGTGGCCAATAATTATTTCAGCACATATAGGGAGCAACCTTAGGGCTACTGGGGCACAGTGGTAGTGTTCACTGAACCAGGAGGCCTGGGTTCAAGTCCCAACTGCTCCAGAGGTGTGGAATAACATCTCTGAACAGGCTGATTAGAAAAATATATATAGAGGAAATAACGGTAATGTCCTTTCCTCTGAGCCAGAAAGCCTGGGTTCAAGTTCCAGCTGCTCCATAGATGTGTCTTAATATATCATATATATAGGAAGCAAGTGTAACATTGGCATGGACTAAGAAGGGCAAGATCCGGTAATTCAATAAACTGTCTTTACAGATCAAAGAATAGATGTGGCCCGAGTTCAATGTTTCTAACTAGCTTGGAATCTATTGATAATGGATATTTTGTTGTCTACCAAAGCCCATGTCGCTACTCTATGGCAGTGTTCATTCATGTTTTTACAAGATATTTATGGGTTAAGGAGCCCATTTAGCCCATCTTAACGTTCCAGCCAGATAGATTCTACTGCCCTAAATTTCACCAAATTTTCTTCAAGATTCTCTTGGTTTCTTTTGTCTCCACTGCAGATAGTGTTCATGATTTCTTAAGCATTGTCCAACTCTAGATTCTGTAAGGCACGAGAAGACATCTTCACACAAGTGAGAAGCAGTAAAATAATGCAAGTTAACACATTCACGAGGAATTCTTTAATTAGGCATTTGTTTTCACTCATTAATACATTCACATTTGAAACTAAAATGGCATTCGAAATATCCACTAACAATTTGAAACCTCTGATTATCAGCGTCAAACACAACCTATACAGCATGTAGAAATATCAGCTACATCCCAATACAAATTAACAAGATGTAATATCCACTAATGACCCTTACCGCTCCTGCAGAAATCTCAGTATGAATGATCAATTACACAAGCCTTATCTAGATATCATCAAGTAACAAGTGGAACTGCAGCATCTGCTTTAAAAGCAAAGCATTAAAAACACATACAAGCAACCTGTGAATACTTGTCTCACCAACAAAAAACAGATCTATAATAAATTAACTCATGGCAGCAAAGTCTCCTTCAACACAACTAACTAAAGTAGAAAGTCAAACATTTCCAACAGCAACTGATAACATTCCCATTGACTGATTCAATCAGCTTAAGCATTCCACATGACCACATTAACAAAAAAGTTCACATGTAGTATGCTTATAACTATATGAGCACATTTGGATTTTTATCACTTGTTACTGAAAAAACACAGATTAAATTCTCACACCACTGTATGCATAGGTCTTTAACCTGTCTGCACAGAAAAAGCCCAGTTCATCTGACCTATTTAAAGAAATATAATGAATGCCCAGTTATGGTTACCTGGAATTAATAGATTGTAATGTCACATTCTTAAGTACAGTGCTAAAAACAATTTTGCTAAAAACATTTGTTAATCTTATCGTCATCCACATTCATTATTTTTACTGAGTTGCCATGAAGAATGCATAAACACCAAGATATAAAGTTCACACTCCCCTTGGCAGGGATCTGCCCTACACATTTAAAACATAAAGCTGAATTGAATTTCTCTATTCGGAGACCACGTTTTCATCATGTAACAAATAAGGCACTCTAGATAATATAATGCCTGTGCTGTGCCAAATGGCATCACTGACATTACATTTGGCGTTACATTGTATTAAAGCCTAACTATGTCCTTCCACCACTATTGAAAATTTGTACTGTTACTAAGAATGTAGCAAAAATATGTCCACCTTGAACTCAAAAATGCATCTACTCATCTTGCAATAATAATAGGGGACAGCATAAAACAGTCAAGAAAAAACTAACAATTTTGGAGGGGGCTGAGATAAAGGGCATATACATCATTCTCACCACCGTATAATTACATGCACAGGACGCACTTGAACGTTAGCTTTATATGTTTGCAAAATAGTGGCTAAATGAGCAGCAAGAGCCAATTGGTTCATTTTTGTAATTTAAGAAAGGGAGCTGGATCCTCTCCCTCCCCTTCCCTACATGCTCTGGTCCATGCTTTACTGATTGCAATTAGGAATGAGCAATAACTATTACGATTCACATCCCAAGGTCAAATTTAGAATAAAACTTGTCAATATAGCCATTTCTTACCTGCAGCAGATGACGGCTTTACAAGACAAAGCCAGATCTAAGAATGAGCGACGGACTTCAAAAGATAGTGCGTATTTCAAAGTGTGCCCATCTATAATTAGGGCGAGTTCATTCTCTTTGTTCAAGGACTCACCTAGGTCCTCACAATGGTGAGTAAGTGTTTCCCTGGTTGCCTACAAAAAAACAAAAATTTTGTGATAATCTTGAAGAGCATATTTCCTGGATCCATGGTCAGCATATCTACTGTGTTTCCAGTTGCTGTTTTCCTAACTAAAAGGCAAGAATTCAACAGTTTGGCCCCAAAAAGCACAGACAATTGATCAGCCATAATTTGGAGATCTAATGTCAGTTTAAAAACATAACAACATACAATGGAATACTTACTCTGGAATCACTTCTGAGCAGGATAATTCCAATACAAATGTTTAGCATTTCTAAAGAATTGGTCACTCATTCCTCCAAACCACATTCAAATTGGAATGCAAGCAACTTTTACTTCGTCTTGGGATGCACAAATTGTAAGGTCACAATTATGAGGTCCATAAGATTACTGTATTTTGGGGTAATTTCTTTAAAGTAAAATGAAAGGGGCCATATGACTTTTCCATGGGTTGCCTTGCAGAAACTGTAAGTGGTTTGTAGACACTGTAGACAGCTGTGCTTTGATATTTCTATTTAGAGACTGCTGAGTTCTCAAGGATAACTAATCAACATCTCAGACTGAATACATAGTCTATGCTATTTACTTTGCCATGCTGGTGGTTGAGATGGGCAGGGTACAGATGATACCATTGTAACATCAGGTTACAAGCTTTCGTTTAAAAAAAAAGATTATTCTAGGGAGTGAGAAAGACAGCAGCTAAAGGCTGAAAGTCTCTATGTTTCACCATGTTGGATTGATTGAAATTGTTTACCTTTCCATCATGTAGAGAATTTAAATTGTGCTTTAGTCAGTGGGTCTGTTGTTTTGGGACAGGTGCCAAAATTGCCTATTAATAACTTTGATTAGTCATTATGGAGACAATGTCCTACCTCCAGATGATAAAGGAAGATCAGTTCATTTTGGAAAACATACACCTATCTCTGAATCAGTTGCAATTTTTGGACTGAATGAGTGCATCAAGAGTGTAAAGCTCAAACTTCTGAAATTGCAAAAGACACTTGAGTGTCAGATTGACAGTAAAAAGAGCAATTGATAACACATTGAACCAGTCTAGACTTCAAGTCACCAGTAAAACCAGATTACAAAAGCAGAATACCTGGCAAATAGATTCAGCATCTCAACAGTGGAGGCCCCTCCCACAGAGAACATGCAACCTATCATCCCTTCATGTCCGTTAGCAGTGCTGACAAAGCACTATCAGAGACTAAGGACTACCAATGGACCCTGGACCAAAGCTGAATGAGGATAGTTTGGGGATCACAGATTAGGGTAGGGTAGGCAATGGTGTGGCTCTCAATGCCACTCACCTTCAGATGCCAGGTGCCTCAACTGAAATTTGCTGGAAAATCTTATACTGTTTTCAGGAAAGCCACGTGGCTTGCATTTAATTCTTGAGGGACCACTGATTCAAACGTTATTAGTCTAACTGCCGCCACTGCCACTGATTGTCCCATTGTGAGCACCTTCATCCCTATGACTTAATTGGGGAGATTCTTGTTGCTGCTGAGAGACTGATGCAGAGCTTCATTTCTGATCAAGTGGGCTCCAGCTTTCATAGTTCCCTTAAAAAGGAGCTGGATTATGTATGTCAATCAAATCTATTCCTACATTTCAAATCAGTATTAAATATCTCATTGCATCATTACAAGACAAGCAAGTTCTGTTGGTTTCCTAAACAACAGTCCTCCTTTCACCAACATCATCCAACACAGATTAACCAGCCAGGTATCGTTACTTGTGGGATTTTCTGTTGAAATAATGATTGCCGCATCAGCAAACGGATGAAGAATGACTGCACGTCAAAAAATTTGCCGCATGAGAAACATTTTAGGATACTTCAAGACACACAATTGTGCTATAGAAACGCAAGCTCTTTTATACTGACAGAAAATACCACTATTCAGGAGGTTAAACATAAGTTGTACTTCCCCCAACTACTATGTAATAAACCTTTAAGCTATAATGAAACTTTAAAGACATTACATAGACTTTTAATACCTTCAGCTGAAGAGTCAATGACCACGCCCTCCCAAGTTATAGATTAATTTACAAAAATTCTATTTTCTATACACCGTACAGATTTATCAGTAGCATTTTGAAGGAACAAGTGAAAGAAAATACCTAAACTTGGAATCCACTGTAAAAGAAAAACACAAATAATAAAACCAAAACATACAACAGAAAAAGTCTACAAGAATTCTGGGTTTCCAGAAGATACATTTTAACAACACTGCTTTGCAGGAGCCCTTTGCCTACATATTATCAGTAGGAAGAAACTTCAATTTTCTGCATGAGCTCCCGAAACAGGTCTTAGAATTCATTGCACAAGAGTATGGGGGCTGAACATCCAGCTTTGGTGAGATCAAGTTTGCGGACAACAGCAGCAACAAACCAGTTACATGAGGTTCCTGGCTCTCTACCTGTAAAAATACCCATCTATTTGGGGGGCAGATGCAAAGTATTCTATCAAATGCGCAAACACAAAATAGCACTGCTGAGCACAAGGGACATTTGTGATATCCCGGATTGCATTGGAGAATTTTAAATTGTAAAAGGCAAAGGTTTCCTTGTTGTATTTAATCACAGAACCATCTGTACAGAAACTGAAACTAAACAGGTCAAAATATTTCCGGTTAATTCATTTGTTTTTATTCATCCAAAGATGTGGGCTTCACTGGATGTGCTAGCATTTATAGCCTGTCCCAAATTGCTTTAGATGATAGTGACGAGCTGCCCTCCTGGAATGCTCAGTCCTTTTGGTGTAGGTTCACCCACAGTGTCATTAGGGCAGAGTTCCAGGATTTTGTCCCAGCAACAGCAGAAGAACGGTAATACATTTCAAATAAATGCAAAATACTGTGGATGATGAAAAATCTGAAACAAACAGAGAATACAGAAGAAACTCAGCAAGTCTGGAAGCTGTGGAAAGAGACACAGAGTTAACGTTTCAAGTCCAGGACAAGGCCTTTCAGAACTTCTTCACAAATTGCCAAGGATGGTGAGTGGCTTGGAACTTGCAGCTGGTGGCGCTCTCATTTACTTTCTTCCCTTGCCCTTCTAGATGGTAGTGTTTGTGGATCTGGAAGAAGCTGAAGGATGAATTGCTGCAATGCATCCTGTAAATGGTCTGCACTGCTGCAATTGTGCATTGGTGATAGGGGAAGTGAATGTATGTGGATGTGGTACCAATCAAGTGGCTGCTTTGTCCTGGATGGTGTCAAGCTTCTTGGAATGTTGTTGAACCTGCACTCATCCAGGCAAGTGGGGAGTATTCTATCTTGTGCGTTGCAGGTGATAGAAAGTTTCTGGGGACTCAGGAGGTTACATTATTTGCTGTAGAATTCTTAGCCTCTAACTAGCTCTTTTGGGCAGAATATTTATTTGAGGAGTCCAGATCAGCTTCTGGTAAATAGTAATCCTCAGGAATGTTGACACTGGCGATAAAGTAATGGTCATGCCATTGAATATCAAGAGGTGATAGTTAGATTCGTGTGTCATTGTCTGGCCTTTTGTGACACAAATGATCCTGGCGACCCATCAGCCCAAGTCTGGATGCTGTCTAGGTCTGCTGCATTTGAAAATGGACTGCTTCAGTTTCCAAGAACCAGACATATATTGCTATAAGAAATTAGCCTAAATACAAGAACACTTCCCCTCTCTGACCTTAACATTACCAGTATCCGAAACTATATCTGGGTAATGAAAGTCTTCCAGATGTTTTGATGTTTCCATCTCTAAGTTCCTTGTAGATTTATTCCTCTTCATACTTCTCACTAGCTGACAATCTACAGATAACATTACATATAGATTACAATGTAGCTGAATGTCTAGTTCCTTGCTTGTAGCCCAATGAATGCTCTGGGGCGTCCTCTTTCTCCAGCACTCCAATGCTCTCCTCAACCAATACTGCACCATTTTTCCCGATTACCTGTCTTTTCTTTGTAAATATTCCTTACAACTAGGAATATTTAACATCCAGTCTTGCTTTTCATTAAGCCAGGTCTCTTATTGCCATGTCATAATTAGAATCATAGATTTATCGAGGCCTACAGCACCGAAAAAGGCCCATCAGGTCGACGCCAGTCAAAAACAAACTATCTAACTATTCTAATCCAAATAATTATACCTGGTCATCTCTGCTTCCAATTTCGAAATCTTATTTATGATACAAGGTGTATTCACATGTATGGGGGGCAGTTAGCTCAGTAGGCTGGATGGCTGGTTAGCAGTGGGTTCATTTCCCACACCGGCTGAGGTTATCATGAAGGACTCTCTTTCTCAACCTCTCCCCTCACTTGAGATGTGGTGACCCTTAGGTTAAACCACCACTAGTCATCTCTGTCTAATGAGACAGTAGCCTTATGGTCTGATAGTACTAAGGTGCTTTATTCATGTAAATGAATAGGAATGATATGGAGACGATCCAAACTAGGACAAAGGTTGGGGGAGCTATGGGTAGTGAGGAGGATTGCCAGAGGATACAGCAGGATAGGCTGGAGACTTGGGCAGAGAAATGGCATTTAATTTAATGGACAAATGTGAGGTGATGTATTTTGGAAGGTGTAATGCAGGAGAGAAATATACAGAAAATGGCAGAAACCTTATAAGCCTTAATATAGGGAGGGATCTAGGCTACAGGTCCTCAATTTCCTGAAAATGGCAACACAATTGGAGAGCGTAGTCAAGAAAGTGAATGGCATGCTTGCCTTCATCGGTCAGGGCACAGAGTATAACAATTGGCAAGTCATGTTGCAGCTGCAGAGAACTTTAGTAAAGCCACATTTGGAATACTGTGTACAGTTTTTGTCACCAGACTACCAGAAGGTTGTGGAGACTATGGAGAGGATACAGAAAAGGTTTACAAAGGATGTTGCCTGGTTTGGAAGATATGAGCTAGGAGCGGGGGCTGGATTAACTTGGTTTTGTTTTCACTTGGGCATCAGAGACTGAAGCATGACCTAATAAGAGGTTAACAAAATTAAGAAAGGCATGCGTAGAATGGATAGTCAGAGTCTTTTTTCCCTAAGGTAAAAATGTCAAATACTAGGGGACATATGTTTAAAGTAAAAGGGGGATAGTTTAAAGGAGATGCGAGAGGCAGGATTTTTACACATAGTGTAAGTGCCCGGAATGTCTGCCAGAGGAAGTGGTAGAAGCAGATACAATAGCAAAGATTAAGAGGTACATTGGCAGATGCGTGAATAGGTAGAGAATAGTTGGGTGCGGGCTGTATAGTGGCAAGAGGTTTTTAGTTTTGAAGGGTGTCATGTGTTGGCATAGGCTTGGTGGGCCGAAGGGTTGTGCTGTACTGTTCTTGTTCTTAGGAATAACTGTTCTCATCAAATCTTACAGCACCACACAGCCTACACAAGTTACTGTCATGTATGCTAGTCCACTCATTTAACCACATATTCTCTGAATCAAAGGCAATTAAAAGAAAGCTTCAGAATATTCATCCTGTCTCCATTTCTATATCCAGCTGTGGCCATCCTTCCTCCTAGGTGGTCATTTGGCCCATCAGGCCCTCTTTGCTGTTCAATATGATTATGGTTGATTTTCTATCTCAATGTCATACCCCATGACACCTTTAGTTTCTAGAAATCTATTTCTTCCTTGAATACATTCAGTACTTGGCCACCACAGCCTATTGTGGTAAAGAATTTTACAAGCTCACCAATCCAAGTCATTAAACTTCTCACCTCAATCCAAAATTGCATGCTGCACATGCTAAGACTTCTGAATGCTTGTTTTCAGTGAACAGTGGCAGGACACACAAGTCCCTTTACTCACCAGCATCTTCCAATCTATCACCATTTCAATAATACTCTGCCATTCTGCACTCCTTCTGAATTGGACAACCTCATAATTATCCAAGTTATTCTACATCTACCATGCATTTCCTTATACACACAACTTGTCTAAATTGCCCTAAAGTCTCTTCACATCTTCCCTTGCACGATTTTGTATCATCAGTAAACTTGGTAATATTATATTTGTTTCCGTCATCTACAACGTTGATATATGCAGGTGTATGTATACATCAGTGATTTGGATATTTGTGCATGAATACATATGCATATAAATTTTGGGCCCAAGCAATGAGCCCTGCAGCTCCCCACTTATTACAGTCTTCTACTCCAAAAATTACCCATTTATTCCTTCCCTGTTTCCTTTATCAAAAGTCCGACAAAAGAATAGAGGCAAAAGAATAGAGAAAAAAGCATAAGACTGGACAGCATTGAAATGTTAACAACAACTGTGAATGGTCTCTAAATAATGTGATGGTCACGTTGAAAAAACTGGGTGGGGTACAGTCCATGGTTTAAATTACAAGGATTGCTGATTCATGCATTCAACCCAAGCTCTAATGCTACAGCGCTCATTCACAGTCTCTCACACTGTCATTCTCAAGGAAAATAGCACTTAAGAGAATTGTGCACTTTTACAGGTTATAAATAAAAACAGTTCTGGAGGTTGTAGACTTACTCACTGAGCCGGCGTATTTGGTTGCAGACATTTCATCACCCTGCTAGGTAACATCGTCAGTGCGCCTCCAGTGAAGAGCTGGTGTTCTGTCCCACTTGTTATTTATATCCCTCGGTTTGCTAGGGTGGTTGGCATTACTTCCAGACTGGTTTTTCAGTGGTTAGTTTATCAGGTCCAATTCAATGTGTTTGTTGATGGAGTTCCAGTTGGAATGCCAGGCCTCCAGGAATTCCCTGGCATGTCTCTGTTTGGCTTGTGCATGTGTTGTTTCAGTTGAATTTATGTCCTTCTTTGTCCGTGTGAGAATTGAGACCAGTGAGAATTGGTCATGTCTCTTGGTGGATGGTTGGTGTTCATGTATCCTTATTGTCTGTTTTCTTCCAGTTTGGTCTGTGTAATGTTTCTCACAGTCCTTGTATGGTATTTTGTATATTATGCTAGTTTTATTGGTAATGGGTATGGGATCCTTTACATTCATCAGTAGTTGTCGCAGGGTGGTTGTTGAATTGTGAGCTACCCCAATACTTAGGGGTCTGAGTAGTCTTGTGGTCATCTCTGATACGTTTCTGATGTATGGTAGGGTGACTACTGTACCTGGTCACATTGTGTCTTTTTGTTGTGGAGATAACGGTGGATTGTGCTTTTTGAGTCTCCATTCCTTTTAAAAACTCCATACAAGTGCCCCTGTCCTGCTTTGTGCAATTCCGGGTTGCTGCAGTGTATTGTGCTAATGCAGCTCCGTTTATGGATGTTGGGGTGGTTGCTGGTGTAATTAAGTATCTGGTCCGTACGTGAGGTCTTTCTGTATACGCTAGTCTGGAGTTCCAGTTGTTCTTACATTCTACCATTATGTCCAGGAAGGGTAGTCGGTTACTGTTCTCTTTTTCTTTTGTGAATTTTATCCTGGTGAGGATGTTGTTTATGTGTTGGTGGGTTTCTTCTAGTCTTGTGCATTTGATAATCACAAAGGTGTCACCTACATACCAGACCCAGAGTTTGGGTTGTATAGTGGGAAGCGCTGTCCATTCTAACCTTTGCAATTGTGCTTCTGCAATCAGTCCTAATATTGTGGATCCTATTGGTGTTCTGTTGATTTGTTTGAATATATAGTTGTTGAGGTGAAGTGGGTTGTGAGGTACAGTTCCAGCAGTTTCAGGGTGCTGTTTTTGTTGATGCTGTCGGTGTCTTGGGGTGCCTGCCTTCCTGATTTGTCCAGCGGTGTGGCAATTGTCTCTTTGTTCATCCGGCAGTGTGGTAATTGTCTGTTATATACAAACCACTCATACATGATATACAAACCACTGAAAAGCAGAACCAGAAGTGATGTCAACCAGCCCAACAAACAGAGGTATATAAAAATGGGACAGAACGCCAATGCTTCAATGGAGGCACACTGATGATATTACCTAGCAGGGTGACGAAACGTCTGCAATCAAACACACCGGCTTGGCAAGCAAGTCTACAACCCCATCCACAATCTGAGCTACAAATCTTCTCAAAATTTTTAAAAGCAATTATTCACAATTCATGTGATTATCTTGGTCTGGAAAACAGCCATTGCAGGCCTGATGATGAAGATTACATTTTCACTCCTATTTTAGGTGAATTCAACAGCCAAATTGATAACGTCAATGTCATTTCAGGATACTCTTGTAGGGATGAGCATTCTGTAGGTCAATAAAGTTACTTTCTTGTACCCGTCCTGCTGGAAGGTCCGTTTTCTGGATTGGTGTACCTGAACAGGCTTGGAGACCTTGTGATGTCACAGCCTGATTCTTCTGCCTTGTCGTCTACTGTTGCTGTGTTATGTTCTGCAGTCGACATTTAAAGATTAGAGAAAACGTGGGCGTCTTAACATGTGACACCTCGTGATTTCACTTTCTTTCCAAAATATGTGGGTAATCTTAAGTTGATTCGCCACATCCTGGTTTATTTCCTTAAGGGTCATCTTGAAGAGGTTAAAACAATTACCTTCTTTGGTTCAGTCATGATAATTTTCAATTGGATTAATTTGGCTCCAGTCATGAATTGATAATTCACGTCTATAGATGTGGTATAACGGGTAGCTAATCAAACCCCTTTGCTTCCACAATAACAGCCTCCTTAAGTACAGTCACTAGATTTCAAGTATTAACTCTGCTTTCTTCACTGAGATGTTGCTGAGTTTTGCCAGCAATTCTTGTTTCTGTTTCAGAGCTCCAGCCTCCACAGTTCTTTGTTTTATGTTACATTTGCTTCCACAACCAGTCAACAGTATGCCTAATTCACTTAGTCAACAGGCCTTCCAATTCCACTTGGAACAGGAACATTTCTCCCTGACCTGTAAATTAGAACTGCCAAGTTTATTGTGAGGTAGCTGCTCATTCCCATACATGGAGTTCTTGATTTTATTCGTATTTCTCAAATGCAGAGAGTGGGGAAAATTGGAGCAGAAAAGACAACCCAATTCTGCTTAGGTAACACCGTCGCAGCCACTTTTAGAGTATCACTGGCAGGGCCTGGAAGAACAACAATCTGTTCTCCCAGCTACAGAACTGAAGGGAAACAGCCTAATCTGGAATTAAATAACTTTCAAAAATAACAAAATGAAATGCAAGTAAGTCATATGAAATGGCAGTAACTGTTCATGAGATATCATACCAATTTTCCTTTTATATTTCCCACAAAGGGTATAGACATGTGGAACAGGATATTGGTTTTGATAGATATTTGTAGGTCACCTCCTATACATCAACTCAAAAATAAAGCAAACCCTTTTTCAGCTTTATTATACACAATCAATCCTCTCAGAAGGACATTTCAACAAACCAAAGAAATAGCAATGCCCAAGTCATAACAGCTACCAGATGTATTCATGTTAAACGTATTGTACTTTTCTGTGTACTGTTTAAATAAATTAAATCCCACTGTACAAGGTAGCAACAAAAGACACAATAGTTACCATTGTGAATCTTCCCATTGGAAAATACTTCTTTTGAAAGTAGCTAATCAGAGCAGCCTACAGGCTTAGTGTTATGGGTGGTCTCAGCTGCAGGCTGCATCCCAAAGCTCTGTAAGTAATCATGTAATGACATGTAGTTTACATTTTCTCACCTTCAAATGTCCTGGCTTACTACAGTCAGTGGTTCTATACAGCTGCACATTAACACCAACATTTTACTAGCCACAGGGAAAAAAAAATTGAACCTCGGATGCTGGATTGGTCTCTTGATTCATAATTAAACACAGAATCAGCTTTTGTTCTCTCTATTGTGGGACTCAACAGTTAAATAAGAAATAAGCAATGGATTGAGCTTCCAGTCACTAGGTAATTAATCACTATTAGTGGTGTTGGTCTGAACACCACACTGAGTAATGTTCAATCAAAACTTACCCACAATTCAGTTTCAAGCCTCTGTAAGGTTTGACACATAGCTGTCCAAATATTTTGGTCACAGAAACAAACTCTGTTGCGAAACATATACTTATATCAGAAATGTCTCAAATATGCATTTTCATAAGTAAAATGGGTAGTAAGAATAACAATCAAATTGGCAAATCCTTAAACTGTAAAAATTAGAATGGAGGTTTTTTCCAGCTCTTCTCGTAACTCTGACACTGTGGCAATTTAATGGATCTAACTGAGCTAGACTAATGATTAGTTACAATACATTCGCTGTCTGTTTGAACCAGGAATATTTGTGCTGGAACCTTTACCCATGTAGATAGTGAAACAACTTCTTTTAAATTTGATAAATTTCCCTTACCCCCATTAGTTACCTTCCACTAATTATTTGCATTATTTCGTCTGGCTCAAAGACAAATCTAATTAACTATTCAAATGAATCTAGAGTGACTTTCCTACTTCACACCTTCTTCAAAAGAGTACTTTGCATTAACTGTTTCAGACTTATTCAGTCAAACATATATAAGCACAAATGAATTTATCATGACTCCAGCTCAGTTGATGGATTATCATTTGAACACCAGGACCTGTTATTTTTGCCAACAATAAAATTTGCTCTATATCTGTAATGTCAAAACAGTTCAAAATTACTACTATTTTGATAGGCACATTATTAATATTTTTGCTTTATTTGTGAAAAAAGATGGAAAACAGTCTGCTGAAACATGGATTTCTGTTCATAGGATGTTGGTGCCTCCATCTAGGCAAGCATTTATTGCCCAGAGGGCAGTTAAGAGTCAACCACATTGCTGTAAGTCTGGAGCCACATCTAGACCAGACCACATAAAGATGGCAGATTTCATTCCCTAAAGGGCATTAGTAAGCCCGAGGACTTTTTACACCAATCGACAGTGGTGACACAGTGACGTGAAGTCCTGCTGGAGGCAAGGCTGAAAATAATTTGACTTTTAAGTGAACAGAGGTATTTGTGAACGACTGAATTTTTTTTAAAATAGAATCCCTACAGTGTGGAAACTGGCCCTTTGGCCCAACAAGTCCACACCGACCCACAGAGCATCCCACCCGGACCCATCCCCCTAATCTACACATCCCTGAACACTACAGGCAATTTAGCATAGCCAATCCACCTAGCCTGCACATCTTTGGACTGTGGGAGGAAACCGGAGCACCCGGAGGAAATCCATGCAGACACAGGGACAACGTGCAAACTCCACACAAACAGTCGCCCGAGAGTGGAATCGAACCCGGGTCCCTGGCGCTGTGAGGCAGCAGTGCAAACAACTGAACCACTGTGCCACCAGAAAAAAAATTGCTAAGAATCTAGCTGCATCTTGAATAACCAAAGAAAGGACTTTGAAAAGAACTGAAGTGAACTGGTGAATTTTACAGTTGTCTGTGATTTAGGCTATAATTGAAAGCAATTCCCATTAGCAGTCATATACTTTGCCTTTAAGTATCTCACTTTGCACACAGTTTACAAAATTTAATTGGAGGTTTCAGCTACTAGAAGTGTCAGCCAGTATTTCCACAAATGTCAATAGCCGAAGATCTTCCATTTACTGCTTCAACACAAACCTGCTGTAGTTTCTATTTCCAATGTTGATGCAGCCACAGTAGCACTACTAATCTATGACCTTTAGGCAACAAATTAAACTAGACACAATTTCTTGTGCCTCATCAGTTGAACTAACTGCTTGACATTTATGGATTTCTGGCTGTAAAATATAAGCTCCTTATGTACCGGTCACGTGCAATAACATCTGCCTTCTTTACAAGTTGGTCATGCCAATTTGATCATTATATAGGACGACATCTAACTCCAGTACATTGTTTTAAAGTTCTTAACCTCTTGTTAAGTCTTGCCTTTAGGAATCATTGGTCATGGATGATAGTAGTATAACAATCCAAATTTACAAGTAATCTTTACTAAAGTAAAGCTGCGCTTGTTCTTTTTTTTAAACTAAGTTCCCTGAAAGTGATATTGCTGGCAGACAGAATGGTGAAGGCAGCTTTTGGCTTCCTTCCCTTGATCAATCACAGCACTGAATACAGCAGTTGAGACGTCATGTCACAACTATACAAGATATTGGTAAGGCCACATTTGGAATGTTCTGTACAATTCTGGTTGCCCTGCTAGAGGAAGGATGTTATTAAACTGGAAAGAGTGTAAAAAAGGATGTTACAAACATGTTACCGAGACCAGGAGGTTTGAATTAAAAGGAGAGGCCGGAGAGACTGGGACTTATTTCCCTGGAACTTAGGAGGCTGAGGACCTTATAGAGGCACATAACATCATGAGAGGCATAGATAAGGCGAACAGTCACTTCCCTACAATTGGAGAAGTCCAAAACTAGAGGCTGTAGGTTTAAGGTGAGGGGAAAAGATTTTAAAAAAGGGACAGGAGGGGGAACCTTTTCCACAGAAAATAGTGCGTATATGGAACTAGCTGCCAAAGGAAGTGGTAGAGGTGAGTATAATTACAATGTTTAAAAGACATTTGAACATGTACATGGATACGAAATAGAGGGAATATGGGCCAAACACAGTCAAATGAGACTAGCTCAGTTTAGGAAACCTGGTCAGCATTGTGGTAAAAATGGACCATTAATTTTTAATGTTCACCATCTGATTTTTAAACCTTTCATAGATCAAAATAGTTTCAAAATGGAAAACACTTATGTAAGATGGCTGTAGTGATCACATGATCTGTTAATGAAATCAGCAATAAACAAGACCCAGTTTGAGCTTAAATTAACATATCAAAATGACTAAAACTAGTGTGTGATCATAGAATCCCTACACTGCAGAAAGAGGCCATTGAGAGAGCACGACCCTCCAAAGAGTATCCCCACCCTATCCCTGCAATCATGCATTTACCATGGCTAGCTCACCTAGCCTGCACACCTTTAGACTGTGGGAGGCAACTGGAGCTCCTGGCAGAAACCCACACTAGACGTGGGGAGAACATGCTAATGCCACACAGACAGCGGGGGCTAGAATTGAACCCGGGTCCCTGGGCTGTGAGGCTGCAGTGCTAACCACCGAGTCACCATGCCTCCCTACATTGTGATCTGCATTTCCTATATGATTTACACTTCTCTGGAAGTTTTGTACATTGGGATGAAAGTCACCTGCAGATCATATCCAGCTTGAAGAAAAATAATTAAGTCAGACACCGGATTCATCAATGCCCTTCAATTCTCTTCAAAGTCCTTTCTTGGGATCCTCAGGATGCAGCTAAATTCTTTGCAGTGTTATCTTTCTGGTGTAATTCCAAGCAGTTCACTCAAAGGCTAAATTATTTTCAGGACTGCCTCCAGCTGTGCTTCACAACACCAAAACAAAATATCTCATTCTGCCAGGTCACTAATTAATAGTTTCTTGGATGTTGACAGCTATATTTCAGGCAGCAGCTTTTGAGCAGATGAGGATGAAAAATAATGGATTGGTAACAGCAGAATTGGAAAGCCTGCCCTGCTGAGAGAAATAGGATGAGATCCCGCCCAGTTTCAGCCCCTTGACAAACAGTACCCAGTGATAAAGCAAATTGGAGAAATATCCATTCATCGTGAACTCAAGGACATCTACAAATTTCACCATTGCTGGGGATACAGACCAAATAAACAACTGTGGTCTTTGGTTAAAACTCAAGGGCTATTTTTGATACTGCCTATTCTTCCTTTCTGTACAAGGCACTCTGCCCTTTTAAATTTTATACCTGTATTTGAGTGTGTTCAGTATAGCACCTTATTAGACTTATTGAAACAAAAAGATTGATGAGGGTAGAACGGTAGACGTTGTTTACTTGGACGTTAGTAAGCCTTTGACAAGGTTCCACATGGTAAACTAATGAGCTAAGTTTGATCTCATGGGATTCAGGGAGAGTTTGCCAATTGGATACAACATTGGCTTTTTGGTAGAAGACAGAGAGTGGTGGTGGAGGGTTGTTTTTTGGATTAGTGGTCCGTGACCAACGATGTTCCACAGGGATCGGTACCGAGTCCACTTTTGTTTGTCATTTATATGAATGATTTGAATGAGAACATAGGAGGCAGAGATGCCAAAATTGGAGGTATAGTGGACAGTGAAGAAGATTGTCTACTATTACAAAGAGATCTTGATCAATTGGGTCAATGGGCTGAGTGGCAGATGGAATTTAATTTGGAAAAATGTGCGGTATTGCATTTTGGAAATACAAACAAGGACAGGGCTTACACAATTAATGGTAGGGCTCTGAATAATGTTGTAGAACAGAGACCTAAGGGTTCAGGTACATAATTCTTTGAAATTTGCATCACAGGTAGACAGGGTGGTTAAGAAGGTATTTAGTATGCTTGTGTTCATTGCTCAGACCTTTAAAGTATAGGTGTTGGGTCATTGGTAAGGCCTCTTTTGGAGTACGTCATGCAGTTCTGATCGCCCTGTTATAGGAAGGATATTATTTTAACTGGAGAGGGTTCAGAAAAGATTTGCTAGCAATGGAGGGTTTGAAATTTCAAAATGGACTGGAAAGGCTGGAATTATTTTCACTGGAGCATAGGAGGTTGAGGGATGACCTTATTGAGATTTATAAGGTCATGAAGGGAATAGATAAGGTGAATGACAAGGGTCTTTTCTCTAGGGCGGAGAGTTCAAAATTGGGGCACATTTTTAAGGTGACAGGGGAAAGATTTAAAAAGGACATGGGGGCAACTTTTTTTTTTTAACAGAGCGGATCGTGTGGAATGAACTGACAGAGGAAGCGGTGGATGCACGTACAGTTACAACATTTAAAATACATTTGGATACATTCATGAATAGGAAAGGTTTGGAAGAATATGGGCCAAGCGCAGGCAGGTGGGACTAGTTTAGTTTGGGAACATGGTCGGCATGGACAGGTTAGACCAAAGGGTCTGTTTCCATGTTGTATGACTCTATGACTTCAATAAAATTCCTCTTCCTTCCACTCAAGAACATCTTGTAGCTGGTTCTTAATTTTCCCGTGTATTACATTTTAATTGATATGCGATAAAAAGCTAAAAATTATCAAAAATCTCTGTTGCTGCCAACCTCACCCTGTCTTTCTTGCTTTATAGCAGTTTACTTTTCTGCATTTTCATTTCAACACCCTTTTCAGAAACCCAAATATCTACCCTTTCTACTCTTATAACTCTACCACTGGACAGAATCAGCTATTAAGTGGTCTATTCCTGCCCCAAAAGTCCTAGAACTATTAACACAACAGTGAGAATCTGTGGGTCGTCACCTAAAACAAATGTAAACCTAGTTCTAAACAATTAAGTTTTTAAAATAAATTGTCATTCACTTAGAGATGCAATTGCAGCATTCTTCAAATAATTCACACAAGGAACAAACTTGAATTTGAAAAATTAAATATTTTTAGGAGACTTTCTCTTTTGGAGAAATGACACATCACCTTCTTACTACACATAAAAATCTAGAGGTGTGCATTTTTTTTGACTCTGGCAAAGAGATGTAGGGAGGGAATTCCAGCCTAGGAGTGTAGGCAACTAAAGGGATGGTCACTACTAGAGGAGAATTTTATTTAGGAACAGATGAAAGCAGTACAGGTGACTGGAGACAATTGCACAGACAGTGAGGGCAAAGGCTATGAAGGAATTTAAAATCAAGCATGAAAATTTTGAAAGCTAGTATGTTGTTTGAACAGAAACAAATACAAGTCAACAAGCACGGGAGAATGGGATTTACTGTGAGTTAAGACATGGCAGCTGAGTTTTGCATGATCCTTAGTCAATAGGAGGATAGAATATGGGAGAATACCCATCAGATAACACCACTTCAGAATTAGGGCAAGGTATACATAGTACTATGTGCCTGTGAACAACTCACTGTCCAAGGATTTCTTGAAGGCCTGGTTTTCAGCATTTGGAACTGTTTAATTCAACTAGCAAATTACAATTTTTTATTTTCTTTCTAATTGACTCCTCAACTGTGTGTCTGTCGTTTGGTCCTTCTCAGAGAGTGTGGGGATTGTGATTAAAGAAGATTGGGTTTAGATTGTAGATGTTAATTAGACTAACTTGTTTATCTTTGTTCTGCCAAATTTACATTATTAATAAAAAAGTTAGCTTTTGTTTAAGTTATAAAGTTGGTTTCCAATCTGTTATTTGTAAAGTCTGGTTAGAAATAATTGGACAATTTAGAGAGTTACTGAATGTTTTAATTCCGTGTTGCAAATCCTATAATAGTGAGGCTGATTTGGTTTGGCTTTCTATCCTTGTATCATAACAGAATAAAATGACTAGAAGTTGCAAAGGAGAAATTATAAAATTACAAATGGATATGGATAAGTTGGGTAAATGGGCTAAAATTTGACAGATGGATAAATGGGAGGTTAACCATTCTGGTTCAGTAACAGGGAAAGAAATCTGCCTTCTTTACCTATTCTGGTCTACACATGGCTCCAGACCCAAAGCAATGTAGTCGACACTGAACTGCCCTCTACAAACGCTGAGCAAGTCACCAATCCAAGGATAATTAGGGATGGGCAAAATACATTGGTCTTACCAGCAAAACCCACAATTTGTGAAAGTATATGAAAATAGATATGCCTCAAGAGAAAGTCCCCCATTCTTGGACTTCAGACTTAGCTTATATATTTTAAAGAATCAAGGTTTGAAGATGCAATTTTCTCAATTTCAGGTATTTTGCAGAACTCTACTTCATAAGGCATAAAATAAACTTGCTAACTGGAGATCAACCCAGTATTCATAATGAGGCCATCTGGCAACTGTATCAACAGAAACTGTTTACAGTTAAACTATTGATATATAAATTAATAGCTAGCTTGATGCAGCTGCAGGCTTCAGAAAGGGTCAAAATATACTTTAATTCTAAAATGAAACCAGTATAAGGTTAATTGTAGGCAGGATAATGACAACATGTACATAGCAGGGAGCTGTTTAATGCTACAGAAAAGAGATTGCAGTAAATAGACGAAATGGAAATCTGTTTAAAACTACAAAGGGATCTGATCATTCTAACACTTCTAGGGAGGGGATGGGTATAACATTGTAAAGAAGTAATCATTAGAAATAAATGGAATGGAGAATTGTCTTGAAACGTAAAGAAGCACGATCAATGTGGAACATGCAAAGGAACTTATCATCTCTACAAGGAACGTGATCACTGTGGAATGCATTGTCTAATGTTAAGAAAACTACAAATACTGTAATAATTTCATCTTACTGGTAGCCATGCAATAATTAGGATGCCCGAGTACCTGATGTAATTCTACAGGGAATAAATGTGCACAGCAAACAGAAATCAGGGAGACAGTATTCCCTGTGTACTCTCGTATAATAATAAACCTACACGTGCCTTGATTGCCAGTATTATTTGGGGATACAATGCGTCAGAAGGGGTGTGTCTTTCTCCAGAATTTCAGAATAATGAACTAATCACATTCAAGAATTATCACCGATTACAAACTATGAAGTAACATGTATTGAACTGACAAAATAAAAATTAGGACATATACATAATAGGCTGAAACGTCAAAGTTTTTAAAAAAATATGATATTAAAATGATCTCATTACCAATGGAAAATTTTGACATCAAAATTAAAATCCAATATTGTTTCTTTAGTAGTTATGACTTAGAATGTTGTTAAAGACAGATCAACACAAGATTCAATATGTTTGTGTTGTTAAACAACTCGTATTTCTATAACCTTAACAGAATTAAACATTCAATAGCACATTACATAGGAAAATCAAACATAAACAATACCCAGCCACATAAAAAGAAATTAAGGCAGATAACCAAAAACTGGACCTTACAATTTTGTGCTGTCTTTTAAAGGATGAAGGTGAGTCAGAAAAGTGGAAAAGGTTTAGTGACAGAATTCCAGACTTTAGGGCCAAGCACTGGAAGACCTGTCCACCTGAACATTGATGCAATAATTAATCATGAATGTTTCAGAAACTAGAATGACAGAAGCATAGATATTTTGGAGAGTTCAGGGTTAGAAGGGCAAATTAAGAAAGGGAGTGGGGAGGTCCGAGGAGGGTATGACAAATGTGGATGAGAATTCTAAAATCAAAAGTTTCATTTATCCAGGAGCCAATGGAAAGCAGTGGGCACAGAACAGAATCTGGTGCTTGTTAGAAGATGGACAGTAACTGCATTTTGGATGAATTCAAGCTTATGCAGAGAGGAATAGGGAGGCTGGCCAGCTGTACATTGAATAGATCAAATCAAGACACAGATAAAAGCGTTTCAGCAACAGATGAATTGAAACAGGGCAGACACAGGTAATACTACAAGGATAGAATTAGGCAGTCTTAGTGCTGGTGTTATTTGCTGAAATTTCAACTCAAGATTAAATTACGACATCAAGATTGCAAGAAGTGTGATTTAGCTTCAGACAGTTGACTAGTCAGAAATAGAGCCTGAAAGTAATGGCTTTAATTTTCAAGTATTTGATATCAACAAGCATGCTTTTACATTTCCTTATAATCGTGTTACTTACAATTAGCATTTTGTAATTTTGTTCATGTATAGGATTTCTCTGAAAAGCTTTAATGTGATTTGATAACCGAGTCATCGATGATGATCAGCATCTCACCAAGATAATCCCTATGCCTCCACTTCTTGCCTTCAAACAACCGCCAAACTTTAAACACACCATTGTTCGCAGAAAACTACCCAGCCTTTAGGACAACATTGACCACAAAACCACACAACCTTGCCATTGCAACCTCTGCAAGACACGGCAGATCATCAGCATGGATACCACCACCACACGTGGGAATGCCACCTAACACCTACACAGAAGATACTTGTGTAACTCAACCAATATTGTCTATCTCATATGCTGCAGGCAAGGATGCCCCGAAGCATGGTATATTGGCAAAATCATGTAGATGCTACGACAACGGATGAATGGGCACCATGCAATAATTGCCAGACGGGAATGTCTCTTCCCAGTCAGGGAACACTTCAGTGGTCAAGGACATTCAGCCTCTGATCTTTGGGTAAGTATCCTCCGAGGCGGCCTTCGAGATAAACAACAATACAGAACCACCGTACAGAAACGGATAGCCAAGTTCTGTGCCCATGAAGATGGCCTCAACTGTGATCATGGGTTCTTGTCACACTACATGTGACCCCACCACACAGTTCTGTATCGGTAAAATCATCTTTACTGCCCTGTTTTGATACCATCACCTTATAAATTGTTATGATCTCTCTAACTTAATTAATTTGTACAGTCTTGGATTACTTATTACTTTGAATAGACCTTCGGCATGTGGCTCTTATACCCATCACGTTATTCCAGTCATTTGGTTTGTCTCCAGCACCACCTTTTTTTTCAAAATTATCTCTCTGCATTGTTTAATTGGATTATAGGGCATTCTCTCGCTTGTTATTCAGATGTTGACATTTTACTCACACCATCTGACACTTGTGATCACCCGCAGGGCCTTATTATTCGATTCTCCACTCAGACCATTTATATGATCTTTTGATCTCTTCTGCCCTTGATCTCTCTGCCTACAAATTCTGTGTCTGTATGCTTCCCTCTCACTTCACCTGATGAAGGGACTATGCTCTGAAAGCTTGCGATTTCAAATAAACCTGTTGGACTATACCCTAGTGCTCCTGATTTCTGACCTTGATAACAGAGTTCAGGGTTTTAATTGTCAGCAGGATTCTATTCTTCTCAATATTATAGTAAATAAGAATATAATATCTTCAATCCTCTAGGTTAGTTTAAAATGTTTTTTTCAGGCAAATGATGTAACACCCATTCAGGAAATTTATCAATGATTTAATTGATTGATCAATCCACTGATATGCAGCAGGACAACTATTGCAGGAATTGACTAGACAATGGTCTTCCAAAATCAAACAAAATGTCAAGCAGGTTTCAGACAAGTACATTTTAAGAAAAAAAAGTTTATTCTAGGTTTAAATCAGTTCAGGACAGAACAAAATGGATATACTAACATGATAACAGAAGTGCACAAAGAAATGTTTTCCAGTTCCTTGCCCCAGTCCTTACATGATTAAGCTCACACATTTTTGTGAAATGAACATTTATCCCATAGAGAATAATATAAGAACAATGGTAAATTATTAGAGTAAATATTAAGAAATATTGTTGACAAAGGTGAACCTTGCAAAAATAACATTTTTAGGGTCGCAGAAATAAGAAACAAACCTTTCAAATTATATAAAAAGCTGAAGCCCGATTAGGTTTTCAAATCAGCAAGAATTTTAGAAACGTAGTCAGAATGTCATTTCACAAATCCTTGAAGAAACTTGTGACTATCTATTTAATCTAGTTGCAAGATAAAGTAATCAAGAGGAGATTGTAAGATAAGATCAGAACAGGCCATTCATCCAGTCTCCCCAGGCAGCAACTGAAGAATCTTTTGTCTTCGAAACAAAGTGCTAAATTTAACACTTGTTGTCAAAGCTACACTACACAAATAATTGTAACCAGTTAGAGTTATGATACTGTATCTAGGTCAACTCCAACAAATTTATACCATATACTGCCAGCTTTCATAGCAAAGGCTAGATGTCCATCCAACATTTCAGTCTATCAGTACTACCAATTACATTTTTGTTTATTAAGTCTACTCAATGAGGGATAATGGCTCAGTAGATAAAACCTCTGACTTTGGACCAAGAAGCCCAGGGTTGAATCCCATTTCAAGACTTGAGAATTACAGGAGGTGCCTTTATAGATAATCAAACTGGTTGATTACGAATCTGGAAACCTTTCCAATATGCCTATGGCAGACACTAAGGATGGGAATGTTTTCTCATCAGCAAAGCTGCATACCAAGTGGTGCCTCTGGAGACAGGCAGTCTGTTGCAGGAAAAATCTAACCATTGAAAGATATAATTTTTTTTGTCAGCGAACAGGTCATTCAACGTGGGAAGCTTCCAAGTCTAGCATTATTTTGCTGCACTAGAACAATATTTTTGAATTAAATGACATTGCGAAGAATTGACTGTAGAGGAGTTTAAAGAAATACACCATAAATAAAATAAGTCCAAAATTGCACACAAAAATCTACAAGCGGCCTGACCAACGAGCTCTATCAGGTGACCGAAGTACTTTGAAGGCTCTAAAACATTTGCCTGGTACCTTGCTCACCACTTCCCTCAGCCCCCACCCCCACTCATCTCCTTGAGAACTCAAAGTTGCATTTCATCTGCTCCAGATGCCTTGTGGGCAGTTAATGCTTTGATTTCCTTTGTGACACATGCTTTACTGACCTCCACACCTGTTATATCTGTTGCTTGGATATGGAATTTGCCCAAGATCTTTGTCTACTATGACTGATGTGCAGAATTCACTTAATACATCTGCATTTCCTGATTCTTCAGATTTCAAACCACTTGATCACATTCTTAATCAATCCCTTGCACTATCGTTGATTCATAAATGATTTTAGTATGACTTCTAATCTGCACCAGTTTTTGACTCTTGCCTCCAAACTCTGATAAACTGGGCACACTTCTTAGCTTACATTTTCACATAAACAATAAATTCCTGCTTAAGTCTCTTTCAATGATCATTTAAATAAAGGTTTTCGAGTTTGCCACTTTGCTTGTTTGAACTTCTCAGGCCCAGTGCCCTATTTTATTGATGATTAAGGATGTCAAAACATTCACACTAGTTATCAACACTGGTGAATATTATAACAAATGCACTAAGTGGCCCAGTGCCCTTCAGGGCACCTTGTATTTAAGATCAAGTCAATTAATACCACTCCAAAACTTGGAGAGGTGACAGCAACAGCTTTGACATCAAGGTCACATTGAACTGAGTGTGACATCAAGGCGTGCTAGCAAAGCTGAAGTCAATGGGAATTGGGGAAAAACTCTTCAACGGTTGGAGTCATACTTGGCACAAAGGAAGATGGCTGTGGTTGTTATTAGGTCAGTCATCTCAGTTCCAGGATCTCTCTGCCGAAGGTCCTCAGTGTAGTGTCCTTGGCCAAGCCATCTTTAGCTGCTTCATTTTCTGCTGACTTTTCCCCCATCAGAAGGTCAGAAGTGGGGATGTTCACTGATGACTCCTGCTATTCTTTGAAATGATGCCATGAAATATTTTACATACACCCAGCAAGTAGATACTGTTTCAGTTTAATGCCCCATCAAAAATTCAACACCCCTGCCATGCAGCGCTCCTGCAGCACTGCACTGAAGTGTCAGCCTTGACTTTTATACTTAAGCTCTGAAATGGAATTTGAATGTGGAACGTTGTCACTCAGGCTTTCAGATATAGCACACGTGGTCTAGACACATATTTTGTTTCTTTTTTCTATTGCCTTTCCCTTTAGATTCCCACCATTCCTGTAATGACCAACTCTTTGGTCATTCAACCTCTTCTGTCTTCACCTTGCCCAAAACCAATTAGATCTCTAACTCCGCCCCCCTCCCCCACCCCTATTCTGATGGAAGGTCACACCTAAGATGTTAACACTGTATCCCTCTCGACACAAACCAAATGTGTACTACCAACATTAGAAGAATCGTTTGGATTTCAGATCCCCAGCATCCCCAGTAATCTGCTTTTGAATAAAAGTCATAATCATTTTTATGGAACAATTTGAAACTTCAAAATCTAACATTCCTGACTTTCTGATTAGGCCATTGAAAATGTCTTTTTGATTGAAGCCAATTACAATTTCCTTTGCACTAGCTTCATAACTTCCCATGTATTCAGTTGTACCATCCATGACAGATAGGGTCAAAACTTTGTTTTGGCACAAAAGCTTTGCTGCCTAGGACTGTTTAAGGCTCTTCTCTTGATGAACTTTAAGTGCATCAAAGCGAACAATATATCACTCTTTTGTGGAATCTGTTAGAATGTGTTTGAGTCAACGATCAGATTTATACTCATCATTAATACCTCTTAAACACCAGAAGTCGACAAATATATTACTGGATCACAGTGAATAACCAAATGATTGCAAAAGTTAATTTGAGGTTTTCTAGGAGCTCAGTCAACATTATCCTGTGATGTGGCAAAATAGGCTACAGTTTGAATACCTCATTAGTGCACTAATGAAAAAACATCAAATTTAGGTAATAAAATTGAACAAATAACAATCTTACTATAAAACCTCAAGGATCTGTTTTGGGGCCACTGCTATTTGTCATTTTCATAAATGACCTGGATGAGGGCGTAGAAGGATGGGTTAGTAAATTTGCGGATGACACCAAAGTCGGTGGAGTTGTGGATAGTGCGGAAGGATGTTGCAGGTTACAGAAGGACATAGATAAGCTGCAGAGCTGGGCTGAGAGGTGGCAAATGGAGTTTAATGTGGAAAAGTGTGAGGTGATTCACTTTGGAAGGAGTAACCGGAATACAGAGTACTGGGCTAATGGTAAGATTCTTGGTAGTGTGGATGAGCAGAAAGATCTCGGTGTCCATGTGCATAGATCACTGAAAGTTGCCACCCAGGTTGATAGCGTTGTTAAGAAGGCGTACAGTATGTTAGGTTTTATTGGTAGAGGGATTGAGTTTCGGAGCCACGAGGTCATGTTGCAGCTGTACAAAACTCTGGTGCGGCCGCACTTGGAGTATTGCGTACAGTTCTGGTCACCGCATTATAGGAAGGATGCGGAAGCATTGGAAAGGGTGCAGAGGAGATTTACCAGGATGTTGCCTGGTATGGAGGGAAGGTCTTATGAGGAAAGGCTGAGGGTTTTGAGGCTGTTTTCGTTAGAGAGAAGAAGGTTAAGAGGTGACTTGATAGAGACATACAAGATGATCAGAGGATTAGATAGGGTGGACAGTGGGAGCCTTTTTCCTCGGGTGGTGATGGCTAGCACGAGGGAACGTAGCTTTAAATTGAGGGGTGATTGATATAGGACAGATGTCAGAGGTAGGTTCTTTACACAGTGAGTAGTTAGGGTGTGGAATGCCCTGCCTGCAAAAATAGTAGACTCGCCCACTTTAAGGGCATTTAAATGGTCATTGGATAAACATATGGATGATAATGGAATAGTTTAGGTTAGATGGGCTTCAGATTGGTTTCACAGGTCGGCGCAACATCGAGGGCCGAAGGGCCTGTACTGCGCTGTAATGTTCTATGTTCTATGTTCTAAAACACACAACAAACAAAATTTTTTTCAACATAGGCTTTGTTCAGAATAAGTAAACTCCAGTCAGGAGCCTACGACAATCTAAGCTTGGGTGAATGGAATAGAACAGCATAAACTAGTTAGGAAACATTCAAAGCATTTTATTAAAAAAAAGTTTAAAAATGGCACAGTATTTGAGATTGGCTGAGGGTGCATTGTTCCATACTGGTCATCAAACTGTGTAGACATTAGCTCATTAGGAAATGTACAGGTGGTGGCTCCAAAAAAGAATCAGGTTAGACTTGAGTGAGGTATCTTAACTTTGTATGTAACCTGCACATAACTGACTGAGGGATTCAAAAATGGACAACTGTTAAGTTCACCAGAGTAATTTAATAAGTAGAACATTATCTCTCATGTGCACACATTGACAGAAAATTAGAACACAATTTTAACTTTTTAGCTGGATAGTAAGAAACAAACAACTTGGATTTTGATACCAGTATCCAGGAAGGAACACAGTGCTATTTATAATGAATCCATGGTTTAGATGTCAAGGGCTCCTGTTAAACTGAGTTTCCAAAGCTAGGTTGGTATGAGTTATCCACTTCCTCCTTCAACTTGAAGAAATCTATTAATGTAGCTCACCACCAAAATCTTTAAAATTGATAATCCTAGTGAAGGAGGAAATGAGGATGACTGCTTGGGAAATGGAAAAATGCACACTGGCACGGAAGAAATGGTCGATACAGATCTGGATCTTAGCACAGCTTATTTCAGACCTGTATTTCAATATCTGACTGGAAGACACTCATTCTGGCACTGGGTAAAGTAAGTAGAAAAATGCTACTCAAAAGAGCGATATGTTGTCAAAGCTTTTCATCTTGCACATCTTAGGATAAACACAAGAATGCCAAGTTTCAAGTATTTACAATTTATACTATGGGAGAAAAAGGCCGCTGATTCATCAATCACTTGACGTTGATTGGCCGAGTTGTCATCATGGAGAAAGCAAAGCAGAACTATAGATTCCCTCTGCTCCCAGGTAATTCAACGAAGCTTGGACATATTTCCTTTGTTTGTGGAGAATAGATCAGTGTGTATGAATTTATGCTGCTTTTAGCAAGTGTAAATGAGTCACCTTACAAGCTCAACTGATTATCTTAACATGTTTGTCAATGTACTTAATAGTGCACTAAGGATTGATCAACAAATGCTGTTTAATTGGGGAATCATATCTGACTGTAGACATTTTAGATGGAAGATCATGTTTAATCACATCTGACTATTGTTTAATCACAGAATTTATACACTTGGTACTGCAATGGCATTGAAGTTCGTACATAGCATTGCTTAATTGTGTGATCGGCTGAATATCTTTTTAGACTGATGGCAGCATCCTGTTGATGCAACTCACATCACCACTGTGCAGGAACAGTGTGAAATGACATTGTTAATTAAGACTTGCGTTAGTACAATACAGAGAGATAGTTTTAGTTTTGAAGATCAAGATATAAAATCAGTCTGGGTAGAGATACAAAATTGCAGTAAGAAATCACTGTGAGAATAGTTTATAAGTCCTTCAAGAGTAGCCACTGCAAGAAAGGTATGGTGATAGTCAGAGATGATTTTAATCTAAGCTGAAATATCAAATTGAAAATGATAGCCTGGAAAATTCTTAGAGTAGCAGATCCTGGAGCCAACCAGAGAGCAAGTTATTCTAGACCTACTGTGTAATGAGACAGGATTAATTAATAACGTTATAGTAAAGATACTGCCAGGTAGCAGTAGCAATTGACGTGACTGAATTTCAAGTTCCCTTTGAGGGGAGAGACAGGGATTTGGGACTGATGTTTTCAACTTAAATATTAGCAATTCTGAGGGTATGAAGACTGAGCTGGTCAAAGTAAACTGGGAAATTAGGTTCAGGGACAGGTCTGTCGCAATTCGGGCTGGATAGTATGCCACTGTTTCTAATACGCATCTTTTGCTCATTGAATTGTTTTTGAAAAACTTAGTCAAAGGAGTGTTTTTTTGAAGGCAGGGTAGTTCAGGAAAGAAATTGCAGAGTTCAGGGCCAGAGCAGTAGAAAGGATAACTGTTAAAGGTGGAGGGCTTAAATTCAGAGACATGCCAAGTTGGAAGAGAGTGCAGCTTAGAGACTTATAGGACTGCAAATGGTCGGGGGATTTTAGAAGTATGGGAAGATTGAAAACAAAGGTGAGAATTTTAGAAATATCCCCATCCTGCAAAATTGGGGCAGGGGCAGGGTTGAGTCTCTAAGTCAATAGCTCAGTGCCCCAATTAATGGTCATCAAATTGTTATCCCACAAACATGGCCCGTAAAATTCAGCTCTAGTTGTGAGTTAGAATTGAGGTAGAAAAATTTTGGATGAGTTCAAGTTTCTAGAGGGTGAAAGATAAGACACATTCACCAAGAAAACATCGGAATACTCCAGTTGAAACAGTTAAAAAGATGGCACAGGGAAGATTTCAGCAGTTGATGCATTGTGGGAGTGCGGGAATTGGAAATCGGAAATCAAAACACCTGATATATTTAAAAAAGGTTAGTTTAATCAGACAGGGTGTTCTGGAATGTCACCATTTAATGTGCTAGGTGATAATAGCCACATAGTTGGCTGCAGGAAAACAAAATTACACTTAATTTTATTGGTATGGATTATGTTTGAATCATGAAATCTGTCAATAAACAGAAAGTGATTAAGACAACAGAACCGTAAGTTTGGTTTATAATTAAAGTAACATAGGTTAAGTATCATGACAAGTTATCTGAAATGTGAAACTGAACAAATAGGTAGAAAAGCGATCCTGCCAGCAATCAGCCTTTGTGGTTACTGTGGAATGTCAAATCCCTCATCAACCATAAAATTATTCAGAAACTAAATGCCTGAGAAATATATGGAATCCCAGAAAACATAATAAATCATAAAATGCTGAATCCAAATGGCATCTGGCAGTGAACACTATGACACTACCAACAACCAGCTCCTTAAATTTCTTCAGCAATCTATTGTTTTCAAAGTGAGCAGGATTTTACACGTTATTTTTTAAACTTCTATTCCTTCCTCCTTCTCCCCTAACTTGGTAATTTCAAAGTCAATGTGATAGTTATTTCTTTGTTCACATTTAATAAAACCAGGACTATTTCACTTGAGATACGTGCTTCTCTTCACCTTTCTTCAGGTACTTAAGGTGGAATCTCGATGAGAGCCATGGCCATCATGTGGACAGCCAGTGGGTATGCCACATCTCTTTGCTGCAAGGCCTCATGTGCCAACCAAGCATTTGCCAGGCCAATGCAAGTGTTCCCGAGGGGAAGAAACCAGGAATGCAAGTCCAATCCGAGAGCTTCCAGCCTCTGACTAAGCAGCTACTCAACTAAATGGCTGCAGGGAGACAATGTCTGCTCATGGTACTTCTCTGACCAAAGTTTAGGATCCCAGGCCAGAGCTAAATAATAGTAGGATGTGGCTCAAATCTGGGAAGGAGTACAAGCAGCCAGAATAGGGGTTCACTCTTAGCAGGCACCACCACTCCTCTCCCGATGTCAGGTCCATCAATCAGACAGTAAGTGTCTTTAAAGTATCACATCCCTCCCCTGGAGCCTGCAACCAAACACATCATTAAAACCAGCAGCAGTGGGAAGAGACCCCTAAGTGGAAATGAATTGGACACTTAAGTGTTTCAAGTAGCAGCAGACAAAGGCGGCCACCACCTGTTTTCCTGTCATAGACTAAACTGGGATGGAGATGGTCAGGCAGTCGTTTCCCTACAGACCTACCATCCCATCTGATTAAATCCCTCTTTGCCACTAAACTTACCATATGGAGGGTACAAGATTTGCTGATACGTTCCAAACATATGCAAAACAATTTAATATAGTGTCTTTCCAAAGTTATAAATATTTAATTACAATTCTAACCACAATATTGATAAGAATGGTGTAAAAAACACATTCCTTGGCAGGGGTAATTCTATTTTTTCCACTTAATGCATTAATTTAACAAGAGTGAGTAGTAAGTAGCGAATGGAAAACAGGAGATTGTCATTTACTCTGCTGCTGGTTAAGTAAATAGTAATTTTTGGATGAGGCCACATAACTTAACAACTCCAGAAGGTATTTGATACAGTGCCAAACAACAGACTTATGCGGACATGCATAGCATAGAGAGGGTAGGTGGGAGAGAAGATGGACAAGTTGTGATAGGTCAAGAAGACGGGGATTAGAGGGAAGGTTGGACATGGGATGAGACCGGGGGGTGGGGAGATTTTAAAACTGGTGAAATCCATGTTTAGGCCATCGGGCTGTAGGCTCCCGAGGCGGAATATGAGCTGGCATCACTGTGACACTGGAGGAGGCCCAGGATGGACATGTCACCCAGGGAGTGGGAAGGGGAGTTGAAATGGTTCACGACTGGAAGATGTTGTAGTTTGTCACATACAAAGCGCAGCTGCTCTACAAAACGGTCTCCGAGCCTCCGCTTGGTCTCACCGATGTAGAAAAGGTCACATCGGGAGCAGTGGATGCAGTAGACCAAGTTGGCGGATGTGCAGGTGAACCCCTGTGTAATGTGGAAGGTCTGTTTTCTGCCTTGAATGGAGGTGAGTGGGGAGGTGTAGGGGCAGGTGTAGCACTTCCTGCAGTTGCAGGGAAAGGTGCCGGGGGTGATGGGGTTAGTGGGGAGTGTGGTGCGGATGAGGGAGCCACGGAGAGAGTGGTCCCTATGGAAGGCAGATAGGGGTGGGGAGGGAAATATCTCTTTGGTTGTGGGGTCGGATCATCTACAATCACCACCACTCCCGCTTCAACCTCACTGACCAATCCCCACCATTCCCTACCTGCACTCACCAACCTTCCCCAGCCTCATCCCTCCTCTCTCTATTTGAGCTCCCTTCCCCCTCACCATTTCTGAAGAAAGGTCCTGACCCGAAACGTCAACTTTCCTGCTCCTCTGACGCTGCCTGGCCTGCTGTGTTCATCCAGCCCCACATTGTTATCTCTGACTCCAGCATCTGGAGTTCTTGCTATCTCCAAGTGGTATGAGGAAAATCATTTTATGCAATGAGTGGTTAGTATCTGAAATGCATTGCCCAAGAGCAGAGTGGAGGTACACAGTCTGGACATTCAAAAGGGAATTAAATGAGCACATTAAGAGAAAATAACTTGCCCACCTATGTGAAAAGTGCAGAGGTATGGGACTAGCTAAGTTTGTCTTGTCATAAACTAGCATGGGCACAACAGGCTGAACAACACTCCTGTGCTATAATCATCCCATGAATTGACATCTGAGACTGACAAAAGAATAGGCGGCACCCATGCAATAATACCTCAGCTTTAGTTAATACCATTAGGAGGCAAGGGCTAGGGGGGAGAAAAACTAATAATCTTCCACAGTAAACAAAAAATTCTAATGTTGATTGTCTGGTGAAGTGGGTCAAGCCCTACCTCACGTAAACCAGAATTTCCTGGATAATTCATCAAAGGAAAATCATTTTCAGAAAAATTTCAGTTGTTAAAACATTACCTAACATTTAAAAAAGACTGCAGATTGAAACTCAGAGAACTTGGAAATAAAAACTAATGATGAACATGGAATTGCAACAAGTCTATTGCTGCTGGCATTGAAAATAACAAATTAAATTAAAAATTCTATGAATTGTCAAGACAAATATGAAACAGTTTCAATTTCAGGATCTCCTTAGAACAGAGGTTATTGGAAAATTTAAGTGGAGATGAGAGAGAACACATGAGGAGGAACTAATTTCAGTGTCAGATTAATAATCAGAGGACACAGATTTAAGGTAACTGGCAAAAGCCAAGAAGCAAAAGATTTCTTTTTGTACAACGAGTAATATGATCTGGAATACACTGTCTGAAATAGTGCTGGAAGCAAATTCATAAACAACTTTAAAAAGTGAATTAGATAAAAGCTTGAATGGGTAAAATTACAGGTGAATGGGATTAATTTGATAGCCCTTTCAAAGAGGTGGATAGGCACAATGGGCCATATGTCTTACCTTTCAATAATTCCTTATGCCAGATCTGTTGTCTTTGAATTATACCAGCTGAGAGAATTGTACACTCGCCTGCCCTAATCACCTGATAGGAAATTGTCTTGTTCCACTCAATTACACTCTTTGGCTCAACAAATAAGATCAGGAATATAAAACTACCTAACATTCCCAAAGCAACAATCCTGGAGTAAATATTTACAAGTTTATAACTGAATTGAATTGTCTGTTACCAGCACATGACAAATTTACATCTACTTGTTCTAACAGTACATCGTGAACCAGTACTTACAGACTCAGAAAAGCATGATTGCAAAAAAAACTTTTTTTTCAAATCTTGACAAAATGACTCCATTGGTGAATGTGCAAACTTCTGAAAATATTGATTAATATTAGAAAGAGTGGAGGATCCACATGATATATTCAAGGCATTCCAATCTTGGTGCCCAATAATCCATTGTCAGTCATACAGCAGCTATCACCAGGCACTCCCTGTTGACTTCTACAACACTTTAATAACTTCCAGATGCACTTTAGATGAATTGTGAGAGTGGAGGTACTAATTTAATAAAACTGAAAATCCAATGAGTCCATTATCATACATTTTATTGTGCTCAAATTTGTTTTGGCAAGGAAACCCCATTTCATCTGTTCAAACAGTAAAATAGTATCAGTTCACTCACCCCACTGCCATTTCCCTTATACTTTGCGCAGCTGTTTTCTGTAGCTTTTAGAACACTGCCTCTCAACTACCTAAGGGTTCCTAAAGTGCTATTTTAATGTTTCCAGAATTAACATTTTTATTTCATTTTCCACCCTGTCCTGCTAGTAAAATTTCCCATGAGATTCAGTCTCTGGATCTTCTCAAACTTGTGACAATTTATGTTAATATAATGTAAAAGTCTGCTGCAGGTCACATTCGCCAATGCTTAGTTGCATGTCTAGATTGTATTGAAAAAAGCTGTTCAACTTAAAATGTCAATCAAGTTCCTTGTGGTTAATTTGGTTTATTCCTAGAATAAAAGTGGATTTGTTTGTTTAAGAAATCCTTCAGTTTTGGGGGAAATTCTAATTTTTGATTCAATATTCTTGTCTTTTTAAGCCCAGGTTGACAGAAAGCATGAGCCAGGTTTCTGTACTTAACAAGTATCATTATTTATCACAAATAAATAGGTTCTAGCTGCAGATAAACAACTTTGAATAGTGAACATATAACTCTACATAGGAGCTAATTACTGCAGAGGCTAGAATCTGTACTGAAAACAAAAAATGCTGGTCAGGTGGCATCTGTAGAGAGAAAGCAAGCTTTCGACTCGAGATGACTCTTCATCAGAGCTGACATGAAATGTGGAGGGGGTAGCATTTATGAAATTCTGGGGGTGGTATGCTAGGAGAGAAAGGGTACTGATAGTGCAGATTAAGTGATTGAAATGTGAGAATGACAGAACAATGGTGTGTCTAACTGCCAAACTGGAAAGAACAGATGGTCTCACTGGAGTAGGGGGAGGGGAGAGAGAACATGGTGACAGTGAATGCAACAAGTAATGCTAAAAGACAGTGAAGAGATGGGAGTGGGTTTACAATCAGAAGGTGTTTAACTCATTATTAAGTCCAGAAGGTTGTAAAGTGCCCAGTCTGAAGATGAAATGTTGTTCCTCCAGTTTGTGCCGTGATTGGCTGGAGCATTGCAGCATGCCGAGGACAGACACGTGTGCATGAGAGCAGGATGCTGTGTTAAAATGATTGGCTACGGGTAGGTCGGGGTTATGCTTGTGTGTGCATGGACCAGAGGTGTTCTGCAAAGTGGTCACGCAGTCTGCGTTTGGTTTCTCCAATGTAGAGTAGGCCACATTGAATGCAACAGACCAGAATGGAGGAGGTACAGGTGAAATGCTGCTTCACCTGGAAAGACCATTTAGGACCTTAGATGGTGAGCAGGGAAGACGGGGAGGGGCAGGAATTGCAGTTACATGGGAAGGTGCAGTGGGAATGGGGGTGTTTTCGGTGGTTATTGAGGAATGGACTAGGGTGTCCTGGAGGGAACAGTCCCTGCAAAATGCAGACAGGGGGAGTGAGGGGAAGATATGTTTGGTGGTGGTGTTCTGCTGAAATTGTCTGAAATAGCAGAGGATGATCCTTTGAATGCAGAGGCTGGTGGGATGAAAAGTGTGGACAAGAGGGAACCAATCACGCTGTTGAGTGTGATGGGAAGGGGCAAGGGCGGAAGCAACGAGAAAGGAAAAATAAACTTTTTTTTAGCTTTAGGCTTTTCTTTAAACTGCAGAGACAAAGACACCACCTCCCCGTCCAGAGATCCGAAGGCTTCTGACTCAATTGTTCATCGCCACAAGTTGCTTGGCTATCTGACAGCCATTTATAAAGCTGTTGGCAGGCAGATGACCTTTATCCCGCCACACTGGCAATCGGCCACCACTCCACACACCAATCAACTACTTGTTGTTGTCTGAATCTCCCTTCATGTACAGCCCATGATTCCAGCTTGTCTCCCCCAGTGCTAGAACAATCAACGGCGTGAACAGTACTTTGAGTGTCGGAAACATGCTTTTAAAAAGTTTAGGAATCCCTTCCATAATCCAGAATTTTAAAACATTCCTTTACCCATTTCAGTCCACCATCAAAAATGCAGAAAAATAAAAAAGATGGTCTTTTCAATGTTCAGTTGTCTCTGCAATGACCTTGCATATTACTCAGTTCAAGGATAATGGGAATAGATAACAAGAGGGCAACAATCACATCATATGAACGTGCCATGCCAGCCGAACCAGTAAGAAACAAAAAAAGAGATCTTGACTTGCTCCATGAAATTGTCATCTACTGAAACCACCAAAGGCAACCTCTGACAATGTGACTAAAAATCCATAGGAGCTGCTGATCACAAAACTCCAACTTCAACTTTTCACACCAGACAACCAAGACTTCAACTTAAAGCTGCGAGCCTGCAACAGCCTGAACTGAATTTCATCTTCGGAAGTATATTTATCCTTATAATTACTTTTACTCAGTCATTTACAGCTGTATTTTATCATAACCTGAACTTTATCTTGTCTATGATTAAGGCTTTGTTGGCTATTTTTAAATTAAACCATTTGCAAATTTAAAAAGGATGCTACACCCATGCATGTATAGTGATGAAATTAGAGATAACTTTTACACCAGAGGTACTATATAAAAGCTAGATGCTGTTGTTCATCTTGATTTGAACACCGTATTAGATTGGGGTCCTGCAAACTTTAAAATGAGGCCAATTTTTTTTTTAAAACATATCCAGTCTTTTTGCCTTCTTCATCTCTATCTCTTTTCTCTTTATTTACCTTTCTGATTTGATTCCAAAATTTCTATTCTAATTTACACTGCCTGTTATTCATCAACAGTATTTCAATCTGATTGATGAAGTAGATATAGTAAGTGGAACTTAAGTTTGCCCTTTTCATACAGTCCCAGATATCATGCGGTGGACATTGCTATTGGACATTTACATTACAGCCACTTCCAGTTCAGGACATAGAAACTAAACAGGCCAGTCTAAAGAAAAGCAATATTCCCTGATTATAGTAAATTACTAAAATAAAACAAGCATGGTTGCTTTCAAAACAGAAGGAAAAATAAGCAAGAAGTATGTGTTATTATGGAGGATAACAAAGTTGAATATGACAATTGAATTAGTAACAAAAACCTGCAAAAATATTATTTAAAACTTGAAATTTATCCTGCTACCACTTCTGCAGAGGATGCAGAAAAATTCCCCAACTGTACTTTTAACTTCATCATTGGTCAGCAAACGTTAGATAGTGTGTCATAACACTCCTGACAGAAACTGTCACTACAGAACAGGAAATCATAATATTGCCTTAAATTCATTTCCTCAGTATTACTAATATTTTCCCTCTCTAAGTACATAAGGTGCTGAAATCCTCATTTATGCTCTTGTTATCTCTGGTCTTGTAATTCCAATTAATGCTAACCTCTCATTGTTCCACACTACATAAACTCAAGGACATCCAAAACTTTACTGTTGTATCTCTCGCCCGTGATGGTTGATGTATACTGGCACCCAGCTAAACAAGCCACTATTTTAAAATCCTTACACATGTTTTCAGATTCTTTCATGGGCTCTCATTGTCAATTAGTACAATCTCCTATGGTTCCACACATGGAAATATTTGCACATGTCTAAGTCTGTCCTCAAGCCTCCGGATTTTAATTGTTCCAACTTTTATAGCTGTGCCTTTAGCTGCTTGGATGTATACCTGAGCAAGACTGTAAGATCATAAGTAGGAGCAAAGGTAGGCCATTCAGCTTATCAATGAGATCAAGGCTGCTCTAATAATCCTCAAAACCACTTCTGCCTTTTTCCCCAACACCTTAATTCCCTTACTGATTAAAAATGAGTCTGTACCTCATACCACACAGCACACAATTGCCCTCATTTGAAAAACCTTCACTTCTGCTACTCAGTTCTTAGAAAGGGGGGGAAAAAATCCCTCCTCCTGACAGCCATTATGGGAGGGGGAATCCTTTCAATTGAAAATTTTCAGCAACTTTCTTATATTTGACTGTGAATTTAAAGGGAACGTCACATTTTGAGAATGAACTTGTGCTGATTAAGTTAGAAATAAGTGTAATAGGAGATTTAAGTGCAGGGACAGCCCAAAGACTACGAAGCTGGAATTGCTTATTCAATTGGCTTCAGGTCTTTGTAAACATAAAGGGAAATTAAAGTTTAATAGGGAAAGCAGAGTATTTATAAGGAATTAAGTCCATAGTTCACTTCCGGCTGAGGACATCCTTTGCCTGTCCCTCACTCTCACCATGACATCACTTTGTGACGAAGATCTCCTTTTCTTCCAGACAGGATCCACTCAACTATTCAAGCTCTCCTGCGCCATGCCCTCCACCATCACCTACTGCTGGAGGCCCTGTTGTTATATACTTCCCTGCTTGAGCTTTGCCATTCCAGCAACAACACATAGCACACAGTGATTAAAGCAAAACACACTGGATGCTGGAGATCTGATATAACAAGAGAAAGGGCTAAAGAAATACAGCAGGTGGGGAAGCACAAAGTGCTCAAGGTACTGTACTCATGCCCCAAAAAGATGACACATTCTCTGGTTTGACTTTCAAGTTGAACTTCAACAAGCAAGCCAAGATGGGGTCCAGTCTTTGAAGCAAAAACAGAAATTGCTGGAAAACCTCAGCAGATCTTGAAGCACCTGTAGAGAGAAATCAGAGTTAATGCTTTGGATCCACTGACCCTGACTGATCCCAAGAAAGGTCACAGGACCTGAAACGTTAACTCTGATTTCTCTCCACAGGTGCTGCCAGACCTCCTGAGTTTTTCCAGCAATTTCTGTTTTTGTTTCAGATTTCCAGCATCCACAGTTCTTTGGTTTTTTTTGTCCAGTCTTTCAAGGATCTTCTTGAACATAAAGCCAATGATGTGTATATTGTCCAGATGCAGGAGGAGGAACTGGAAATTAAGGTTGCTAAAAGCTTTTTCAATTGCATGTTTGAATAGGTTTGCATAGGTAATACAGATCCCAAACAGCATTCTTGTGTGTTTTTAAAGTCCTCGTGCCTAATCAACATGCTGCCTTTAAACATCTTATTGAACATTTTGCAGAGGGTAGACAATAAGCATCCTTAGTGGTATTTTGTGTTGAGTGCTTTCCTTCTGCACAAGGACTATGGGGCATCTGTACAGATTTGATGATTCTTGCGTGGCAGCTCACTCCAGAGACTGTTGTATATAGTCCCATACATCTTCCCAGTGATGAGGGTTCCAGCAGGAAGGATTCTTTAATGGATACAATCCTGTGATTCACCGGGTCACAATACCCAATATCATCATCATCATCATCTTTACTGAAAGATGGCACGTACTCCAGGGAGTAGAAACAAGCTGCTTCTTCTATTTCCTCCAACTTGTCAATGGCCACCTTTGAGAGGAGTTTAGAAATATATCCTTGTCAGTCTACTGTATTCAATAGCAGAAGGTTTAAAGACACTGAAGAGACTCATCATTTAGAAGTTAACATTTTTTTGTTGCTGAAGTTGGCAATCTGCATAGATACCCTACTCTTTTCTCCCATAGTGATGAGGACAGCTCCAAGAGTTACGTCGAATGGGAGCTCTGCTACTTGAGATATGCCCACTCAAGCCTCTTGTTGACCTGTTGGAAATGGCTGACAGGAACATTCGAGAACAGTGGTATGAGTGGTTATAGCGGCAGCCGGATTTCCTGCTAATCAGACTGTTCTTAGATCCCATAAAGCTGATACATATTGAGTGCATAGAGTAAAATCAAAGACTCTCATGTCCTACCTGCTGACCTTGTAATGTGGAGATCACAGCATCACCATACATTTTTCCAAGGATATCCAGATGTCTCTTAACATCTCTCAAACCCACACCACAAGTATTTGCAACTTTCTTACTAGAGTATTGATCAGGTCTTGAAATACTAGGAACTATGTAAAGTGTGTCTGAGGATAGATAGAGAGAACACGTTATAGCTATTATAAGGCATGTCTCATCATGCGAAGCAGAAACCTGGATGAGTGAAGGGACGTCAATCAGCTCACATCCTCAGCGAAATGCATTCAGAAAAACTGGCATAAGTCAACTGGCAGTTGACTCCTCTACTTCTGTATCATTTCAGCACAATGCTTCCATCTTGCCAGTTCACCGTACGGCAAATCTTAATTGTTCTACGTGAGTTCATGATTCTTCCTAAAGGACCCACCCCTCGCCTCCTCCCAAAAAACCTGACACTTGGTGGGAAGCCCAACTAGTTTAACATCTGGCGAGAAGGGAAGGAGGTACAATGGATGGGACCTCTGTGCCTAGTAGCAGTCATGATGTGGAGATGCTGGTGTTGGATTGGGGTGGACGGGGTCAGAAGTTATTAAACACCAGGTTATAAGCCAACAGGTTTCTTTGAAAATGCAAGCTTTCACAGCTCACCTCCTTCCTCAGGCATAGTGTGCTACGCTACTCCCGAAGAAGGAGCTGAGTTCCAAAAACTTGAGTTTTAAAATAAACCTGTTGGACTATAACCTAACGTCGTGTGATTTTTGACCTAGTAACGGTGGTTGTTGTGGTTATTTGAGAGCAGTTTTGTTTGAAATGTTCAGCCCTGTCACAACTTCAATACTGGTTTGGAGCATCCTTGGGCAGAATCGGCTGTGAGGCTTAATGTGAAGATTCAACAGCAATGACTGGATCGATGTTCACTTTGCAATAATCTATTCCACCTCTTCATCAGCCTGAGATCTACATCCCTGTCCACACCATAAGTCAACTCCCTGATGGTAGCATCTTTGCTGTCATAAAATGTCCAGTCTTTCCCAATGATCCAGATATTGTAATCTCATGCTTCAAAGAACTACAAGTGAGATTTGACACTATTAAGTTTCTTCAACTCCATCCAGAAATACCCATCTTTTACCGTTCTGCTAGGTGGTGCTTCAGCTGCCTTCCCCTAGTTTATTTGAAGGGTGGATCCAGGAGGTCAATGCAGTCAAACAGCCTCAGGTATACAGAGATCATGTCCTCTCCTTTGGCACGCCTGTATTCATAAATCCTCTGCTGTAGCTTTGAAAGGTTACTGCTGCCCCTGACTATCATTGTCAGTACCTCAAAGATCCACTGCAGACTTGTCTGAGCATCTGCATCTTTTCCAAGTATTTTCTGACAGCCCTTCCCACAAAGATGTTTCACATCATGAACACAACCAACCCGCTTGCTTTTAGGTCCCTGGATGTCATAACTTCCGTTCATTTTATAGGCAGTGACCAGTGGAGTACCACAGGCATCAGTGCTTGGACCACCACTATTCACAATTTGTATGAATGATTTAGATGAAACAACTAAATGTAATATCTTTAAGTTTGCAGATGACATAAAGCTGGGTTGGAGAGTGAGCTGCAAAAAGGACAGAGGTGCTTCAGTGCAATTTGGACAAGTTGAATGAATGGACAAATGCACGGTAGATGAAGTATCATGTGGATAAATGTGAAGTTATTCATTTTGGCAACAAAAACAAGAAGGCAGATTATCTGAATGGCAATAGTCTGGGAATTGGCAAATATATGACAACAAGACCTAGGTATCCTTGTGCAACAGTTGGTAAAAATAAGCATGTAGATAAAAACAGGCAGTGAAGAAGGCAAATGGTATCTGGCCTTCACAGCAAGAGGATTTGATTACAGGAGCAGAGATGTTTTGCTGCAATGGTACAGAGCCTTTGTTGAGACCACAACTGGAGAATTGTGTGCAGTTTTGGTCTCCTTATCTGAGGAAGGGTGCTCTGGCTATGTAGGGAGTGCAACAAAGGTTTACCAGGCTGTTTCCTGGGATGGCAGGGCTGATATAAAGAGACTGGATCAGTTAGGACTATATTCACCAGAATTTCAAAGAATGAAGTGGCTTCTCACAGAAACCTATAATTTTTTTTTAAACAGGACTAGAAAGGGTAAATACAGGATGTTCCTGATGATCAGGAGTCCAGAACCAGGTCTAAGGTTAGAGCAAAGGCTACTTCGGATTGAGATAAGGAAAGGTTTCTTCAACCAGACAGAGTGGTGAGCCTGTGGAATTCTGTCATAGAAAGCAGCTAGGCCAAAACATTGAGTGTTTCCAAGAAACTACATATAGTTCTTGGGGCTAAAGGGGTCAAAAGGTATGGGTAGAAAGCAGGAACAGTGTATTGAGTTGAATGATCATATTGAATGACAGACCAGGCTTGCAAAGGTCTAATAGCTTACTCCTGCTACCATTTTCTATGTTTCTATGTAATTCCAAATCAGCATTAACAGTATCCAATATCTAAGCATGAAGTTCACAACACATTTCAGCAGAACATAGCTAATTGGGAACTCAGAAGAAAGTAACTAAAATAGTCATTGATGTTTCTAGCTTTGTAACGTTTCTGTCAATGAATTAAAGCTTCAGATTTTCAGCCATAGCCCTCAGATTATGTGAAACAAAACACCACTCTGCACAAAGTTCTTTGAAAAACCGATCTTACTACTTTTTTAAAAAAACAATTACCCTAAATACATCACATGGAATAAGTATTGACGTTAATTCTGGAAAAAAAACAACACCAACACCTAAAGAATGCTGTTGGTTTTAAACAACCTCACCTCTGTTATTATAAACTTCCCGCCTTCCAATTATAACCACTAAGCAATTAAAAAGATTCAGGTGATCATACCAATACCGAATCTTGCCTGAGTACTAAATTACCTCTCAAAACAAACCATAGAAAACAGAATGCATAAGCAAAGCCCTGCAATTAGAAGCTCAGGGCTGCATCCAAATAAACCATATATGTTTGTGAAATCCTAGATGGTGTCCATTCAAGTCTTTGCTTAGGATGAATATGCCATTGTTGCATTTTCCTCATGTGTACCAACCACTTTGTGATTCCTTTACTTAACTTTACTCTTTGTAATCTGCAGTCAGGAAACCTAGCTGACAGAACAACAGTGCTTTCAATCTCTACTTTATTACATCCATCAATTGTCACCAGATTTTCCATAGGGAAAATCCATGAAGTTGGACTCTCTCCAGTTATCACAGCATATTTGTGTTATCACTACTTTAGCTGGCATCACTACTTTTACTTTTGTTCTCCCTACTTGTTAAATACATGTTCACTTCTGCACAGCCATCTAAATGCAAAACTTGACCGACCTTAATTTCCCGAGCTCAACCCATAGCTTCTTACCTAATTGCAATGCCAGGAACTGCACAACCCATTACATACTGGATGCTCAGACTGAATAAAGGACAAACATCTCAAACCCACTTCCAGTGTTCTGATCTAGCTTTTGAGCTTTGTTGCTTCAAAATTGCTGTTTCAGATACAGTTTTAATTGCCAGCCAATGACAATTTATTGAAGATTCACATTGTAGAGCCAAATAAAGAGCCCTAAAATGTCAGGCTTTTCAAAAAACTGAGATTCCCCTCAGCCACTCGAAGAAAGAAGCTCTTAGATCTAATCCCCAAATGGAGTTGTTAGTTGATTTTAACTAATGTTTAGACCACTGTATTTTCCCCATTATCCCTAGACCATGGAGGTAAGGAGTGGGTCTGAGCAAGGTTGTGGCAACTTAGCCACTCATGATCAATAATAATTGGCCTCAAGTGCTAGAAATTGAACAGGTGTGTATTTTGCTCAAGGAATTGACTGTAACATCCCCAGCAGTTGAAAACTAAAACTCATCCAGGCTCACACAGAAAGAGTAGTTGTTTGGATGAGGCGCTGGGGCTGACTCTCCATCAATACAACTTATAGCAGAAATTGCTTTTTGTTGGAATTTTTTGCAAATAGCAGCAGCTGGGAACAGTACTGACTTTCAGTAGGACCCAATCTACTGATCTCCCTTAAAAACTTCAGAATAAGCTAGTCAGAATGCAAAATGCTTCATTTCATATACAACTGTAACAGATAGACTTAAGAATACCAGTGCAATATTTTAACACAGAAATACTATAGAGCAATTGGTTTCTTATATCACTGATGAGCAAAAATGGTCAACTCTTTGCAGCTGAAGCAAACTGAAAAAAAATTCTTTGGCAAGCCCATTACTGAAATACATGTCTGTTAACTGAATCAAAGACAAACACCACGGAACGATAAACAGATTATGCACTATTGCTCTTGAAGGAGGACAGCTGATGACAGATATTGAATGAATGTCAGTAATTTCACTATAAGCTGATGATATTCGGGTAAAGCCCAAACTAAAGCTTAGTTGGTAAAGCCAACTAAATCCATTTTCTCCACAAATGTACGAGGGCTTATATAAAGCTTATTAACTTGGCAGCAGACAAAAACTTGAACAACATTATTAATCAGTCGAGACTCGCTATTTTCCACACGGTCCTGCCATAACAGTCTGCCTTCTGCCAATATAAACAGTTTTCTGGCTCAGCTGCTTGTGGTTTCCTGTTCTGAACTCTGACCTTGCAATATCAGGGCCTTGAGGTCGAAGAATATTCTATCTGGCAGGTTCACTAGAGATAACTCCCTGTTCTTTTACATCCCTTTCTGTAGCTAAGCTTAATGTCTCATCTGAAAGACAGCACCTCCATCAATGGAAAAGTTCTCAGTGCAGCATTGCAATGTCAGCTTTGAGTTTTGTGCTCAAGCCCTGGAGTGGTTCTTCAGTGTGAACCCTTTCAATTTAGAGGGGAGATGCTACCAAGTGATACCATTCTGGCTTTGGTAGAAATATGCTCTACACATGGAAAAGTTGTTTCTTTCTGATGCCTGATGATAATTTACACCATCTGCCTCACTCATAATGCTAGAAAACCATAAGAAATAGGAGAGAGTAGGCCACTCAGCCCATTAAGTCGAGTTTGCTCTTCAATGAGATCTAGGCTGATCTGATAATCCTCAACTCCACTTCCCTGTAACCCTCTTTTCCCTATAAACCTCGAATCTCTTACTGATTATAAATCTGCACATTTTGTCTTGAATATAATTAACAACCAGCCTCTACAGCTTTCTTTGATGAAGAATTCCAATGACTTACCACGCTCAAGAAATTTCTCTTTATTCTGGTTCTAACTGGGTGACTCCTTACTCTGAGACTACGACCTCTGGTCCTAGATTCTCCCACAAAATGGAGAAGAGAAAACACAGAATTGCCAGTAGATAATGATGCTCATTTAAACTGCTGGTGCAGACATGTTGGCTGGGTGGCCTCCTTCTGTACCATAACACTTCTGTGCTTTCATGAAGAGAAAACAATCTCTCTGAATGCACCCAGTCGTGTTCCTTAAGAATCTTGTATATTTCAATTGAGGCAGTGTTGCTCAAATCTCCAGATAAATCTTGGTTCACTTCCTACTCGTCTGGTATCCTTTATATTAAGGAGCTCCTTTCTTTGTTCCATCTACTCACCTTTCTCTTACAATCCTGTTGACTGTCATCTCCCAAACCCTATGCTTGGTTTCTCATGAGAAATCTCCAAACCTCTACTTGAATGACTCATCATACTCAACAATTTCAATCTCTGAGAACATAAGGTAGGAACTGGACAAATTTATACAACCTCTTGAGTTTGCTCCATTATTCACTAAGATCATGCTTCAACTTCTCTTTCTCATCTTATCCCAATCTTCCTAGAGTCCACTAGTATCCAAATCTCTTCAAGATACTTAACAACTGAGCATCCACAGTTCTCTGGCAAAGAGAATTCTGAAGGTTCAGAACATTTTGAAGATAAAACATCTCCTCAAATCAGTTCTAAAGGGCCTCTTTTCCCAAGAGTATAATTCTCAATTCAGGACTTCTAGCTTCTCAGAATCTTACCCGAGAAATCCTGTCTAGTCTCAATGAGATTGGCACACTACTCTGCTAAACTTCATCTCAAGATTTCTTCTACACTCAAGGCTTCAAACATAGACATGAATACCTCGTGTATTTTTCACCACCCACGACTACTTAACTCCTAAGTTCATTTTACTTTGCATCTAACTTTGAAAAATTCTCCTCCTACTTACAAAACCACATTTAAATTTCCAGCTGTGGAGTCTTTAATTCTGAAATCCATTCCCCATCAAGCCTAAAATGTGTAGTCAACACTCAAATGCAGACCATTTCCCCTCCAACTCCACAATCAAATTGCTCCAATTAGATTTTTATCCTGAACTGGAGATAGGTCTAGAGTAAGAAATTTGAGCGAACACATAAATAGTTAATATGGTTAAGTATGAAGTCAATTAAATGACATGACAAGGCAACAGAAAGGTAAGTTAATCAGAGATACAGAGAAATATGAAGTGACACATCTAGAGAGTTCAGATATATAAAAATTGAAATACATGTTGCTAAAGCTGCAAATAAAAGAAATTGGATTAAAGGCAGTTATAAAGTCATAGAGCTGTACAGCATGGAAACAGACCCGTTGGTCCAACTCATCCATGCTGACCAGATATCCTAAACTAACCTAGTCCCATTTGCCAGCATTTGGCCCCTATCCCTCCAAACTCTTGCTATTCATATATCCATCCAGGTCCCTTTTAAATGTTGTAATTGTACCAGCCTCCACCACTTCCTCTGACAGCTCATTCTATATACGCACCACCCACTGCATGAAAAAGTTGCCCCTTAGGTCCCTTTAACATCTTTCCCCTCTCACTTGAACCTATGCCCTCTAGTTTTGGACTCCCCTACCTGGGGAAAAGACCTTGGCTATTCACCCTATGCCCCTCGTGATTTTATAAATTGTCACCCCCTTCAGCCTCCAATGCTCCAGGGAAAACTGTCCCAGCCTATTCAGCCTCTGCCTATAGTTTAAAACCTCCAACCCTAGCAACATTCTTGTAAATCTTTTCTGGACCCTTTCAAGTTTCAAAACATCCCTTCTATAGCAGGGAGACCAGAACTGCAAGCAGTGTTCCAAAAGTGGCCTAACCAATGTCCTGTACAGCCACAACATGACCTCCCAACTCCTATACACAATGCACTGTCCAATAAAAACAAGCATATCAAATGCCACCTTCACTGTCCTGTCTACCTGCGACTCCACTTTCAATGAACTACAAACCTGCACTCCAAGGTCTCTTTGTTCAGTAACACTCCCCAGGACCTTACCAGTAAGTGTATAAGTCCTTTTGAAAATGCAGCATCTCACATTTATCTAAATTAAACTCCGTCTGCCACTCCTTGGTCCACCAGCCCATCTGATCAAGATCCTGTTATACTCTGAGGTAAGCTTCTTCACTGTCCACTGCAACTCCAATTTTGGTGTCATCTGCAAACTTACTGACCACACCTCCTATGTTCACATTCAAATCATTTATATAAATGACGAAAAGCAGTGGACCCAGCACCGACTCTTGTGGCACACCACTCGTCACAGGTCTCTGCCCCAATAAGCAAACCTCCACCACCACCTTCTGTCTCTTACCTCCGAGCCAGTTCTGTATCCGAATGGCTAGTCCTCCCTGGTGTTCCACGTAATCTAACCTTGCTAATCAGTCTACCATGTGGAGCCTTGTCAAATGCCTTACTAAAGACCACATAGATTGTGTCCCACCAGTCTGCCTTCATCACTCCTCTTCTTTACTTCTTCAAAAAACTCAAATCAAGTTAATGAGACACAATCTCCCACACACAAAGCCATATTGACTATCCCTCATCAGTCCTTGCCTTTTCAAATACCTGTAAATCCTGTCCCTGAGGATCCCCTCCAACAAATTGCTCACCACTGATGTCAGACTCACTGGTCTATAGTTCTCTGGCTTTTCCTTATCACCTTTCTTAAAAAGTGGCACCATGTCCGCCAACCTCCAGTCTTCCAGCACTTCACCTGTGGCTATTGATGATACAAATATCTCAGCAAGGGGCCCAGCAATCACTTCCCTAGCTTCTCACAAAATTCTAGGGTATACCTGATCAGGTCCCAGGGATTTATCCACCTTTGTGTTTTAAGATGTTCAGTACCTCTTCAATAAAGGAAAAGTAGCAATGCTAAATTCTTATATATCAATTTGGACCATTTTCAGAATACTGTGCACAGCTTTTGGCATGTTATTTTGGGCAGGAGTTATAGAACAGATCATTATGATTGCAGAAATGAGGACTGCAAGATTGCAGACTATTAATAACGGGAGTAATGATAAACTTAGGTTGCAACAAAATTTAAGAAGCGATTTGATCAAATCATTTAAAATTCTAAGGGTTTTGCAAAGATAAAAAATGAAATATCTTTTTTCAGAGTTGCTGATTTGTTAATGAAAAGATAAATTTATAATAAGTCAGGGTTGGGTTAGGAAAAATTACTTAAGCGATGTCTTTTTCTGAAATGGTATGCCCTGCCAGAAAAAAAACTGAGAGAACCAGAGTCCACAGTAGTCTTTAACTGGAACTGGAAATTACTCGTAAAGATTTTGAAAACTATGGGGAAAGCAAAGGAAATTGAGACCAAATGAATAACATTTTCAGAGTTGGCACAAGCACAATAAGCTCACTAGCTGTATAATTCTGGAGCTGGATGGGGAAGAGATGTAATGGAAGATAGAAGACAGGCAAGAAAAATCAGGGAAGGAGTGAGTAAAAGTGAAGAAATCAACAGGCAGATAAAAGAAATAAAGATCCATCAAACAGACATATATAAAGGTGAGACACAGAACAAAAGGATAACATTAAGACAAAGAATGGGAAAAAAACACAAACATGAAAGAAGAGTGCATCAGATAGGCAAATCATAAAGAGAGGAACTGCAAACAAAAGGAAGCAAGAATGTGTACTATTACATTGCAAGAGCATCTATCCCCTGAGGTTTGCTGTTCCTATGGCTCTGGTTGACTGTCTACCATCACTTTTATCTGTTAATCACTGGCATTGTATCCACTCAGGTTTATCCTCTCTAAATTGAGTGCGCAATGGAATAAATTCCACTGCTGGCGATGGCATACAGCACCTCATGAATACCCATTCTGAACTGCTAGATAGGATAAATTCAGGACCTATTTATCACAGTGTCTGTCACTACACATGATGGAAATATATCCAATGGATAGCTTTAATTAACTCCAAAAACACAGATGAAAGCTACAAAATTCGGTCACTAAGATTGAGAATCTGTTACATTCGTCTTTGTCACTTCCCACCAACCCAAATAACTTTTTCTATTTGTTCATGGGATGAGTGTCACTGAAAGTAAACATTTGCTGCCCGTCTTTCAGGAGGTTATGGTGAGCCTTGAACAACAGCAATCATGTGGTTAGATACACCCACATTGTTGTTAGGAGGGGAATTCTAGGTTTTTGATACACTAACAGTGAAGAACAGTGATATCATTTTAAGTCAGGAGGGATCCTTCAGCTACACTTTCCAAACCTCTAACATCAGTCAATGAGGGCTGCAGACATACGAGAATGCCATCAGCGTCAAGTACTCCTTCATTTCACTTATGTTCTGAACTTGGAATTATATCACATTCTTTCACTATTGTTACTTCAATATACTGGAACTCTCTCCCTAACAAATATACCTACACTATATAGACCACAGAGTTTTAAAGGCAACTGAGGATAACCGATACAGTTTGGTCTCTCCAGCAATGTCAACATCCCATCAGAAAATCATTTTTAAAAATCACGAGTCTTCTCTCACTCCTCTTCTTCTTACTCCAGGTTGTCTAACATACATCTCACAGGCTGGAATCTACCATACAACTCCATCTGGCTCACAAAATTAGTGTTTAAAAGTGCTAAGTGGAAGTGAAAGGTTCTGCAAGGACCTTTTTTCCAATTGCAAGGCTGTTTGCCTCCAGGTTTGGTGCTGATAGGTGCACTAATAGCAGCAAATGCAAAAGGTGAATACGTTGTGATTGCAACAGCAAGCAGTCTGAAGGAAAATAGTTTCTCCTTAGTTTTCTCATCCATGGTGCATACTGAGGGAGGTAGTCTTCATCAATCCTTGGCTGTGCTTTATCTTGCATCGCAGGCACTTAACCCCACTCTCCCCTCCACTCTCATCCGCACAATCCTGTGCATGCTCTCTCTTGGGGCCTCCTCCTTCCAATTAGCTGTACCTTCATTTGCCTCCCGCAAATGGATTAGTTCCCTAATGGAGTACAGGATAGTGGAGTGGGTTGGGGAGGCCTCAAGGAAGAATCTTATGGTGAATAGTAAGTGCTTTAAAGCCATCCTGAATAGCTTCACAGTGATAGTAATTTCCAAACTTCCTGAGCCTGAGATTGATTGAGGGAACAAGGGAAAGAGTGAGTGAGTTTAACTGAGTCATACTCTTAATATCAAGGTTCTCACTCACTCATCCATTTATGGGTGGGTGAGTGTGAGTGAGAGAGAACAAGCAGATTGGGAATAAGTCGGATATACAGAGACAGGCAGATGCTGCTTGTTGGGGGGGATATACACACACACAAACACCCTCCCTGTCCTCCTCCCTTCTTAAAAAGCTATCCACACACAGAGTCAGAGGATGAGAAAAGCAAGGCTGAAAGACGACTCACTTCTGATTGCCACTTTGCATTAATTCCAGCAAAACCAGCTCAGAATGTGCACTATCACACAGTGTTAATTAAATCCAGCTCTTTTGTTTGGCCTCAATTCCCTCATTTTCTTTACCTTGTTCAGCAGGATTTGGGGTCTAGTTCACCTCTCTACCTCTGCATCTTAAACCAAAAGGCAAAGATGATTTTACTAGTTAGCTCTGCTGCTTAGCACCTTTCAACCATCAACTTTATTATGTACATTTTATTAAATTGTCAATTTGTTTTGACATTTCTTTTGCTCAAATTGTTTGTTTAATTACTTTTTATTTTGCATCTTGACTTTTTTCTTGAAATTCATGTTTACTGTTGTGCAAAACCTTATCTTTGAGATTTTCTCATTGGTCCCCCGAATGAGAAAAAATGAAATGTGGCCCTTCAACCAAAAAAGGTTGGACAACCCTACTTTGTGTTTATTTCCTTGAACCTCAACCTCTTCTTGGGATTAAAATTGAATCAGAGATAGTAGGAACTACAGATGCTGGAGAATCCGAGACAACAAGGTGCAGAGCTGGATGAATACAGCAGGCCAAGCAGCATCATAGGAGCAGAAAGGCTGACGTTTCAGGCCTAGACCCTTTTCTGATGAAGGGTCTAGGC
>NC_063337.1:34654485-34716726 GCF_021869965.1 Rhincodon typus | reverse complement strand
ATCCAGCTCTGCACCTTGTTGTCACTAAAGATACTGTGTACTGTTTTGGCCTCCTTACCTAAGAAAGGACATAGTTGTTTTAAAAGGGGAGCTATATCAGTTCACGAGACTAATTCATGCGATGAAGGATTGCCTATGAAAAGCAATTGAATGGATTAGGCCTATGTTTGCATTATTTAGATTACAGGCAAACTCAAAGTTATACAAGCCAGAAGTATGATAAATTCAGCCATTAAATTACTTGAGGACTCTTCATTGCTATCGATGGCTTTGATGTTCTCGTTGTCTTAAGCATCAAGGAAGGCAGAAACTCTAATGTAAAATCCAAATTTAATGTACAATCTTGTTTAAAAAAAAACTCCGTAGTCACCACAGTGCACACTTCTTTTGATAAACAATTACGACTGGTCATGAAATCGTCCATTACCTTCACTCGAGCATCAGTTATAAATCAGAAATTGCCACTGTTACCAGAAACTCATGGATTGCATTGCATTACAGTGATGTAGCTGTGCAGTATAGTATTTCCTATTTTTTAAAATTCACATTATCTCTGCACAAGTATAGATAAACTGAAAAATCCAAATCTGTAAAGTATTTTAAATTGTAAATCTGTGTTGTTTTTAAACAGCACACCCCTATGCTATGAGAAATTTTCCTTCTGGTAAGACAGACAGTTAAAATTAACTAATGTTTAAGGTGTCTAAGAAATCTACAGGCTTTTTTTTTATTCACTCATTCATGAGTTGTGGGTGTCGCTGGCTAGGCCAGCATTTATTGCATATCCCTAACTGCCCTGGAGAAGTGGGTAGTGAGCTACCTTTTTGAACTGTTGCAGTTATTGGACAGTAAGCATACCCACAGTGCTATAAGACTTTCCACTTGACTGGTGCATGTGCACAAAATTATAAACTCAAGTCTGGATTGGCGAAGCAGACTATGTATACTGAGTACAGATGGTGTTTAAGCAACAAATTGCATTGCTAAAGCTGTACTTGATGTGCTCATGTCCTATTATCCTATCTGCTGAAGCAATAGCTTCCAGCATAATCTGGTAGTAAATTGAAAAAATTCTGACCTTCAAATGGTGGTGAAAAATCCTGATCCCAGTGGTGTGATCCTTCCCTCATTCTGTAATGTCCTCTAGCCCAACGTGCCTTTGGGATCCCTGTACTCCTGCAATTCTGACATCCTGTACATTCCTCACTTTAATCAGCCCACCATTATAACTGTGTTTTCAGTTGCTTTAGCCCCAAGCTTTGGAATGCCCCACCAAAACTTTAACACCTCTCTTTTCCCTCAACTTTTAAAGTATTCCTTAAAACAGATGTTTTTGACCAAACATTTAGCTATCAATTCTGGTAGTTCCTTCTGTAGCTCCACGTCATATTTTGATTGAGAAGATTCTTAACATGTATCTTGGAATGTTTTGTTACACTAAAGGTGTTATACTGTCGTAGGTTACTTTTGTTGCTATTAATCTATCTTGCTAAGCTCCATTATTAAGCCAGATAAATCAGCAGTGTCCTGGAATATTACTGACCTGTCTGTTTAAAATACTAGATTAACAAGTCTATCAGAGGGTTAGTTTTGTTCTGTGCTTCCATGAATAAGTTAATATAATTCAACTCTACCTTTTATCCACTCCTTCAGAAATAGTTTTGTCTATTTTCAGAAAAATAGGACCAAAATATTTTTTAATTGTTAAGTGTTTTGGTTTTAAAAAATTCCCATGGCATGTTTCCTGAGCAGTGAGCTATTCCAGGAATTAGAAGATAGGTGGAAATGACACATTGGCTCCAATATTTTGCTAAGATTTATGAGGCATACACAGCTGGTTTGACACCTAATTTTTCATTCAACCATGTCAAGAAAAGATTGGCCTGTTGTGTCATGACCTCTCCACCTCATCATGATCTCAACTGAAAAATCCCAGTGCAGAGAATCATGGCTGAAGTCACTGATCACTTCAGCACCAACTAGCTATGTCATTTGACTGCTATTGAGTTCTACTGTGCTATTGAATGAGTTCACAGATTACATATAACTGATAATAATTAATGTTCCCTCTATACTTTGCTTTTTAACATATTTTTTATATCGTTGGCCTGATTAATGAAGTCCAAGTTTGAATGAGTATATATTTACCAATCTTCCTGAAAAGCTCCTCAGTTTGGATGCCAAAGTTTAAATAAAATTAAAACAAATCAAAACATGCTATGATTTAGTGTCACTATGGAATCATGATAACCAGCCTCAATAACACACACTCCAGCTGTCATCCACAAGTCATGGCAATGTGCCGACTGCCTTTCAATCGGCAGTGCTATTCATTTCCAACAGTTAAAATGTTCCGTGACTTCCTATATTCTATTTTAAAATGTTGCTTCAGCTAGCCAGTTGTCATTTTAAATGACAGATTCTCTAGCAATGAATTACAAACTTAGAATAAACCTTTTCAAGACTAATATATAACAGTTAAACAACTTTCAACATTCCTGTGTCACAAATCTAACATGTGAAAGGAATGAGGGTAAAATAATAATGCAGGTCAAACATTTTTTAATCAAGTAAGTTTGTGTGTAATAGGCTTTTACAGCTTTGTCTGTGCCTGTCTCAGTTGCTGACTGCTCACAAACAGTAATTATACAAGTCAGATACACCGGCTAGCCCATCAGTCAAAATATTACAGGTATAGTGACTCTACACCCAACTCAACAAAACAAGCTACGTAGGAACACCACATAGCACCAACAGCAATTGTTTATATTTCTGGTCCAAAATATCTATCTATTGAGCCTTTGTCTTCATTTATTCTCAGTACCAAATGTCCACATTTTGTTTATTTTTATAGTGCCCTTGCACTTTATCCTTATACCATTTCCTCCCGTCATAAAGTTCATAAGAGCAGGACGGCCTAAAACATGAATTTCACCATGACTGAAAAAAAGTAAAATTAATTCTGGTGGCAACTACCTTCCCGCCTCCAACCAAGATGGATCCTCAAATAGTAATTTCACATACAAAAATGCATTTATTGAAATCACGCCATTACAGTTATATTTCTGAGTAAAATAACCTTCCAGTGAAAAGCCAATGCCTCTTATTACTCCTAATTTTTCCCACACTTTGAACATGTCAATTCCTAGGTTCCACAGCATTTTTGAAGACAGGAGGAACAACCTCTTAAGCTACTATTTTATTTGTTCCTTTCTTAAAGAGCAGTCTAGTGAGGATTTCTGTACTAACTCTTATTACAACTACATGGTGTCACCTAGTGTCTGTTCAATACTTTCTTGAGCGACGAGATTCAGGTTGAGAACTGGCAGGGTGAAGAGGTGGGAAGAAGGATCTGTTTCTACATTATTGAAAAGTCAGAGTCTGAGTAAGAATCAAATCTGAGATTCAAACTTGGAATCTGAAGATTTGGAATCAACCACTAGGTAGCAATTCAGTCAAAAAGCAAATCTGTCCAGCGAGTGCCCTTCTCTGTGTGGAGAAGAGTCTAATCTCCACTTCTAGCCGCCATTCTGTGGCATCTTGGTATGGCATTTGTCATACTGAGATTAAATAGCACTAAATTACTTCAACAATAATGATAGTTCTTTTATGAAGAAATTCAAACTGAAAGCAGCACAAATCATACTACAACTTATTTACAACTAAAATGCCTATGTACTTTCAGAATTTGAATAGGTGAGAAATGTTGCAGGCACTAAATGGTGGAAAGTATTACAATTCTGAATGGAAAGTTTCATAACTCACAAAAGATAAATGCTTTAAGGTCTAAAATCTGGACAAGATTTGAAAGGAATGGAATGACTTACATCTAAAGAATCTTCATTCACTATGAGTAGTGACATACTTTGGGACACAAGTTTACATGAATAACCTGTCAAAAGAACAGAAGCAAGCAACAGTTGAAAAATATCAATTCTTTTCTAAATACAACACAGACATGTAGAAAGATCACAGAGCAACATTTTGACTAGATTTCTTTTTATTTGCCAAATTCCAGTCAAAGGTATGAATATTTTGAAAATTTCTAAGGAAAATAACTTTTCACCTCTGGGTATGGGACACTCCCAACTTGTATATAATGCAATTATCTGTGAAACAACTTTTAGGACTTTCCTGACAAGGCAGCTTCAGCTGAACCCTTGTAATGACTAAGTTGTTAAAATTATGGTTCATCCAGCACTGAACCATAAATATCAGTAAAATTCCAGTTTCAATCTTCAAAGCATGCTCAAGTTCAGTGATATCAACGGGCACAATGTTTCAGTATTCCTACATATGGGGTGGAAAGAAGGAGGAATGGTGTCAAAGTAAGGTAATGAAAGTTTACACTTGTAATTTCTATCCAGTAATGTCTGTTATGATCTATGAATTTATGGACACTGGGTAAACATGGGTTGGGTTTATTTGTGACCTCTAAGGAAAAAATACACAGCAACTCCAACAATTAGTCTTCTACATCTGACTCTAATTTACAAAAATAGACTTTTCATCCACTCTCCCAGTTCATATAATTTTAATGAGTCCCCAACTCATTTAACTTGGTACTATTCACCACTTCCCTAATCAAGTGGCACTATTCCTCTCTCACTGAGAGTTCAAGCTGATAACTGCACCTCCAGTTCATGCCAGCAATTGCTGCTCCTACCCAGTTCAATAATTTTAGGGCCTAAACTCTCCCTTGTCCCAGTGCCCCCACTCCACACAGGCTTGTTACCACATAGCCTGCCATTACACACGCCTGCTGTTAGCCACTAACAGTCCCCATTAACAACTATTCACCCTCCCAGTCTGATCGTTAGCAACTCCTTTGTCTGTCCAACTGTCTTTCTCTCTCTTTGGGCTCTATCCTATCATTTACTCCCTACCCCACCCACCTCCCTATTTTCTGCATATAAACCGATGTTTTCCCAGCCACCATCAGTTCTGAGGAAGGGTCACCGGACCCGAAACATTAATTCTGATTTTTCCTTCACAAATGCTGCCAGACCTGCTGGGCTTTTCCAGCAACTTTGGTTTTGTTGCTGCCCCTACCTTATTCAATTAATGATGGCAGATTCCTTTCTCCCACCTCAAAATATTGGTTCTAGTTTCCAGCAATGCTTTCCCACACCCCAAAAAACTGCTCTCAAACAGTGGTGGTATGTAATACTGTGATGCAAAAGCTCCACAGCTTTTAAAAGAGACGGAAGACACTACCCCATTCTACTCAAAGAATATTACTGTCAATGTTGTATTGAAGGAATATGGATGAACAAGATCCAATTTGCTTTGGCAAAATCTAGGAGGAATCAGCTATTTAGAGTTTAAAATCAGTAGAATTAAAATTCTACCAGAAATTTTGATGATCGTACAGCTGTTGCAAATGAAGGTTATATGACTGAATGAACTCAAGGGAGGGTTCTTGACATCCTTCAGCTTATTCAATAAGAATTTATTCTGAACAAAAACCATCTCTTTAACCATTGGTCATACAAATCAACACAAATCACTTACTATTTAACAATTCTAAATTTGGAGTTTGTCTTAATTAATTCTTTTTTCCTATTGGTTTCATTTATGCAATCTATTTAACATAATAAAATGCTGCAAAGTGTCTCATAAAAACAAGATAGAAACTTTAAATCTGAAATTATCTTTCTAATCAATGCTTCTGATAGATAACTGCAACATACCAACAGTAATGTACTCAGAAGTAATAAGAAATTTTTAAAAAAATTATGCATTATAATGGGACTCTTATCTAATTACAACCTGCATAAAGCACCAATCTTCTTCAATGTGTCAGAGAGCTGGGCTAGGATTATGATATGGTCATCTTATGAAGACCACCTTTGAATTGAATAACTTGAAGTTGCTCCAAATTCATTACTTTCTGAATCATATATAATGACATTTAACTATTTCACTTCTGGACAAAGGTATGTGTATCCTTCAGTTAACGATGGGCAGAACTAGTTCTGAGTTTCCCAGAGAATTGTGCAAATTGCCATCATCTTTTGAATTGTTGTTAACACTCATTTGATCAGAAGCGGTTACTGAACCTATCATTGTTGGTATTTGCTGAACTGCAAGTGATTTCGATAGAGAGACTGACTTCATTGAAGCCAACATGAAAATTTTTTTCCCAGTTGTTCAATTTGGGCCAGAGTGATCAATCATAATTCAGTTTTGTGTATTTGAAATTTACAACTCTGTAGAAGGCTACAACATTATTAAACAATCTATCAGGTTAGATGACATTCCCCACATTACTGAAGATGGAAACTGAACAGGTCCAAACATTTTCTTGAAGAAGCTCTCTCCAGGTGTTATACTAAAAAGATTAATATTCACAAATCAAGACTCAGTCCTTGCACCCTCTGAGGTTACCTATTCCAGTAAACAGCTCAAGAGGGGTCTTACAAAATGAATTCTGTGTACCAGTGAAAAAATCAGTATCCTTTAAGACAAACTAATTGGTGCAACTCTTCAAAAGGCTGGTTACATGAATTTATATCAATGATTTTAGTTTAATCTAAATACAGCTGCTACCTCACATTCTGTAATCCCAGCAGTGTAACATCAATTCAAGGTAACTTCAACATCCTTGCCTTCACAATTTGTCAATTGAACTTAAATTTTAAAAATGTATAGGAATTTAGTTATACATATTTAATAATGTGTATCTTATATGACAATCCTATTGAACCATTCAACATTAAAAGCACTAAAATGTATGTGGGGGAGTTGAAAGTGGACACACCTATATTGATTGCAGTTTCTTGCTTATCACCTGTCAGAACCCATATTTTGATTTCAGCTTTCATTAGTGTTGCTATGGTTTCAGGTACTCCGTTCTGAAGACGATCTTCAATGGCAGTTGCTCCAAGCAGCAGCAGATTCTGAAAAATAGGTTTGTGGAAAAAGTATTATGCAAATTCTAAAGTTTACACGATATAAGAATTTCCAACGTTTCACAAGGAATGTAAAACAAATGAATATTGGGGGGGGTTAAGCAGTCTGTGAGTATTTAAATGCCCATGTACGTTTTACACAGTTAAAAGCACTTTTTAAATGTAAATTGTTCTTGTAATCACAAGACACTGAGGCCAAAAGTTCTATTCCTACAACAGAAAACAGTTTGTATAGAAAAAGGATAAAAGGATAAATGACTTGGTGTCACACAGCATCATATATTCACCAAGCCTTTTGAAGAACAACACTAACTTCTTGATCTGAAGTCAATTAACAAACATGAAAATACTTCACACTGTCAATGACTCTTAAGTTGTTCATTCACTTTTCCCAAATGATTAGTTTTTTTCTTAAATTTCTAATTTCATTCTTTCAATTAGCATTCAGTGTTAAATGACACATTCTTTCGTCAAATGGTTTTCTTTATAATATGTTAAAAGTGTTAACGCTGCTGCACTCTGCTGTAGATAACTGAAATAACACTTCTACACAGAAATTACAAAAGAGGAAATTACAAAGCAGAGAATACAATATTTTCTCAACCAATTTAAGTTGGTACAAACTCACCACATTATCACTTGTGTAACTCTGCCTGTTCTGTTTCTATATCTTATTATTACCTATTCTCTCAACCATTTACTTGACCTGGGATTAAAAATGTACATTGTCTCTGTGTCAGGCAAGACTACAGCATCAGTGAATTTCAGCCTCTCAACCGATATATTTCTAGCATCTGTCCTAAATGTCTGATATTTAATCTTATATCAATGACTCTTAACCCAAATGAATCTAATAAAGGAATGCAGGAGAACCGTCTGTACCGAGAGAGTGGTTAGGATGTGGAACTCATTACCATATGGTATAGCTGAGATTACCAGCATAGGTGCATTTAAGGGGAAGCTAGATAAACGTAAGTGAGAAAATAGTTGTAGGTTAAAGGCCAACAGGGTTAGATGAAGAGTGTGGAAGGAGGTTAATGTGGAATATAAACATTGGCATGACTGTTTCTGGCTGGCACATTATTGATTGCATGTAAAGTTTTCTTTGTGTCAATGCTACATAAATTAGCAAGCTAATGAAATGCAGCAATAAACCTTGCCAGGTTATAGTCCAACAGGTTTATTTGAAAACAAAGCTTTTGGAGCCTCGTTCCTTCTTCAGGTGTAACACCTGAAGGAGGACTGAATGAGGCTACAAAAGCTTGTGCTTTCAAATGATTGGACTATAACCTGGTGTTGTGTGATTTCTGACCTTCTCCACCTCAGTCCGACACCGGCACCTCCACATCATGGCAATAAACCTTGACAGATCAAATAATTTTAAATTTATATTTCTCTCCCATAAAGAGAAAATCTCCCTTTTTTATGTCAGCTTCATTCCTCAGTCAAGAAGGTAGAAAGTCAACTGTCCCCAAAGACTCTGCATCCCACACTGCTGCGATCATTCAGTGACATTAGCATCTAAACCTAGCTGCTAACTGAAAATCAACTTATCCACAATTCTTCAGCAGTAGTAGCTGCCAGAAGGCCCAATAAAAATAAACCTTGCCAATGATTGGCCTTAACAAATCCTGGCAAATTTACTTTTGGGTTATAACTCGTGAAGTGAGATCTGTACACTGGGACTCATCTGGACAGAATATAAATGAATCCCTAAGGTGAACTAATAGAGAATAGTGCCATGCTGATTTCTTTCATGCTTTCTCTCCACTCAGTATCAGTTTTGAGGTCTGTCCACAACAGTGACATGTATAATGCAGCAGTAATCAGTTCTTACTTTTTCTATGAGTTCATAGGATTCTTCCAATTTGGTGGTTCTGTCCTGAAGAGCAATGCTGGCTTTGTTATAAATTTGTACCCACTGCTTGTAGTCATGCAATTCCAGATCAGTATAAGCAAAGCATAAAGTCCTTAAACCTGAAAAAGAAATCAGACTTTTTTTTAACATCAAATGATCAATTATGAGGAATAATTTGGGGAAGTGAACCCAAAGCAAATCAAAATTAGTTAAGGGTAGGGAATATACATCTACGTTGGACACAAAACCAGAAATAAGGTGGCTGAAATTGATACACCATTCTCCAAGTTTAGTTTGCCAGCATGTTCCCACCTCTAGAGCATTTTAAAAGTGGATGGTTGGGGGTAGGGTGGGAGCGGTGCAGCAGTTACTTCTCCAGATGCAGCAGGGAGTCAGCGCAGGCTTGAAAGTTTGCATAAGAGCACTGTGGAAGTGACCATTAGAATTTCTCAGTCAGCAGTCAAGATCCCCAGGTGGGCAAAATCCCAGCACACATGCATGTAAACCATCTCTTGGCAGCTGAGCAGAGGGCCAGTACTCCAACTAAGTTTTTAAACCACACCCCATCCTTGCACCACCACCCACCACACCCCACCCTCCCCTACCAACCCATCCCATGGCTAGCTCTGTTAGATGATCAATCTCATCATTTTTCAAAAAAGTCCTCAAGAGGACAGCTCCATCTTGAGCCATGCTCTCCTTCTCTTATCATCTCTGATGGTAGGACTGGTGATCTCTCACGGCCAGAGAGCTAACTGTTCAAACATCTGGCCTCAACACCAAAACAATACCACCACTGACAGTAAATTAAATAATTTTACCACGAGAAGAAAGGGACTCAGAGAACAAAAATGGCTGACTTTGAAGAACATATGACTGGCGCAAAGGTGAAAGAGCACAAAGAAAATGAAAAGAATCACTGCTGCTTTGAAACAAAAATTCTTGACATCTGTCGTCATCCAGCAGTTAGGTTTTTAATATGGGCAGTCAAGTGCTTTTAACCTGACTGGCAAAAATACAATGGAGTAACAATGTTGAAATCACATTTGTCTATTTCAGTTACACAAATGTTATCTTTCTTCCACTTATTTCTGAGCTTACACTCCTCTCACTAATAACTCTCCTTCTCACCAAATGGAAATTTGTACCATTCCCTGAAGTATGTTTCCCAGCCAGGGCTATTTAGTCAATTGGATAGGGATTCCACCCATTTCCCAATTAAGTCTGTGGTGGGAAGGCCCATGCAGAGCCTTCCTGCTGCGTTACCAATTGAGGTCTTATGTGGGCAAATAAGTGCCTTATCCTGTCACTACTGTAATAACCCAGAGACAGGATAGAGGGGAAAGGGGAAAGAACCTGTTACATTTGCGAACATGATAAGCAAATGGTGTGTTCGTTTGTGGCTCCCTGCCAGGGTATCTTATTCAAGGCACCCAATGTCCAATCGAGGAGTTGACTTTGGGAAAGAGGGGGCTGCTGAGGGGCAAGCATTTATCCTCGCTGATGACTCCCTATCTTCATCACACACAATCTGGATTTCTCCACAATGTGGCCCCCAAGTACGCTGTTTGCCACTATCTTCCCTGTGGAGATGCTGGGTGTAGAAGAGCTGTTGGACCATGACTGGCTGGCAATTCAGTGGGCGGGACTCCAATTCCCAGAGTCCTCAATCCTGATGGAAAGCCTGCCATTGTCTGTCATGTGCATAAGTGTCACAAGATATACTGGGCCTTTCAGAAAAGAGGTAACGCAAGAATTTACGTTGCCCCCATGAAGTCCAGCTCGCGATGTTTAAATGCGTTGACTGGGAATGCAGCATTTGGCAGTTTCTCCTCTTTACTTCCTAGCACATCATGTTAACTGGTTAAAAGCATATACATCTGAGGAAAAGGAATTAGACTGACTGCTTTTCTAAACAGCACTACATGTTACCTGCTCAGGTAAATTCATTTTTGTATGACATAGTGAAGATAATTCCAGATATATAGGCCTCCTTCCAAGGGCTTACCTCCATAGTGTTAAGCCCAGTCTCCAGAGATTGTTTAAAACAAAATTCCATTTTATAATGCACTTTTCACAACCATCAGACATCTCAAAGCGCTTCACAGCTAATGATGTATATCTGAAGTGCGTCATTGTTGTTATACATTAAACTCACAAAATGTCAGAGTAAGGGAGCAAGGTTCAGCTACTGCATTTTTACATCACAATGTTTGATAGCAACCTACCCAGGCATCATCCATGGCAGATTCTGAACACATTTCCACAACTACCTATAATGGCATAGTTAACAGAAACATGGGAACACCATCATAACTTGGGAACAACATGACCACTGAATCTTCACTGTCACTTGCCTCAAAATCCTGGAATTCCCTAACGTCACTGAAGGTATACTTACACAACATGGACCGCAGTGGTTCAAGGCACGATCTCACACCATCTTTCCATTATAGAAACAACAACTCATAAATAAATTTAAAAAAAACCATTCTTCTAGCAACATAAGGAATGAGGATACCATGTCTAGTAAAGCTGTTTAATCGGCAAGTGTTCCAAATGCAGTTAACTCCTGGGCGTCAACAAAATATACTTAATATTAATGGCCTCAAGGCTGCTTTCCCTGATTTTCATTATTGAACAATTGTCCAAGGATCATTTAATCTTCTAGATATTTGCTTATTGCCAGCGTACAAACCATCTGGTAATGTCACCATTGCTGCGATTGTAAATACTGACTCGTGATTTTGGGCAATAAAAAGAACCACCTTGAATTGCTGGTCAGAGTAAACTTGCCAATATTTTGTTCAATGTCTGGGTGTAGTTAAATGCTCCGTTATGTCACGTAAAGCATATCAGTTCAGAGTTTTCTTACCTTCTGTAGCAAACTGTTCAAGGTGATTTAATGTCTGACATCTGTGTTTTGAGGAGTCAGATAGTCTTTGAAAAATGACATCATCCTGTTAAAAAGAAAAACTGTCATGGTTTCAGTTTTTAATTTTTTTTCTAAATTCTGTAGGAATGCAAGAGAATCTGCTCTGAAAAAGTAATTATTTTCTGATATAGCGGCATGTAACTGAGAACCATTTCCCATGGTAGTTGAAAAACATGCAGGCTCAGGATTTGTACTTTTGTAATCATCAGAATGCAAATATTAAGAAAAGATCTAATGGGATACTGGAAATGTTGTGCAACAAGGAATTTCTACATTGTTTTTGATTGGTAGAAATGGAACAGTGATACTTTAGTTGTTGCAGCTTCCAACAGATTTTCCCAGCATTGAGTATATATGCACACAAGCCTGCACTGTAATAACTTAGCTTTCAATTATTGGGATTCAATTATTCTTTCAAGCTGCATATATAAATTGTACAGCGAATGGGCAGGAACTCTTCAGCTCTTAAATCAGGAAGAACACAGTAGCAAGTATTAATTTAAAGTGATATTTTAACATTTGTTTTACACATCTATAGTCTCTGAATCATGCTGTGATACAGTTCAGTGGGTTCCAGCCATCACGTGTGTCCAAACCTCTGTTACCATGATATTCTGCCATTTTGACTGGGTGTAATCATGTCCAATATTCCCTGTAATTATTTTTCTGCTGCAGGGACTTCTGAAGCCTGTGCACAGCAGTAGCTTCTGGAAGCAGAAGCCAATGACATACTGAGTCTGACACAAATCAGCATGCACTAAACTTCCCAATGGCTGCACGGTCATGGAACTCAGAGGGGGTGCTGATCATATTACTAGCTAATAGTTACATAAATTTTCCACCAAATGTCCTGAGATACTGAACTAGAGCTGCAATTCTTACTTTGTCTGCTACCTAATCACGAAAGCTAACTGTACTGCTGTACACTAACTGAGGGGCATTTCAACTAAGTTGAACTCTCTCAGCATAGACCAGTAACGGAGCATGGGACTTGCTGGATCTATAAGCTTCAGTATACCACTGTTCATTGTAATTACTCGATTAGTTAAGCAAGAAGTTCATAATCTGCAGACATCTTTTTCCTCTGGGTAGTGATTTTTATTACTTGCAGTGTATTTTTCTTTGGCTGCACAGACATTTATTGAATCCTTTAGTGAATTCAGTGATGAGTTAGCTTCTTGAACTGCTACAGATGTATTGCTTCAGCTTTAAGGGCATTGGTGAGATCACATCTCAAAAACTGGATGCTGTTTTGGCCTCGATGTTTATGGAAGTATATAAATAGATGGACGAGGTACAGAGGAGATTGACTAGATTGATACACGTGATCCAGTTGTCTTACGAGGAAAGGTTTGAAAGACTGAGCTCGCTTCCACTGGAGTTTAGAAGAGTGAAGGGAGTCTTGACACCTCCTATACATGATGTTGAACCAATTAGCCTAACTTCTATTGTTGGAGAAGTATTGGAATCAATTAAGGAAGTAACAGCAGAACATTTGGAAAATCATAATCGAATCAAGTAGAGTCAGCATGACTTCATGACAGGGAAATCATATTGTATTTGGAGTTCCAGAAGGCACTTGACAAGGTACCTTACAAAAGGTAAAGTCATAAGAGCCCACAGAGTTGGAAGTAGTATATTGCCATGGGTCCAGAATTCGTCATGGCAGGAAACAGTGAGCGGGGATGAGAGTTTTTTTTTAAGATTGGCAACCTGTAGCCAGTGGAGTTCCACAGGAATCAAGGATGCTGGGATTGCAACGCTTTACAATATAGATTAATGACTTGGTGGAAAGAAGTGAAAATGCAGTAGTGAAACTTACAGATGATGCAAAAATAAGTGGTAAGGTAGGTTGTGAGGGAGATACATACAGTTTATGGAGGGATATTGACAGGTTGGGTAGGTGGGCACAAAGCTGACAAATGGAATATAATGTGGAAAAAATGTGAAGCTGTTAATCTTGAAAGGGAGAACAAAAGAAAAGAATTAAAAAGGAGAAAAAAAAAACACAAAGCTGCAACACAAAGGCACTTGGGAATACTTGTACATGAAACACAGAAACATGGCACACAGGTACAGCAGGTAATTAGGAAGACTATTGGAATGTTAGCCCTTACTTCAAGAGGGTTGGAGTATAAGAGCAGTTAAAGTCTTATTGCAACTGTACGAGGTGCTGGTGAGACCACATCTGGAATACAATGAGCAGTTTCGATACCCTTATTTAAAAAAAGATACCATTTCATTGGAGACAGTTCAGAGAAGGTTTACTCGGATGATCCCCAGTATGGATGGATTGTTATATGAGCAAAGGCTAAACAGGTTGGGACTCTGCTCCCTGGAGTTTAGAAGAATGAGAGCTAATCTCATTGAAACAAAGATTTTCAAGGGGTTTGACAGGGTAAATGCTGAGAGGATATTTCCCCTCATGGGAGTCTAGTCTCAGAATAAACAGGTGCCAATTTAAGACTGAGATTGGGAGGAATTTCTTCTCTTAGAGGGTTAAGTAACTTTGGAACTCCTTGCTACAGAGCTGTGGGAGCAGAGTCCTCGTGTATATTTAAAGCTGAGAAAGATAGATTCTTGATCAAGAGGGGAATGAAAGATTACACGGAAAGGAGGGGAAGTGGACGGGAGTAAAGCTGGATCAGCCATGATCCTATTTAATGGCAGGCTCGAGGGACTGAACAACCTACTCCTGTTCCTGTTTCTTATGGTCTTATGAATGGTCTTTAGGTGAATGTGGAAAGCATGGGTCTAGAAGTAAGGGGCACGATTTAAAATTAACGGTGGCTTCTTAGGACACACATTAGTAGAAATGTTTTCTCTCGGAGTGAAGACACTTGAGAACTCTGCCTCAGAAGGTAGCAGAGGCGAGGTCATTGAATATTTTTAAAGTGTAAGGTTGGTAGATTCTTGTTAGGCAAGGGCAACAAGGAAAGGTTATCAGGAGTAGATGGGAATGTGGAATTTGATACACAAACAAATCAGCCACTATCCCAGTGAATGGCACAGCAGAACAAGGGGCCAAATGGGCTATGTCCGCTCCCAATCCAGATGTTTTTCCATATGGTCATTTCCTGGCACCTGTGTACTAATCAGCCCAAAGTTGGATGATATCCTGGGTCTTGACATGGATACTGATTGTTTCAGTATCTGAGGAGTCACGAATCGTGCTGAACTTTGTGCAAAGATCAGTGATCATCCCCACTTCTGATCTTATGATCAAAGGAAGGTCATTGATGAAGCAGCTCAAGAAAGTCGAGTCTCAGACATTACCCTGAGGAATTCCTACAGTGATGGCCTGAGGCTTCAATGATTGGCCTCCAACAATTACAACTATCTCCCTTTGTGTTAGATGTGGAAACTTTCCCTGATTTCCATTGACTTCAATGTTGCCAGGTTCCTTGATGCTACTCCCCCTTCAACTCAACTTCTTTGCCCATCTGTCTCCTTCGTTTGGATCAAGGCTGTACTGATGTCCGGAACCAAGTGACTCTAGTGAAATTCAAGCTGTGCATCAGTGAGCAGGTTCTTGCAGGTGCCACTTGACAGCACTTTCAGTGACGCTTTTATCATCTGATGATGACTGAAAGGGGACTTATGGGGCAACTGATAGCTGGATTGGATTTATTTTGTTTTCGTTTGAAGACAGGGCAAACCTGGATAATTTTTCACATTGTCAGGTAGCTGTCAATGTTGTAGCTATACTGGAACAGATTAACAAAGGAAGCAACTAGCTCTGGAGCACAAATATGCTTAAATGACATCCCAGTTTACATTAACTATCTTAGCACACAGGATAACACCTTGGGCTTTGTAGAATTTGTCCATCAGGACTGAACGCAATAAAAATTAAACCAATTCAGTTCATACATACTCATATGTACAGTATGTACATTATACACAAATGCTCCGAAATCTCAGCGAATATACTGTGTTCCAGTAAAGATTCACATTTAAAAATAAATAACAGGTCAGAGTTGCGTACAGTATCACAAATTTGTACCATTTTGCATGGTTGAAAATGTTATGCAGAATACTTACTGCTCCTTTGCAGTACAGCCGAATCTTTCCTGATGGAATCTTAACAATCACTGACATTCGTTTCCTAGTACTTTTGGACAGAAAAAAAAAATCACAATACCATTATTGACAAAAAATGAGCCACATGATTCTATATGTTTCCATCACAATGACTCTGATTAGGCAAACTCACTCATTATTTTGGATTACCACCTGAAGGTGGAACTGCTACAAATACAATTATTAATTTTTCATGATGCATTTTTCATTAGGACAGAGCACACCATTGATGTCGGTCCTCAAAAATACAACAAAAAGGGAAACACAATAAAAGTAGGCACAGAAATTCTGCAGTTTCTGCATTGAATAGGAAAGTTAGGGATGTATACAGGAATATAGAATTGTGGTGTTCCTGGTTTCCTTCCAAATGCTCACTGTTACAAACGATCATTCAAGATCAAAATCAGGGTTTGATTATTCCAATCTAGATTGTGTCCTGATTTTCAGTATAGAAGTTGGCCAATTATCTTTGAAGATATCTTCTGGGAAGACAACCCGGCCAACATCCATCCCGCTGAAGCGGCGCAGTCCTGCAATCCATGTAAGTAGCAGCGGACAGAAACAGCACTGAAACTACAACCTTGTCGCACCGTCCAATTTTGTGGTTTGAAGGGCCTTTTAGCCACATTGACAGCAACTGACAGTTAGGCAAGAGTGCAGTGGCAGGTTGGGCGGAGTGCTCAATGGGAAGAGGGTACAGCTGTCACTTAAAAGGGCTTGGGGCAGAACTGGGACCATTGAGATGAAAATGAATGCAGTCATGGGCATGAAGGGGAAATCTTGTCAGGTGGGGGCAAGTCAGAGTGATGGGTGTCAGGGATGGTTTAAGTTGTGGATGGAGAGGGGAGTGATTGCAGCAGATTGGGAGGGAGTCAAGTGCGAAGTCACTGGGGGCGAGTGTTTAGGTGCAAGGGAGTCAGTGATGAGTTAAGAAATTTATAGCTAGCAATGAGCAGGTTTTAATGCCTCGAATGTCTCTGGGCCAAAAATTAAGGTAAGTAAGTTGAAACTCTCCAAAGTCTCCGACTCTAACTCGGAATTGGGGAGGTCTTCAGGTTCTATAAAACAGGTAAATGCCAAAAGGAAATTTCAACTTCCAGGCAATTCTTTCAGAGTCAGCTATTATCTGCTGCAAGGTATAACAAGTCACAATACCAATATACGTCAGCAAAGATTATCTTCCAATTGGAAGATCAGGTCTCAGATTTCATAAAACAACTGGCCATACAGTTGAAAAGTGTTAATAATTTTCTTTTTAAAAAGGGACCTTTAAAAGTTACAACAAAATTAGTGCATCTGCTACAGAGTCACATTTTCTAGTTTCTTAACTAACAACTTAATTCAAATCTCAACAAATATCTTCTGCCTTGGCCCAATTTGTAGATTTCCATCCCCGACCCCGTGCAATCATTACTGCATCCAAAAACCTTGTGCCAAGGTTTTTGGCATATATAACACCACTATCAGGTGTGTTATAAATGCAATTTTTGCCCAATGCAATTACTTCAATGCAACTACAATGTGATATATTAAATGATAAAAACACTTACCTGGAAAATTCCAGAACATTAAGCAGCTCATAGGTCTGCTCTTCTCCCATCTACCAAAAGAGAAATAAGAGCAAATTATTTCCGTCTGGCTTGTAATTTTAACTTCTCAGATACATATTGATAGTTCTCAGAAAATAGTAGCAATTTCAGCATACAAAACACAGAGCAAAACATATAACATTTCACATAGATAATTCCAGAAAAATAGAAAATATAGTTTCAGTTCTCCAACAAATAGCAAATCTTGAATATACACAAATATTTCAATCCTGGAAATTATACACCCCAGTAAGTAATTAGGAAACATATGACCGAATACCCATCCCATCCCAAAATGTTCAATGCAAATGCAACATTAAACTCCAAATGATGTCAGCTATCTGACCTTCATAGAAGACAATTAACATGCTGACTTACAACTTCTATAATGACAGAATCAGGTGTTCTTCCAGTGAAGACGAATCCAAACTGCTTTGCGGCTTTAACCAATGAGTTTTCATCTGCATAAAAGCATATCTGTCAGTTGTGCAAATAAGCAGGTAGGACTACCACTATGATCAATAATAGAAAAGCAACTATTGAGCTTTCCTCTGTATCCACGCACTGATACAATATTGACTGCATTTCCCTGACTTCACCTTCACCCTTCTCTAGACTTTAATTAGTTTACTGTAGCAATGCTGACCACCAAAACAGAAAGTTAAATGTTGCTGCCTTTCTCCAGAGGTCCTGTCTGTTTTCTCTTTCAGACAGATGCAAAGGTTCCCTCATCTTCATAATTGGACCACTTCTTTTCTGAGGCTTTGGCAAATACTTCTTACTTAAAGGCCACCGATGGACAAAAAATCTGTTAACTTATTTCATTGCTGTTCATGGACCTCGCTCTGCCAAAATTGGTTGATGCCTTGCTCAACACAGCCTCAACATACTACAGTGCAGAAGTCATTTTATTCACTCTTTACTCACTACACTGTGCAACTCACAATCCTTGATTTCTCCAATGTGTTCCTTATTGGCCTCCAACTTCTACCAACTCTCGATTGGTTCAAAATGTCGAATCATCCAAAATAAACACAAAGAACTTAGGATACCGGAAATCTGAAACAAAAACAGAGGATACTGGAGAAACACAGTACATCCGGCAGCATCTGTTGAGAGAAAAACAGTTAACATTTCAAGTCCAGTGACCTTTCATAAGAACTCAAAATTAAACTCGAAATATTAACTTTTTTTTTTGAAGATGCTGCCAGACCTGTTGAGTTTCTCATGTTCCATATTTTCTGCCTTCTCTCCTAACTCAAAACTATTGCTCCAAATCAATTTTCCCTCCAAAGCACTTGAGGTTATTTTCTATAATGAAGGTACATTAAACAATTAGTTGTATTTACATTGCATTAACCTCACGAATTAATGTAAATGACGAATCAGATAATCAAGAAGATAGGCTACATAGACCTCCATTTTGCATTAATCTGTGGCTCAAAATGACAGCATCACTGGTATTGAATAAATCTCGTATCACCTCAATACCAACCTTATTTTTCTGTACCATTTCATGTTTACATTGTACTCATTTTACATTATTTATCCCACTTCTAGCAGTCCATATCTACCACATTCAGTTCACTCTGCAATGGTTACAAATAAGACTTGCAAAATATTACATCTTAGGAAGACACACACATTATGTGACAAACAATGGAAATTATCTAACACAGTAATTGCGTGGCTGTGTTATAAATCAAAAGAAGTACATCCAAAAATGAGAGAGGAAATACAGTAAACATGAGAGACAAGGAGAAAAGCATACTTTAGTGTTCCCTATTTATATCCCACCATACTGTTTGTGTTGAAAAGAAAATAACTTGCAAACGGGAAAACTCGTTTTATGGAATTGATGTATTACACCCACATCCTTTGGTTTGTAATATAATATTTATCCGAGAAACTGTGTTCTGCAAAGTCAATATTCTTGATCATAAATTTTACAAACTGAACAAATCTAGCTGCCTAACGACTAACTTGCCATCTGCCCAAACATGTGCAAAAAACATTTGGACAGACAAATATTCTATTTAAGACTGAATACCTCAGAGGATCGAGTCGCACCCTGAATACAATTGGACTGATTTAAGATCATTAGTAACAAATTACTATAAATATCAAAAACATTTTAGTTTAAATATACTAAAAATGCAATGGGAACACAAAGATAAAGTTCCTGCATCTGATGGATTAAGAAGTCTTTATCAGCAATTTCTGCCCACGATGTATCTAATCCCTTTGCTCAATTTGGAGTATAAATAACTAATGTGGTGGTTCTGGCAAATAAAATAGAGGAATAGCCTGCCATTAATAGCTTACAGCTAAATGATAACAGAGAGGACCAGAACTTAATCAAGCACAACTTAAAACTAATGCTACTGTTACCCAAATAAAACAACACATCTACACACAACACCATTGTGAGTTTATCCAATGACTTTGGTATTTTTGGGCAACCATGGAACACTGGCCTGAACCTCCCATTCACCAAATTACCAGAGCGACAAAAGGAACAGAATAAAGAGAATTTTGCTTCTTAATTAGGAAAATATAAATAATTACAGTCCACACTGTCAAGTCAAGACCTTTGAGAAACATCTGTGTTTTTGCGCAAGAGATACAAAGAACACAATTGAAGCAAATGATGCACACAATACAGCTCTGAATTAATATTGTAAAAGGATTACTCACTGAAGAAATTCTTCAGGATTTTGTCTGTTTTGTATCTTTAAATTACATAGAAATAAACCAAAATTATTGAAGGAGCTGCTGTTGATGATTGCAACTATTGATTCGAATTCTACAATCATTATTTCCAGTTTCTCACAATCATATTCCAGTTATCTCACCTGGTGACGAAGCTTGGTAATTAATGTCATTGCCATCTCTCTCAGGAACAACCGTGTGGCAAATTGCCATCATAATGAGAAACTCCCGGATCTCACCAGATGTTGGCTAAAATAAAGCACACATAATCATTGTATGTTATTAACTCAAGAACTTTCTATTGTTCCTTTTTATTGTCTTATATCCTCAAATTTATTTACTTGATCACTTATATATTCAAATTCCATATAGTTTAGAGAATCCACAATGCACACGTTTACGATACAGAATAATGCAGTTATAGTGCCATGAAGGATCTTCATGAATTCACGCTATAGTTTCTCCTTCTTTGGTAGCACAGGCAGAAGCAACCACACTCTCACACCCTTAATATCAACTCTGGATAAATTTCCAGTACCCGAGATCCACTGGCACTCCCCAAGCTCTTTGCAAGGTAGCACACAATATCAAACCCAAGTACTGCAGAAGACTGCATTCTCCAAGATAAATTTTTTAAATGATTTTTTATTTGAAGAGGTGACTACAGTAGTGGACAAGGGAATGCCACTGATTATTTGCAATTATATGCTAATATTTGCTGTTTGTTAACAATGTGGAATTGATTAGAAAATAGACTGAATGGAAGGAGACAGAATCAGGTTGTGGCTTGTAGGATCAGATTTTTACGACTGAGTGGGTAGCTTAAGTTGGGAAATTTCATGCTAGAGTGTCGAGCAAAGATCTGTATTGCTGCCTCAATTATTCACTATATTCATAAATGAATCAAATGATTGGATAGAAAGGCCATATATCCAAATTTGCCAGCAACAGAGAGAAGGTATTGTAAGCTGCATAAAATTACAAAGTAATACTGATAGATTAAATCAACGGGCAAAACTGTAGCAAGTGAATTTCAATGCAGACAATATGTGGTCATCCACTTTTGACCTAAAAATTATACAATATTTTCTAAATAGTGAAACTTGGAAAACAGAGAGACTCCAAGGACACAGATCAGTAAAAAGTGATGAATGGGTACAGCAAATAATCAAAAAAGGCTGATGGAATGTTGGCCGTTTGAAGAACTTGACATAGAGGCAAATGTCATGGTGTGGCTATACAAAGCCTTGGTTCTGGGCGTCTCATCTTAGGAAGAATATATTGGCATTGAATAGTGTGAATGATAACTGAACTCCGCAAGTTACAAGAAGTGATTAAACAAACTTGGGTTGTTCCCCCTGATATTCAGAAAATTAAGGAAAGTGGTGTTGGAAATGCCAAGATATTAAGAACAGATAGTTTCCCTGATTCTAAACTATTTCCAATAGTTGGGGAATTTCGATTAGGCGGTATAGCCTTAAAAAATTAGATTTAGACTAATCTGGAGTGAAATTAGTGAATAACAATTCATGCTGGATTAATTCTCAGCATTGAAATATATCGCTATTTCTTTACTGCCTCTCAGTCAAAATCCTAGAATTCCCTCCCTAATGTCAGTGCGGGTGTATCTACACCAAAAGGGTCACAGGCAGTTAACCAATATCTTCTCAAGCGCAAGTAGAAATGGACAATAAATGCTGGCCCAGACAGTGAAGCCCACGTCCCCTTAATGGGTTAAAAGAAGGGATGATTTTAAAATTAATTGTATAATTCATTTGGATAAAACAATTTGTGTGTGGCAAAGGCAAGCACGTGGAATTAGGTCACAGCTCTGCCATGATTTTACTGAATGTCAGAAACAGGCTCAAGGTGTGAGATGGTCTGTGTTGCTATGTTCCCTTTCTCTTTGAGGCAGACTACAGACTACAGTTATACTGGTGTCTTGAATTCAGAGCAGAAAATGTCAACAACACTAAATTTGACGAACAAATGTACAAACTCACACAGTTTATGAGCTTGTCAAGCAACAGATCATATGCACAATAGAAACAAGAATTTCAATAGTTTTATCTGCTCCAAATTTTCTATTCTGTGTTCATTCTAGATTTACAACAGTAACAATCCTTCCATTTGAGACACAACTTGGTCACATCAACAAATTCATTTCAACTATTAATCCAGAAAAAAGAAAATTTGATCTTAAACACATTCCTTTCACTTCAGGAGAGGTTTGATAGACTTCCATCTTGTTTACATGCAGTTCTGCAAACTGGTGTTCAAAACTCAGTTCAGAAAAAAACAATAGTAAGTGCTAAAACTTTACAAAATGGTTTGATCGATATTTTTAATTTACTGATTGAAGCTTGAAGATAGCAAGCTATCCAGGAAACTGACTGCAGCATGCAATTTAGAAAAATGGAAGTCACACACAACAGGTACAGGACTATTCTGATGTAATAGCTAAATTATTAACTGAAAAATAGAAGCAAACAAAAACAGCAAGAAATCTATTAATGTGTGATATATTTAAACAGGGTGAACTTAATCAAAACAGCTAAACACTTCTGTCAAAACCATTGAGATAACACTCTAATGTTTGAATTAAATGTTACGTCTTCTTGATCACTTCTGTTTTTGCCAGACGTCCAAAATGAGTTTCAAAAGACTAGCAAATTATTTTATCTTTAAAAGGATTGAAGGAGTTTGACAAACCCATTTGCAGTTGTGTCTTGAATGGTGTTTTGCTGCTGTATTTTGTTTAATCCTTACATTTTTGAAAACTGAATTTTGGCTCATTATGTCAAGTGTTGTAGAACAATTCAATAATGAGTGAACCTTGACAGACACCAGAAGTGAAAGGTTGGTTAGAACAACTCCAGGCATGTACTTTTCTAGTTGCAGTTTTACTCCAATTCTTAAGACAAAACTTCAACCCTGCCAATTACTTGTTCCCCATATGTACGCAATCGATTAGGTAGGAACTTCAGAGTTGAGATAGGAGAGTAATTTCTCTGGATTTGAGACTCTGCAACAGATAGTACCAGAAAGCAGGATGAAAATTTGTATTGCTGTGTTTCAGATCACCTCGTCTTCTATATTTTGTTTGTTTACTTTGTTTATTTTCTCTTTTGCATGATGAACTTTTGTTCTATTGTTAAAGAAACGTTTCAGCTTCATGTAAATATTTTTCAATAACTGATCACCACATTAATCAACTAAACTAAAAACAAACTGTTAAGCCAGGTTTCATTCTGGATTTTGACTGGTCCAGTCGTATAATCAGCTGACATCATAACACTCTACTATTACTAAATGCAATGAACTTCTTGTTTTTCCAAATAAGATTATTGATGCAAAATGTCACCCAATCCATTCTGCTCAATTTCCAATTCAATGTACTTAAAAGTCCCAGAAGTTTGACTTCCAATTATAAATTCTGCTTTAAGCCTATTTATAATGCTTTCAAATTCATTGCTCCCAACCACAAAAAACTACTTTCATAAAGATACCCGAAAGCTGTCTTAGTGGTGCCAGTTAAACATGGCAGGAGCTGCATTCAGCTGGCGACTACCCAATTTTAATAGAGTCATAGAATCATACAGCAGGGAACCAGCTTTGGTCGAACTCATCTAGGTCAACCAGCCATCACAAACTGACTTTAATCCCATTTGTCAGCATTTGGCCCATATCCCTCTGAACCCTTCATTTTTATTTACCCATACAGATACCTTTTAAATGTTCCAATTGTACTCACCTCCACCACTTCCTCTGGCAGTTTGTTCTGTACACACCTCATCCTCTCTGTGTGAAAAAGTTACACCTCAGGTCCGTTTTATATCTTTCCCCTGTCACCTTAAACCTATATCCTCGAGTTTTGGACTCCCCTAAAGACTTTGTCTATTCACCCTATCCAAGCCCCTCATGATTTTAAAAATCTCTATAAAGGTCACCCATCAATCTGCAAATGTTCTGGGGATAAAGCCCTAGCCTTTTCAGCCTCTCCCTATAATTCAAACCCACCAGGCTGCCAGTCCCGGCAACATCCTTGTTCATCTATTCTGCACCCCCTCATGTTAAACAACATCTTTCCAATAGAAGTGCGACTAGAATTGTACGCAGTATGCTGAAAGCAGCCTCACCAATGTCCTGTACAGCCGCAACATGACATCCCAACTCCTATATTCAATGTTCTGACCAATGAAGGCAAACATGCCAAACGACTTCTTCACCACCCTGTCTACCTGCGATACACTTTCAAGGAACTATGCACCTGCACCTGTAGGTCTCTTCGTTCAGCAACACTCCTCAGAGCCCTACCACTAACTGTATAAGTCCTGCCCTGATTTCCTTTAACAAAATGCAACACCTCACATTTATCTAAAATTAAACTCCTCAGCACACTAGCCCTTCTGATCACTGAGATACTGTACTCTGAGATAACCTTCTTCATTGTCCACTACACTATCTATTTTAGTGTCATATGCAAACTTACTGACCATACTTCCTACATTCACAACCAAATCATTTATACAAATGATAAAAAGCAGTGGATCCAGCACTGATCCTACTGATCACAGGCCTCCAAGTCTGAAAAGCAATCCTTTATCACCACCCTCTGTCTCCTACCTTCAAGCTAATTTTGTATTCAATTTGTTAGCTGTCCCTGGATTCCACGTGATCTAACTTTACTAACCAGTCTACCATGTGGAACCTTGTCAAATGCTTTGCTGAAGTCCATTTGAACAACGTCTACCACTCTACCTTCAATCTTCTTTGTCACCTCTTCAAGAAAAACTCAATCAAGTTAGTGAGACACGATTTCACATGCACAAAGTCATGCTGACTATCCCTAATCAGTCCTTTCATTTTCAAATGCATGTAAATCCTGTCCCTCATAATCCCCTTCAACAACTTACCCACCACTAATTTAAGGCTCACTGATTTATAGTTGCCTGGCTTTTCCTTACAGCCTTTCTTGACTAATGTGGTGCCATTATTTAATCTCCACTCTTCCAGCACCTCACCTGTAGCTGTTGACGACAAATATCTCAGCAAGGGACCCAGCAATTTCCTCCCTAGCTTACCATAAAGTTCGGGGAAACGCCTGATCAGGTCCTAGAGATTTATCTACCTTTATGTGTTTTAAGACCTCCAGCACTTCCTCTTCTGTAATATGGACTCTTTTCAAGACATCACTATTTATCTCCCCAAGTTCCTTACCTTCAATTTCCTTTCCCACAGTAAATAGTGACATGAAATATTCATTTATTATCTCACCCATCTCTTGTTGTTCCACATATAGACGGCCATGTTGATCTTTAAAGGGGGCCTTTTCTCTCCCAAGCTAAGACAGACCTTACTGAGAAGAACCTAGCTCTAGATGCATCACCTAGGCCATATATGCATTTATTTAACCTCAGAGATAAGGGTGAAGAAACACTTCCTTTTCAGCTGACTTCCTTGCAAAAATATAGCTTTAATTGGCAACTGACTCATGTTCTCAAATATTTCTTACTATCCCAGCCAAGAAAATATTCAGAAGTGCTTTTCCTGCCATAGGTGAATCTTATAACTTGCTTCTCCAGTTTTTCTTGAAAACCTTGTACTGAAAGCTTGTTAGGCCTTGTAAGACCTATCAGGAGATACCTTTTCCATGCATTTGCAACCTGTCCCCTAGCTGAATGCTGTTTGGCAGCTTTTAGAAAGTTGCTGGCCTTCTAATTTATCTGTAGCCACCAAGATAACCCTGCTTACACTGCCTTTACACTTCCATTTTTGTACTTCATAGTCACTTGCCATGGCCCTAACATCCTCATCCTGTACATTAAACCAGTTGTTATATTTTTCAGTGGCCTTCCCCGCTCTACTTATAATAGCCACATTTTTCCACTGATTAGCCCCTTCTGGTAAATATTTTACTTTAAGACCCACTTGTGTCAATCATACTTTGATGGCCCCATTTTTATCATCAGAACTAATCTGAACTTCATAAGAAACTGTCAATTGTGATAGTCTGATGTTCTTTGCTATGCAACATATGGTCATAAGAGGTTCTTGTTCTTCTTCAGTACTTTCTTTAAATCCTTTTGAATCTGAAAATTTGTAATCCATATTCAGCAACCTGAACAGAGCAACTGAACAATCTGGCTTCCATGTTGCAAAACTACTACTTTTCCTTTACTTTGAACACTAATTTTTCCACATCAAATTGCACTTTCCCAAGTGCACACTTCTCTTTTTGTTGCCCAATCTCATAACCTCACAATCTAATTCCTATTAAAGCTCTGAAATAAGCACTATTTTCTTAGATGCAGGAAGTCACTATTATATGTAATTAGGCAAATATAATACAGCTGACTAAATCAACATATGTAGGGCGTATAAAAAAAGTAAAGCATCTCCTGTAAGTGCACCTGAACACCAGCACTACTTTCCTAATCCTGCATGTATTGTGAAGCAGATAACAAGGAGCAAATATCAACATTTCAAATGAGATGCGTCCAAATTGTTTCAAATCAAGAACGATAACTGATGCTAACTTTATAAAACACAGCTTCAACTGCTGTGGTTTTTAATAAACGCATGGAAACACAAAACTGTAACTTTAACAACAGAATTGGCTACTTATTGCAGAAACGCACTTAGATCTAGTACTAGTGAACCTGAGGAAAAATAGATACAATTTCATGTAACATAATTATGGCACAACAGAGTATTATGTTACTAGCTTGGGTTTCCACAATCAGCTGCATCATAGTACAGAATCTTTGACCTCTGCTTGAATTCTCTAGCCAAGTGGTAAATTAAACCTGACTGATTTAATAACTTAGCAGGTCTGACAGCATCTGAGAAGAAAAATCACAGTGAATGTTTTGGGTCCGGTGACTCTTCCTCAGAATATCATAAACCCCTGAGGAATGGTCATTGGACCCAAAATGTTAACTCTGATTTTTCTTCACTGATGCTGCCAGAGCTGCTGAGCTTTTCCAACAAATTCTATGTTTGTTCCTGACTTACAACATCCGCAGTTCTTTTGGGTTTGATTTAATAATTCATCTTTAAATTTCTGTAAATTTTTTCATAATAGTGATCGGATATAATTTACAGTCAATGTTATTCACATCAATAACATGTTTCTTTGTGATATTTTCAGTCAGTCCTAAGATAATGCAGATGCTGGACAACTGTAATATTAATATCAAGCATAAAACACTCCACTGTAGCCACTGGATAGCTAGCAAGGCTCAAGCAAGAAATTTAGCATAAATATTTTTCAGTGATAACGGAAAATGTTTAAGTGAGTACTGATCATTACATCAGCACATCAAACTGGAATTAAAAGCAAGCTGACCCTGAAGCACAAAAAGCAATGTAAAAGAGAGTTTGAGGAATGATTCTTAAACAGCTGGCTGTAAGGTAGCATTTATAACTGTACTGAAAAATGTATCCATTTTTAAAGACAATACAAATTTTAAACTTGATTATGAGCAGGTTTTTTTGATTATAGCCCCACTAACCCACTGCAGCATACTCTTCTGATTTCACGCTGTGCAAATACACACTGTCAGGTGACTCAGTAGCCAAAGAATGCTAATAAATTTACGGCACAATGAAAACATTTTAACTTCCAGTTGAGAACAACGACAGAGCATGGTGTGCCAATGAAGACCAGCATGTTGTGCCATTGAAAGACTGTTTGTTCCTGCAGCAAACAGTGAATTGACCTAGCAAACCTATACATCTCCCTATTATACTGAAAGGTATTTTATTTCAAATCATTTTTGTACACCATCTAGTGGTTAATTTGGGAACAATCATGCTAGAGCCAGAGACCAGACAGGAATGGCACGTCATTAAAAGGGAACACAAATAAAAGTATTTGCAAAAATAGGAAAAAACACAAAGTAGTGGAAACATCAACTTGAAATGCAAAAAAGGAAGTACAATACATATAAAAACACCCATAGGATCGTTGTGAATTCTCAAAAGTATTAAGAAGGTTTCATATTAAAATTTTTTGAGTACTTGAATTTAAAGGATCTTAGAAAGTAGTTGGATATTTAAAAAAAAATGTCAATGCAAAGACCAATGGAACATTTTCAAACTGCACTTTCTTGCTGACCACATGATTCCAACTGGGCTTGTTTTTTTGAACTCACTTCAGGGAAAATATGGGACTGCTTTTATGACTGGGTTTATAGCTATTCTGTTTGAACATTGTTTTGCAGGCTTGGAACTTTTTTGGATTTTAGGGGATAAAGCTTGCTGAAAGAAAGCTTCCTAGCACAGTTCTCCCGTTTCTGGAAAAGAACCCTTATGATGGATGCAGTGTGGTGCCTGGAGCCCAAGTCCACCTGTTCTCACACGAAAACCCTCTGAAGGGTTTGTTATTATTTCCTGAAAGACTGCGTCTGCTCAGGACCCAAATGATAAATGATCTTTATGGGCCATCAGACTGTCAGTCAACTGAACATTTCAAATCTTCTCCTTTTATGCCTTCAAAAGCTATGAATAACTGGCCAAAAAGTCTTTCTCCCCCTGAAGTGAAACTCTGCAGAAAGAAATCCATTATGTTTCCTTTTCCCGAGTGTGAGTTTTCTAACATATGGGAGAATTGGAAGTTGAGAAAGACAGTGTTATCTCCGATCTTGATTTTAACAAGGGAACAATTTTCTTTTCATCTGCACAGAATGCATTACAAGTCAATGAAGTATTTCAAACTCCAGAAATTCAAAAGTGAAATTCAATGCTGCTCTGCTAAGAAACTTACCTGGTCTCTCTGCCCCTTTTAGGGTAATGAATTATTTATCAATCTATTAACAATCAAAGCAGTTCTACATAATTTCTCAGAATTATGATAAGGAATCTTGCAAACTCAAGTCTTTATCATATTTATTTTCTAAACAAATTTTCTAAAGCATGAATAACACTATTTGGTTCAAAGACTTACATGCTCACTAAGGATGTTGTCTAACAATGTTGGATCATCAAATTCCAATGAATCCTTGGAGGAAGCAAGATGTCTGCAAAATGACAAATGGATAAATAAAACCAACTTGCCAAAGAATCATCTTCTCATATGACAAATAGTTTGGGGTGGGGGGGGGCGGTGGTGGTGCGAGGGGGAGGCCAATGCCAAGTACACTGGGCCAGGAGTGTTCCCTTTCGGTCCTTTTGCACACCTTTTTTTCTTAAGAAAGAAATCTGGGTGAATGATTATGGTTTGAATTAGCAATAACATCTCTTTTTCTGATAGTTTATTTAAACTCAAGCTTGACAACCCACTTACTACAAAAGCCAAGTACTACAGATGCTGGAAATCTGAAATTTACAAAAACACATGCTGGTATTACTCATCTGATCTGACAGCATATTTAGAGAGAAAAAAAAAGAGTTCATTTTTCAAGTCTATGCATTCTCATAAAAGATCACAGATTTGAAACATTAAATTCTGTTCTTCTGTCTAGAGGGACAACCTGACCTGCTGTGCATTTCCAGCATTTTTGTGTTTTCAAAGCTTATTTATCTGATTTCTCTCATCTTTTTTCTTTCATTTTTGCTTTCTCTTTGGTTTACTTTTAGTTCACTCAAGTAACAACAATGGTTTTAGTTCAAAACAATTCATTGAGGAAACTGCAAAAAGCAGTTAACAGCATTCTATTTAATAAGATTGGCCTCTAGAGAATGTTAACTGTGTTCCCAAGCTTTGCTGTGTCATATGATGCTTTCATGATAATATTCTTGACACCATTCAGATCAAGACCTCCATCTGACAGTTTTGACATTAATAATGGAAGAAACATTGCCTTAAACTTCCTCCCTAATAGCATTGTGGGTGTATCTACAGGAGACAGACTGCAGCAGTTTCAGAAGGCAGCTCACCCTTGCTCATGGGAAGTAAGGGCGGGCAATAAATGCTGGTCGAGCCTACTACATCCACACATTCCTCGAATGAATTTGAAGAGAAGCTCACACAGAGTCATAGAGACGTACAGCATGGAAACAGATTGGTTCAACTCATCCATGCCGATCAGATATCCTAGATAAATCTAGTCCCATTTGCCAACATTTGGCCTATATCCCTTTAAACCCTTCCTCTTCATGGACCCATCCAGAATCCTTTTAAATGTTGTAATTGTACCAGCCTCCACCGCTTCCTCTGGCATTCCTCATTCTATACATGCACCACCCGCTGCGAGAAAAAGTTGCCCCTTAGGTCCCTTTTAAATCTTTCCTGTCTCACCTTAAACCTATGCCCTCCAGTTTTGGACTTCCCCACCCAGTGGAAAAGAACATAAGAACATAAGAACATAAGAACTAGGAGCAGGAGTAGGTTATCTGGCCCCTCAAGCCTGCCCTGCCATTCAATAAGATCATGGCTGATCTTTTTGAGACTCAGCTCCAGTTACCCGCCCGCTCATCATAACCCTTAATTCTCTTACGGTTCAAAAATTTATCTAGCCTTGCCTTAAACACATTCAGCGAGGTAGCTTCAACCGCTTCACTGGGCAGGGAATTCCACAGATTCACAACCCTTTGGGTGAAGAAGTTCCTCCTGACCTCAGTCCTACATCTGCTTCCCTTTATTTTGAGGCTAGGTCCCCGAGTCCTAGTTTCACCTGCTAGAAGAAACAACCTCCCTGCCTCCACCTCATCTATTCCCTTCATAATCTTATATGTTTCTATAAGATATCCCCTCATTCTTCTGAATTCCAATGAGTATAATCCCAGTCTACTCAGTCTCTCCTCATAATCCAACCCTCTCAACTCTGGAATCAACCAAGTGAATCTCCTCTGCACCCTCTCCCGTGCTAGTATATCCCTTCTCAAGGAAGGAGACCAAAACTGCACACAGTACTCCAGGTGTGGCCTCACCAGGACCCTATACAGCTGCAGCATAGTCTCCCTGTTTTTAAACTCCATCCCTCTAGCAATGACAGACAAAATTCCATTTGCCTTTTTAATTACCTGCTGCACCTGCAATCCTACTTTTAGCGATTCATGCACAAGGACACCCAAGTCCCTCTGCACAGCAGTGTACTGCAATTTTTTACATTTAAAACATAGTCCATTTTGCTGTTATTCCTACCAAAATAGATGTCCTCACACTTATCAACATTGTACTCCATCTGCCAGACCTTTGCCCACTGACTCAGACTATCTATATCCCTCTGCAGACTTTCAGTGTCGTCTGCACACTTTGCTCTACCACACATCTTAGTGTCATCTGCAAATTTTGACACACCACACTTTAGTCCCCAACTCCAAATCATCTATGTAAATTGTAAACAATTGCAGTCCCAACACTGATCCCAGAGGCTCCCAGGGCATGGCAGCAGGGAGAACAGATAATAATTACTTAATAAACATTGAACTTAAAGCTGGTCAATGATGGTAATAATGACAACTTTGGTTGCAATTAAAATCTATCTGGTCCATAAGTGCCCAGCAGGGAAGGAAACCTGCGCTCCTTACCCATTTTGGCCCACATGCAATTTCAGTCAGCCAACAATGTGGTTGCTTGCCACCTCTGAAATAGCTCAGGAAGTTACTTAGTTTCTCAAAGGAAATTTGGGACGAGTAACAAATGCTGGCCCTCCTGACAACATCTGTATCCCATGCAAGAATATAAGGAACAAAACAGGACTAGGATTCTTATCTACAAGACCTAAAGCCTGAGCACACTGCTATATGGCAGCAAAGCCTGGACAACTTACTCCTACCAAAAGTTCAATACATTCTATTTCCTGTGTCCATGACACATTGTTGTCAGCACATGGAAAGACAAATCATCAACAAAGCAGTCCTTTCTGTGGCAAAAATGTCAAGCATGCAAGCACTAATCAAGCAAAGGCACTTTGAAGGCTTCAACATGTACATGGGATGGAAGAAGGTCAACTTCATACATGGTACTTGTTTTAGACTTTGCCTCTCCAAATTAGCTTCTTCAGCAGCAGATGATCTCATCTCACCCTATCAAAGTTCTGAGGCTGCATTCCCACCATCTCTTGCAGACAAAAGGATGCCAACCCAATACATTGCATAAAAATTACATTTCACAATCCTCTACAGAAATAAATTCCATTGAGAACCAAACACTTTACAAAAAGAATGAATGTGGCAAATTAGAGGAGGCAATGGTCTCGTGACAATTTCGCTGAACTAATAATCCAGAGTAATGTAGAATCCTAGAATCCTCACAGTGTAGAAGCCAGCCATTTGGCCCATCGAGTCAACACCAACCATGCGAACAGCATCGCACCCAGATCCACCCTACTACCCTACCCTTGTAACCCTGCATTTTCCATGGCTAACCCTCCTAGCCCGCACATCCCTGGGCACCATGGGCAATTTAGCATGGCCAAACCAGCTAACCTGCACATCTTTGGACTGTGGGAGGAAACCCACGCAGACACAGGGGCACATGCAATCTCCACACAGACAGTCACCCTAGGGTGGAATCAAACCCAGGTCCCCGGCACTGTGAGGCAACAGTGCTAACCACCGAGTCTCCGTGCTGTCCTGGTTGTGTGGAGTTTTCACATTCTCCTGTATCCGTGTGGGTTTCCTCCGGGTGCTCTGGTTTCCTCCCACAGCCCAAAGATGTGCAGGTTAGGTGAACTGGCCATGCTAAATTTCCCCACAGTGTTCTGTGATGTGCAGACTAGGTGGATTAGACATGGGAAGCACAGGGGGCTGGGTAGGATGTTCTTTGGAGGGTTGGTGTGGACTCACTGGGCTGAATGGCCTGCTACAACACTGTAGGGATTCTATGATACAGAACGAGGGATTTTAGTTATGTGGAGAGATTAGAGAACAACATAGGAAAATTCAGCCTGTTATGCCATTCACTTTGATCATGGCAGATTATCTATTTCAATGCCATTTTCCTGTGCTGTCCCCATATCCCTTGATCTCATCCTCCTTAAAGCAGAGAAAGTCAAGGACAGAAGGTGGTGTTAAAATCACGAAGATCTTTGATCAACAAAATAGGGCAAAAGATGTTTCCGCTGTCAGAAGGGTGCAGATTAAAGCTAATTGACAGAAGAATGAGAATAGAGATGAAGAATTTTCATTTTAACGCAAGGTGCTGTTTTGGTCTGAAATGCACTGCCTGAAGGGATGACAGAAGCAGATTCGATGCTAGTCTTCAAAATTTCAATTAAGTAATTGCTTGAGAAAGGAATACAAATAGTACAGAACTTGCACATCACTGAGAAAAGACATATTTTGTCAAAGCTTTCCATCTTGTACTCATTAGGACAGTATGCCAGAACATCAATGCAAAAGGGAACATAACTTGTGTGCTGTATGACAGGTGAGTGCTGATTGGTTGACAAGACATGGTTTGGAGTTTTAAGGAGTGCCTTGAAAGGGGAAGGAAGATGGAGAATGCCTTAATTTTCTGAAATAAAAAGGAAAATATTCGCAGGGTGATGGGGAAAGAGCAGGCAAGTTGCACACATTAAAAAGCTCTTTTGAAGAGCTGGCACAGCTCACAAGGCTGAATGGCCTTCCTTTGCACTGTCAGATTCCATACACAACTCTCAGTCAGATGTACCTTTCAACAAAAATCTGGAATTAAAAGAATTAATGATGATATACATGTGGCTCCAGACCAGACTTAACTGCCTTCTCAAATGGCCTAAAAGGCATTCAGTAGCATCAACTGTAAGGAAGGAAGAAAGCAATGAAACTAGACAACCACCAAGGCACCGGAAATGACGTGCTAACACCTTCTTGCTAACATCTGGGGACTAGTGCAAAAATTGGATGAACTGTCTCACAGAGTAGTCAACCAACAGCCTGACATAGCCATACTGTGGCTGTGGTACGCCTGGAGCAGGGACTCCAGGCGTCGGTGAGGGGGCAGTGACAGTGGAGCCAGACACTCCCAGTCTCAAAGAAGCTCAGTGGGATGGACACGATAGACTCCCAGCCTCGAGGTGATGCCCAGCGCAGACTCCCCGCTTTAGAAAGACTGTAATGCTGATCTTTTATCTTCCTTTTTTTCTGTTTTTTCTTATTTATACTCAAGATGGCAACGAAAATAGTAACTTTATCCGCTTTTCGCTGTGCTCATATACCATTGTTCTGATTCTAATTCACAGAATTATACCTTCAACACAATATCCCAGACCATTACCATCCCTATGTATGTCCTGTTTCACCAGCAGAGGTGAAGTTTCAGTGGCATTGCTGCAGAAGTCCTCCAAATTGACTCTGCACGCCATGGCATCTCTTCGCATAAAGTCAAACGTGGGCAAGGAAACCTGACTACTACATACCAACCCCCTTCTGCCGATGAATCAGTATTCCTCCATATTAAACATCATTTGGAGGAAACACTGAGAATGGCAGTGTGCCCCTCTATTCTCTAGGTGGGGGACTTGAATGATGGCAGCACTACTACGCACTGAGACGATCGAGTCCTAAAGGATGAAGCTGCTACAGTGGGCCTGCGATTGGTGATATGGTTCTTGTAGCAACAAAGCCCTGTCTTCACATTGAGAATACTCTCTATTATGTTGTGTGGCACTACCACTGTGTTAAACTAGATCTACCAGTTTCAGACAAGGCAACTAAGAAATGTTGTAGACTATCAGCAGCCGAATTTTACTCCAACATAACTTAACTTCATGGACTAACATATCCACCCAGTTTACCTTTACTAACAAACGAGATGATCAGCCCTGGTTCAATGAAGAATGGCATGCCAGGAATAGCATTAGGCATGCCTAAAAAGAGAAATGTTAAGCTGCTGAAGCTACAAAATGAGACAACTTGCATATCAAACAGCATAAGCAGCAAATGATAAACAGATCTAAGTGATTTCATAACCAATGGATCAGATCTTAGTTCTACAGTCCTACCACATCTGCAATTGGTGATGGAGGAGTAGGCTTTACGGACATCCCCATCTTGTATAATAGGGAAGCCCCACACATCAAAGCAAAAGATAAAGCTGAAACATTCAAAATCTCCATCCTGAATTGCAAAGTGGCTGATCCATTTTTGCCTCCTCCAGGAGGTTCTCAGCATGACAGATGCCAATTTTCAGCCAATTCACACCCTCCATGTGATATCAAGAAATGGTTGGAGATACTGAATACTGCATAGCCTATGGGCCTTGACAACCTTCCGGCAACAGTACTGACATTTTGTGCTCCAGAACATGTCAACGCCTGAGCTAAGGTTTTCCAGTAAATCTACAACAATGACATTTATCGGACAGTATGGAAAATTATCCAGGTATCCAGGTAAGTCCTGTATACGAAAAGTAGGATAAATCCAATTCAAGAAATTACTGCCCCATCAGTCTGCTCTTGATAATCAGCCAAGTGTTGCAAGGTGTCATCAACAGAGCTATGAAGCAACACTTGATTAGCAATAACCCATTCACTTAGGACCAGTTTGGGTTCCACCAAAGCCACTCAACCCATAACCTTATTATTCTCAAGGTACTGTCCTTTGCCTAATCATTTTCAGTTGCTTCAATCAATGACCTTCCCTCCATCGTAAGGTCAGAAACGGGGGTGTTCTCTGATTACTGCACAATGTACAGCACCATTCGTGACACCATAGATAGTGAAGCAATCCACGTCCAAAAGCAGCAATATCCAGACATTAACATCCATGCTAGGCAGTGATCAAAACTCACAAGAGAGAATCTAACCATCGTCCCTTGACATTCACTGGTATCAGTATCCAGGAGGTTACCATTGACCAGACACTGAACTGGTCCAGCCACATGAATAATGTGCCAATAAAAAGCAGATCAGAGGCTAAGAATCCTGCAGCAAATAACTCAGCTCCTGCTTCCTCAAAGCATATCCGTCGTCTACAAGGCACAAGTCTGGAGTGTGATGGAATACTCTCCATTTGCTTGGATTAGTACAGCTCCAATTACATTCAAAAAGCTTGTCACCATCCAGGACATGCAGCCTGCTTGACTGGCACCACATTCACAATCATTCACTCACTCCACTACCATTGCTAAGTGGCATCGGTCTGTGTCATCTATGTGATGCACTGCAGAAATTCACCAAGGCTCCTTAGACAGCACCTTCCAAACTCATGACCACGAGCATTTAGAAGTACAAGGGCAGCTACTATGCAGGAACATGATCTGTAAGTTCCTTTCAAGCCACTCACCATCACGATTTGGAAATAAAGCACCGTGCCTTCAGTGCTGCTCAGTCAATGTCCTGGAATTCTCTCCCTAACAGCATTGTGGGGCTGCCTACATTAAATGGACTGCAGCAATTCAAGAAGGCAGCTCACCAACACTTTCTCTGGATGGGCAATAAATGCTAGCACAGCCAGTAATGCCCACATTTCATGAAAGATTAATTTTTTTAAAAAAGCTGAGCCAAAGACGGTACCAGATTGAAAGAAAAAGGATAGAACATCATGAAGATGAGTGGTGATGCCAATGGTTGGGAAAATTCTAGAAACAAGCAAAGAATTACTAAAGAGAAATGATTTTGAGAAAAGACTAGGAAGAAGAAGAAAAATAAAAACAGACAGTAAGAACATCAACAAGTATACAAAAAGAAAGAAAGCAGCTAAAACAAGTTGGTCACCAAGAGAATGAGACAGGAGAATTGATAATGAGGACACAAGCAAGTGATAAACTCTGATCAAGTAATGTGTGTCTGTTTTCACAATAGAAGATATCAAAATGATCGCAATGACAGTATATAGCTGGGGAGGAACTGAAACAATCATAAAGGAAAAAATGTTAGGTAAACTATTGAGGTTGAGAAGTCCCTTGTGCCTGATGCCTTGTATCCCAAAATCTTAAAAGAACTAGCTGCAGAGACACATTGCATGTTCCTAATTTTCCAAAATCCTTTTGAAATAGTTCCAATCAGATTGGAAAACTGGAAATGTAACATCCCTATTCGAGAAAAGAGAGAAACAATAAGCAGGAAACCATACGGCAGTTAGCCCAACCTGTCAAGGGGACAATTTGGGAATTTATTATTAAGGGAGTAGCAACAGGATTTTAGGGAATTATAATACATATCAGGCAGAGTCAAAATGGTGTTATTAGGGGAAAATGTTGTTTGCTGATCATGCTTGAGTTCTTTGACAATGTAACAAGTAGGCTGGATAAGGGGAACTGGTAGATATAGTGCACTGGATCTCCAAACTGCATTAATTGAGGTGCCAGATAAAAAGCTCTTGCACATTAAAAACTCATACTATTAGACAGTAATATATTAGCATGGACAGGGAATTTGCTAACTAACAAAAAACAGACTGGGGACAAATAGGTCATTTTCAAGTTTGAAAATTGTAAGTAGTAGAACACTGCAGACATCAGTACTCAACTACTTACAATCTGTATGATAGCCAAATTTGCTTATGATAAAAAAAGATAGATTTGAAACTAATTATAAGAAGAACACAAAGAAACAGAAAAGGCTTGTAGATGGGTTAAGTGAGTGGACAAAAAATCTATAGATGGAGTATAACATGGGAAAATATGAGGTTGTCGACATTGGCAAAAAGAATAAAAAAGCAAAATATTATTTAAATGGAGAGTGGCTGCAGAAAACTGCAGTTCACAGGCATCTGGATGTCCTTATGTATGGATCAGATAAAATTAGCATGCAGATACAGCAGTTAATTGGGAAGGCAAATGGAATACTAAATTTTATTCCAAGGGGGATGGAGTATGAAAGTAAGGAAGTCTTGCTGGCATTGTATAAGATACTGGTGAGACCAGACTGAAAGTACGGTGTACAGTTTTGGTCTGCTTAGTTATGAAAAGTTTCAGCAGAACTGAAAGGATTTTTCTCAATTGCAGAGGAACATAGAATGAAAAGCAACAATAATGGATTGCCCATACAAGAGTCATTGAGGGTTGCTACTTTTTGGAATTCTCTGCCCCAAATAACAGCACAGGCTGGGTTAGTAAAAATATGCAGAGCCAAATCAGACAAGATCTTTGATCTATGCGAGTGTCACGGGTTTTGGAGCAGACAAGAAAGGTGAGTTAAGGCCACAATCAGATCAGCTACGATTTTACTGAATGGTAGAGCAGGTCTAAGTGGTCAAATGACTAATGCTTGCTCCTATATCCGAAATATGTTTCTCCACCTGTGGAAAGTTTGAACTGGCACATCTTTTCAGAATCAGGGAATCAGTCTGTTTGATACGAGATTAAGATAGATTCTTCTCTCAGAAGGCTTGTATCATTGCAACATTCTACCTCAGTGAGTTTATCAACTGCTATGGAGGTTATCACTGAATACATTCAAAGATGGTACAGACATTTTCACTCTGGAGGGGAGCCCTTACTGAAGTATATTGGGAACAAGCAGGAGAGTGAAGTTGAGATGATGATTAAATCAACCAATGAATCGCCGAATTGGCCACGTGACCTACTCATACTCCTATTTATAAAGTCCATTGAGGCATGTAAAATACCATATCAAGCAAGTCTTTATTTTGGTAACGAGAGTCTATATTTCAAAGAATAAATAATCATTATCACCATGGGAGGAGGAATGTTTGGATTCTAGAATAATACCGGCTACCCAGTTTGACCATTCAAGGCAGTAAATACTGTTGATTCTTCCAAGTATAAAATATTGATCCAATTCAATTGGTATAATTGTAATCAATAGAAGGGATACACAAATAACCTCTGTCCCCGATGTCAATTGAGGGTTAGTAAAATGTATCTATACTCGTAGTTTTTCAGAACTCATTCATCCTTGCATATCGAATGCAATTATGATGATTTATTGATGTGCCCAGCCTCTGCTAGTTAATCACGGATATTTTACAAAGATGCAGTTCTTTATTGCAAAACTTAAAGCAACTCTGTGATATCCAGCACTTAAAAAAAAACCTTCCTTATCCAAATGTAGTAAGTAATATATAATACATATCCCAAATGGAACTTAGCAGAATATTTATAAAGTTCACTCACCCCAAATCATCAGAAGACCGTTCAGTATCAGAATCTGGACAATGACTACAAGAAAGAAATGAGAATTTTATTGTACATACGAAGTAACAACTCCATAAAATGCAAATATAACATAGCCACAAGGGACAAAAAAAGCTGTGTTTTGTGGATTTTATCTTAAAACAAATCTGTATCTTCCACTCTTTATAAAATCAAGGGCAAATAACACATTATAAACAGAAGCTACCAACAATTGATTTACCATGAAAACTACTCTCCTCATAATAAAGAATATTTTTCTTGCAACATCCAAAAGAAAGAGATACCCCAGTGTGAAGATATCTGATCTCTATGGCAAGATCACTATTTACTGTAGAAGGGGTCACCAGACCCGAAACATTAACTCTGATTTTTCCTTCACAGATGCTGCCAGACCTGCTGCGCTTTTCCCGCAACTTCTGTTTTGGTTCATTATTCACTACTCCTGCTTCAACAGATAATATACTTGAATATTGCTGAAAGAGACATTTTGTCAAAGCTTATTATCTTGCACTCATCAGGACAATTTGCATGAATTTATCAATGTAAAGGGAAAACAAGTTTTGTACTGTTTGAGAGCAGAGCTTTGATTGTTTGGCAAGTCGACTCTGTCTGGTAGAGGTGTTGCAACAGTGAAAGCACCAGTTAGATGGTGACAGATAGTTAATGTCATGTTTTATTTACACTTCAAACTCAGGTGAGTCAGATTGGTCAAGACATTGCCCTGAGAAAAGAACCGGAGATTGGCTGCCTGCTATTTTGTTGCATTGAAATAGGTGCAGTCTATGCAGAATTCTTTCTGTCTGTGAACAATAGGACCCAGTATTTTAATATATGTTGTCTTCAGTATGCTCAAGTGCATCACACTGTGAACCTACATGATATTTTGAAATTGGTTATAAATGTAATTTTTCATAGCTAGTAGCTAGGTAGTAAGTTTACAGATGACACAAAAATATACCCGAAAGAAAATGGTGAGGATGACAGTGCGCAGCAGGATACAGGCAGGTTAAGTATGAGCAAAATCTTGGCAGATGGAAGATAACGTGGGAGAATGTGAGGTTATGCACATCAGCAGGAAGAATAGAGGAGCTCTATATTATTTAAAAGAAGAAAGACTGTAGGAAGCTACAGAACAGAGAGAGAGTTAGGAGTCCTCATGCATGAATCACAAAAGGTTTAATGGATAATAGAGAAAGCAAATAAAATGTTCTGAAGAAGGGTCACTGGGCTGAAAATGTTAACTCGAATTTCTCTCTACAGATGTTACCAGATCTGCCGAGATTTTCCAGCAATTTCTGTTTTTGTTTAAAGGCATCTAGAACGTTGGTCTCTTTTTTAAATGCAACAGAGTTTAAAAGTAGACCATAGTTCAAAACTATGAACAGTTTTGGGTCTCTTATCTAAGGAAGAATGTACTGGAGTCGGAGACAGACCAGAAAAGCTTAATTATGTTAATACCAGGCCTGGAAGGACTGTCTTATGAGGAGAGTTTGAATAGATTGGGCCTGTACTTAATGGAATTTAGAAGTATCAGAGGCAATCTTGTTGAAATATACAAAGACTCTTACGGTATTTGACATGGTAGATACGGAAAGGGTATTTACCCTTGTGGATGAGTCTAGGTCTAGAGGACGTAATCTCAGAATAAAGAGCTGCACATTTAAAATCAAGATGAGGAGGAGTTTCTTCTCTCAGACTGTAGTGAATCTGTGGAATTATTTATCATATGGGGCTGTCAAAGCTGGGTTGTCCAGTATATTCAAGGCTGAGATTGACAGATTTTGAATCAGTAAGGAAATCAAGGATTATTGGAAAAAGGCAGGAAAGCGGAGTTAAGGATTATCAGACCAGCCACGATCTCATTAAATGTGGAGCAGACTCAGCCTAAATAGCCTACTTCTGATGTTATTGTCAGCTAGCTTAATCTGTCGCTCAAACCTTTGACAAACCATACAGTTGCAAAGTAATCTGCTTCAGATTGGGCAGTCAATTTCAGATTGTGAGGCTAGTTGAGCGTGGCACACTTGTGCATACTGGAAGTTACATATATTAATACACCAGGTTCTGTTTCCTTGTAGACAAAGAACGTGTGCATACAAAGTGCCTGCTTCCAACTAATAAAGTAGCTGACAGCCATTCTCCAGATACAATACAATAAAAAAGTTGTTTTCCTTTTATGCTGATATTTCTTGCAAAGTGCAAGAAAAATGCTTCAGCAAAACGCGTACTATTTTCACCAATTCTCAAGTGCCGTACCACCAAATGAAAAGAAAATGTCCTGTGGAATTAACATTTTTACTGCCCTTTTTTTTTTAAATTAAACCTAACTTATACATCTCCACCACATCCTGCTGAAACCAGGACGTGATTAATTTCAGATGTCCTGATTTGTCCATGAATTTGGATTCGTGATAAGTTTCATTTTGGAGTTTTGAGAGGGGGATGTATTTTTCTTTCAACGACAGTAACGATAACAAGTAACATGGATAATGACAACAGGGAAGGATACTGCACATAACAATGGAGGAAAAATTGGACCAAATCTAAAAAAAAAGAGCCCATGCGTTGAGCTCGTTTGATGGTTGATAAAAGCTATTGCTTTCTTTGGCTGTAAACAGGTGAATTACATGAGCGCTTTATATAATTTTGCTCTTCCATTATTGGAAATTAAGTCCCTGGTTATGTAGATACTCTAAAATAAACAAAAATCTAATAATAAGGAAATATATTCAGTACTCATTTATGCCCTTACCCATAAGTAATGCCAGCAATGGAACATTTTTTGAACTTCATAATGTTACAGGTTAAGGTACCAGTTTTGTCTGAAAATATGTACTTGACCTGAAAAGGAAGAGCAAAAATAAAATTCAAATCTTTCAGAAACCTGTGTTTGAAATGACAGAACACACAGCACTTTTGTTCACACAAAGAAATGTCTGTGCACATATTCTCTCTCTCAGTTGGGGCTGTCCAGGGCTGAAGGTAAAATAAAACGGCTGCCCTGAAGTTTTATTTGACATAAAATGGCTGAAGTAGTTTATTAGCTCAGACAGTAACTTGCACAGTTAGAATCACAGCCTTTGTACAAATGGCAACCAGAAAAGATATTAAAGTGCCTCACAGACATTACACACTCATTAAAGCACCAGATGACAGCTGAAGTCTACACAATTTGAGCTTTAATTCCTGTTTAAATGACACATTCTCATTTCCATTTTCAGTATTTAATAAGTTTACATAACACTTTTTCATTATAATGGCTACATCCTGAACTCTAAGAAGTTATAGTCAGCATATGACAATTTTCCAGGTTCAAGAAAAATAAAATCTAGCTTCTTCCAATTAGAAATTTTGCCACAGATATCAAAAGGTGTTGTGGCCCATCTCTGATTGGTGATGATTCAGCTGGTTATCAGGCCATCTGACAGTAGTGGTATTACAACTACTTTAGTATTGCTAGCCTGATGACAATTTAGGGCAGAGATAGAGTGGAGTCGATAAAGAATACAGGCACCTCGCTGCCACTGCTGATGACTATCCAGTAAACCAAAGTAAAAGTGAGCATGTCAGATGAGGATAGTATAGAATCATAGAATTCCTACACTGTGGAAGCAGGCCATTTGGCCCATTAAGTCCACATCAACCCACTGCTTTCAGACCCACGCACCCACTCTATCCCTGTAACACTGCATTTCCCACAGCTAATCCACGTAACCGGCACATCCCTGAACACTATGGAAAAATTAGCATGGCCAATCCACCTAACATGCATATATCCGTACTTGAATAGTTAACACAGTTATGCCCAATCAATTAATTAATACTGTTGAAAGGTTTCTAACACACATTGGCAAGGTTGTTATGAAGCCAAATCATTATTAATATTTTTCTTCATGTGGAAGGATTATGGATAGTGATGCATGGCACCAGAACTTGTTCCTTTGGAAGGCAGATCATGAAAAGGTCAGTGAGACATTTTTTTGAACAAACTTCTTCAAAGTCATGACTGAGACTAATTTCTTAAGACTGCATAATGGCCATCAGGAATTGCTTTGATTGGAGATTGTTGAGATTTCAGTTGGCCTCAGTCTGTTGAGAAACAGCAGCTATCCAGCTCAGCCTACGCCTTTCTGAGAAACCATTATTGAGAGTTCATGGAGAATTGAAATCCTGACCAAGATGTTCTCCTGAAAAGCACCCAAAAGTGTTCTTCTCAACAATTCCAGAGCAAATTGCATCTGCAAAGATCCCAGTAACTAACTCCTGTGTTTGATAATACCTGTCTACATGTGCCAGGACAGTCACCAGATGCTATTTTGAAAATGTTTTACATTAGCTTTTTTTCACTTCTCACTTTTTCTCTATCTGTGGTGAGTGTGCGCGCATCGGGGTATGTAGAGGAATAACTATTTGGGTTTTCATGTTTTCAAACTGTGTGTTAACTAGCTCTGTATTTTAGCTGAGTAAATTTTGTTTTGTAATAAATCAATACTTTTGTTGGTTATTAAAGAAGGCTTGTTGATGAATCTTTTTATTGTGAACCTAATATATAGAAGATATCAACTGGCCATATCAGCACTTGTTAAATATATGCTGTGACCAATGGAGTAATGCGACCAGAAAGTCACAGTGCATTCCTCCAACCTCAATTGTAACAAAGTTTACAGGTGAATGATTGTGTTATGGAGAGGAGTTCAAAATCCCTCCTCCCCCCTGATAATTAAATCGAAACACAAGCCCCCAATCTGTTATGGCGGGATTAGAGGTTCCTTTCTAATAATTAAATCTTAAACACCCAGAGAAGCTTAGCCTCGTCTTTATAATCTGTTAAAAACAGTGGTTAAATGAAAAAAAAATCCCCGATATTCACTTTATAAGTAACAAGTAACAATTTATTTATTTAACCCCAACAGTGAACAAATTAACAGAATTATTAACAAACTGAACAATTCTCCCTTAACTACTAACTATTCCCAAACTGAAATTCTACCAGTACGCTGTTCCAAGAAACACAAATCCCACTTATATAAACCCAAGTAATAAGAAAATAAATTAAAACTAAGTCTCTCAAAATCCACACGCCTTTCTTCTGCTGATCTGAAGTCATAAATGCATTTCTTTCGCTGATCCGGTTGTCAGGGATGTTTTGTCTGTGAAGTGTTCTGTAAGGGCTCTTAGCTAGAAGTGCCGTGGTACCTTTTATGGATGCATGTGTTTTCTTAGACAGCTTAGCGATTTCTTGTGAGAGCTAGTTGCTTACTTCTCAGATGGCGGTTTGCTGTCACACCAATTTTCAAAATCCCTCTCCTTATTTACCTTGGATGACATATCAACTTTCTTACAATAAGCACTGGTCCGGAGGATTGTCAAAACCATCAGATTTACATTCAATTGGCTTTCAATTGCTAAGTGTTTGCTTTCAATTAAGTGGCTGATTCCAGCTAGTTGCCAAAACATCAAAACAGGCCTAAGGTTTCAAATCACACAGCCAATTGATACATGTTTCAATTTCAGAGCTGGCTACACATCTTCAGCTACATACAGACACTTTTTTTTTTGTACAAATCTCTAAGCTTACAAAACTACTTTGCTTCTTAAAAGGAAGCAGACACACCTCTCTCATCATTTTTTTCCAACAAAAAAATTGTAGCTTCCTGCCTTCCAATTCATGATTACTGTACACAACTTCGTAACAGATAGAAATTAAAAAGTATTAGCATGCACCTTGTTTGTTAAATTGAATCAACATATTAAAAGATGTCTGTTAAAAGCCATACATAATTCAGTTGTTACAGTAGAGTGAAGTTATGCTGCTGCAAAATTTCTCAGAGATGATAGAAAGCGTTCATTCTGCAAGATAATATTCAAGTTAAGTTTAGGATACACAGTTGTGGTTAGATCCACAACTGAAGTGGTCCTTAACTGTGTAATTTAGAACTCTTGTTTTACATACAACATTTAAAATGGTAAAAGTTTTAGCCAATGTCTACATTAAGTTTCAAATTAAAAACAGCAAAACCAAAGAAAATGCAAACATTTTTTGTTTAAAGAAGTAAAAGGTAAAAGCACTTTGATAGCTGGGCAATGGATGTAAAGGTGTAAATGCATGTAGTTTGCAGACTAAGGTGTCATTTCACAGACACGCCTGAAATAATTAGACTTGTGTTACTTGATAGCTAATTTACTGCAGCTCAAAGTACGCTTTAATAGTACCATGACTGTCATCAGGATTGGACAGCATTTTTGCTCTGACATTAAAAGACAGTCAAAGCTAAAAGCAACAAACCTTCAAAATAAGAGAATGAACTTGCACTTATATAACACATTTGAGAGAAAAACACTCTTGGCAACAGCACAAGAGATGGACACATTAGGAAGAGTGGTTAAAAGAAGGATAGTTAGGTGAAGCAGCAGACAGTTTTATGGTGGGAATTCCAGATTTTACGACCTGAATGGCTGATGGAATGGGCACTAATTGGCAGAGTAAGGAGTCGGATTTGCAGAACAGAGTCAATAGAATGATACATCCTTACAATGCAAGGAACTTCCTCAAAACTAATAAGTTTCTATTCATGAAGAGAACAATCAAAGTTCCACAAAATAACAAATATACAGTGCAAGAAATCTGATTTCTCAGAACTTGCTGAAAATTTCAAATTCAAAGAATGCACATTTTTAAAACACGTATGGAAACAGTCATAAAGCCATAAACACAAAAATGTTTGTTGCAGGGAACTTGTAACAATGAGGTGCCGAAGTTTTATTGTAAATATTTTAAACATTTTAATATGCAAATTAATTCAAGGCAGACCAAAAGCAAAATATTCTCCTGGAATTAAAAGCATCCAGTATCTATTCAATGAAACACAACATTGAAAAATTCAGAAAAACACGGTAGATGTCTCCCACCTGGCCAAGTTCTTCGTTCAGATTAGAGGTTCTGGCCATTGCAGGCATGTCCGTTTCTGGATGGTACATATCCATATCCTACAACATCGTAGGACAAATTAGACTTTTGATTCTAATTCAAAACCCTTTACATGAATTATCAATTTCCAAGGTAAACACTGAATAGGCAAAAGTAATAATTTGTTTCCATATCCAAAGGCACATTTATACATTTTAATTTGGTTCAAAATAATTATTAAATATTGTGCATTTATAGAGCTTCCCTCAAGCACTAGAAAAATATAGCAAATAAAACTGAAAATGCAATTTTTATGAAGAAGCTGATCAAAGTATTAGTTATGCAAACAATTTTGATATTTTCAAAAAGGTATTTTTCGATTTTTGGAAAGAAAGAAAAATAAAGTTTGCTCCCTTCTTCAAGGTCATTCCTTCCTGAAGTATAGTGAAAGAGGAGGCTGACAGCTGATCCTATAGAGGTTTATAAAATCATGAAGGGTATAGATAAGGTAACTGGCAGGTGTCCTTTCTGTAGTGTGAGGATTTCAAGACTGGGAGGCATATTTTTAAGGCGAGAGGAAAAACATCGAGAAAAGACTTGAGGGGCTTTTTTTTTTTAAAACACAGAGTGGTTTGTGTGTGGAATGAACTTCCAGAGGAAGTGGTGGATGCAGGTACAGTTACAGCATTTAAAAGACATTCAGATAAGTACGTGGATAAGAAATGTTTGGAGGGAGATGGGCCAAGCGCAGACAGGTGGGGCTCATTTAGTTTGGGATTATGGTCAGGTTGGACCACAGGGTCTGTTCCAATGCTGTATGACTCTATGACTATGGTTCTATAATCAGAGGTTACATTAAGAAGGCATGTAATAAATGGTAAGTTTGCATAGGCACACCCCAGGAAGTGTATATCAAAAGCAGGAACCAACAATTTCCCTCTAAATAGGGGCTTGATACAAAAATTCAGTTCTCCTACTGTCAGCTAAGTCAGCACAGACCAAGAGCCAAAACTTTCCAAGACAACAAGGTGCAGGGCTGGATGAACACAGCAGGCCAAGCAGCATCATAGGAGCAGAGAGGCTGACGTTTCGGGCCTAGACCCTTCATCAGAAAAGGGGGAGGGGAAGGGGGTTTTGAAATAAATAGGGAGAGAGTGGGAGGCGGATAGAAGAGGGATAGAGGAGAGGATAGGTGGAGAGGAAACAAACAGGTCGAAGAGGCGGGGATGGAGCCAGTAAAGGTGAGTGTAGGTAGGGAGTTAGGAAGGGGATAGGTCAGTCCAGGGAGGACGGACAGGTCAAGGGGGCGGGATGAGGTTGGTCGGTAGGAGATGGAGGTGCGGCTTGAGGTGGGAGGAGGGGATAGGTGGGAGGAAGAACAGGTTAGGGAGGCAGGGACGAGCTGGACTGGTTTTGGGATGCGGTAGAGGGAGGGGAGATTTTGAAACTTGTGAAATCCACATTGATACCATTGGGCTGCAGGGTTCCCAAGCGGAATAGGAGTTGCTGTTCCTGCAACCTTCGGGTGGCATCGTTGTGGCACTGCAGGAGGCCCAGGATGGACATGTCGTCTGAGGAATGAGAGGGGGAGTTGAAATGGTTCGCGACTGGGAGGTGCAGTTGTTTATTGCGAACCGAGCGTAGGTGTTCTGCAAAGCGGTCCCCGAGTCTCCGCTTGGTTTCCCCGATGTAGAGGAAGCCACACCAGGTACAGCGGATGCAGTATACCACATTGGCAGATGTGCAGGTGAACATCTGCTTGATGTGGAAAGTCTTCTTGGGGCCTGGGATGGGGGTGAGGGAGGAGGTATGGGGGCAGGTGTAGCACTTCCTGCGGTTGCAGGGAAAAGTGCCGGGTGTGGTGGAGCTGAAGGGGAGTGTGGAGCGGACAAGGGAGTCACGGAGAGAGTTGTCCCTCCGGAAAGCAGATAAGGGTGGGGAGGGAAAGATGTCTTTGGTGGTGGGGTCGGATTGCAGATGGCGGAAGTGTCGGAGGATGATGCGTTGGATCCGGAGGTTGGTGGGGTGGTACGTGAGGACGAGGGGGATTCTTTTTTGGTTCTTATTGCGTGGACGGGGTGTGAGTTATGAGGTGCGGGAGATGTGGGAGACACGGTTGAGGGCGTTCTCGACCACCGAGGAGGGGAAGTTACGGTCCTTGAAAAACGAGGACAACTGAGATGTACGGGAGTGGAATGCCTCATCCTGGGAGCAGATGCGGCGGAGGCGAAGAAATTGGGAATAGGGGATAGCATTTTTGCAGGAAGGTGGGTGGGAGGACGAGTATTCTAGGTAGCTGCGACCTGTCCGTCCTCCCTGGACTGACCTATCCCCTTCCTAACTCCCTACCTACACTCACCTTTACTGGCTCCATCCCCGCCTCTTCGACCTGTTTGTTTCCTCTCCACCTATCCTCTCCTCTATCCCTCTTCTATCCGCCTCCCACTCTCTCCCTATTTATTTCAAAACCCCCTTCCCCTCCCCCTTTTCTGATGAAGGGTCTAGGCCCGAAACGTCAGCCTCTCTGCTCCTATGATGCTGCTTGGCCTGCTGTGTTCATCCAGCCCTGCACCTTGTTGTCTCGGATTCTCCAGCATCTGCAGTTCCTACTATCTCTGAGCCAAAACTTTCCACATGGCCAAATGAATAAACTCCAACTCATTAGGAAGCTAGGAATCAAATTACAATATCTGTCTGAGTACATTATCTGGACAAAGTATTTTAAAAATACACATACCCAGTTAATAAAGAGTGCTTGAGTAAATTTGACAACTTCCAAAGTTACAAGCAGGCTGATTGGAATTAGATTATTATAGAGAATGATGAAGGTAAGAAGGTTGTACCCAAAATTAGCTGTGTCAGTACCTATGAAGAGAAACAAAGTTGCAATTAATTGCACTATACAAAGATCAGAACAAAATTTGAACACATCATGTGGAAACACTTATGTATAATTTTTGAACCTGTACTTACAAAATTGAATAATGCAAAAGTATTTCAAGATTTAGCCACAGCGTAGGACTCCTGGCTGCAAAGTGGGTGCAACCTTGAATTATTTAAAATACCCCAGAATTTGCAGTTGTGGTAATGGTAAAACAGTCAGGATTTACTATCATTACAACTGTGAAAGTGACAGCAATTCTGGTGTCTGCATGTGCACAATTAGATGCACGAAGTTCCATTCAGCAATGCCTTGCTCCTGCACAGGGTGCACTGCTGATGTCTCCGACAATGGTAATCTTTATAAATCACCTGCAATATCATAAACTTCAACTTTCATAATGTAATGTTGCAATAAAATCAAAAAATAATTACACATAATTCAGCAAAATGTGATTGAATATTTAACATTTCATGTTATAACAACTCAACATCTCTGTCCACAAAAAGCTAATTCCATTTTTCCACATCATGATTAAATTCCATACGTTTTTAAAGCAAAAAAATTCTTTAATAGATTCTTCAACCTTCTACCTTATTCACATTTGCATGACCTAATCTAATGTATGCCGTTTCTAAAATTTATAAAACATTAATGATAATCAGTTCATTTTACGTCCTGGTTTGCTGTTGGTGACAATTCGTCAATGTGATTATCTGATCAGCCTTCTTGTTGACAGCACTTTTGCTGGACACCTGAAGATCCCATAGACCAGACACCAGAATCAAACTAACACTGGGAAAAGGGAAATTCATGCCAAAAAAAAAAATCTTTCTTTAAGGTTCTCTGCTGAAAACAAAATCCAGGCTAATTTCTTCCTTTACTTTAGTTCAAAGATAAAAAACTATGAAACACTCAGAGTTGCCAGCACTAGTTTGTTACGGACTGAATAGGAGTGAGAAGGTTGAATTAGTATAAAAGAGAAGTCTCAGGCTCCTACATTAACTGGAAATGGCAAATGATATTGGTAGAACAAAATTGCTCTTTCTCCTAAGAGATTCTGATTAAGCGGAGGAGTATTTTTCACTCAAAATATTTCAGCTGTTCTCCACAAGGCAACAACATGATGGTTGGATTACTTGCATGTCTAAAACCAATTCCACAAAACCTTTTTTGTAGTTTTGCCGTGAGTTATATTTTAGTACTTCCTCACTTTCATGCTTCTTAGGACTTCAATATTTATTCACAATTTCTAAAACAGAAGAGAAGCAACATCAGTCTGGATTTTGCCATAGCAATGATAGCAAAATGTCAGTGTTTGCAATCATTATCCTCTGAAACTGACATAATTTCTGCAGTTTACACATTGTAACTAATGCAGAAGCTATTGTCAGCAATAGTACACTTCTTCAGAGGGCGTGCTGTTGAAGATGCCAAGAGTCCAATCAAATTGGAATTGTTGGTCTGAATGTTGGTCATTGGTGGGTAAGAGAGTCTAATCTTTTTATACAAATTTGATTTTCTTTTTAAGATGACATTTAACTGAAATCCACACTTTCAATTCTCGAGTCAAGAGCCTTAAGCATGGTTTTAACAAGGTCTCTAGTGGAAGCGCAATCAGGTTTGGCTGATTAAGTAAGCATATGAAACCAGTTCCTCTGTAATTGAATCTACTAGGCCTTTGTATGGCGAACATCTAAAACTGTCTTATTGCGACTGAATGCTTCGAGTTTGGCTTCCAAAAGAAGTATCGAAACTTGGTGATTAAGGGAGAAAAGGGAAGAAGGGAAAGAGGTGTTCCTTTGTCTTTGCTCTGTCTGACTTTATCAGCCTCCAGGAATTGGCTCTTATTCTGTTACAGGAGAAAAAGCTGCTTATTTGGTGAGTATCTTTTCAGAGAAGAAGGATTTTTCTATTCCTAAGGTTCCAAACAGTATAGAAACTGGCAGTATGGTTACTAAAACATATAAAAACATAAGTAAATATATAATTGAATAAAATAATTAAGTAATTGCTGAGAATACTAAACAATCAGCAATCTAATTACTAATTAAATAATTTGTATTTGTTAACATCCAACATCATGTTCTGGAATCAACCAGAGAGCTGCCTATACTGGGATTATGCAACAAGACAGGATTTATTAATGATCTCATAGTGAAGGTGCCCTTAGGTGACAACTATCATTATATGATTGAAATTTACTGAAGGAGAGAGGAATTAGATTGCACAGAAGACTGGTTGGCTAAAAAGAAACAGAAAAGTTGGCTAAAATGGGCCTTTAGTTTGGATGTAAGTAGTACGCCACAGTGACTGATGCTAGGACTGCAACCATTTAGTTTATAGCAATGACCTGGATAAAAGGGACTTAAGTTATGGTTGCCAAATTGGTTGACACAAAAATTAGTAGGAAATTAGTTTGTAAAGAGAACGTAAGAAGGCTACAAAAAGATACTGGTAGTCTAAGAGAGTGAGCAAAGATATAGAAAATGAAGTTTAATGCAGGAAAATGTGAAATTTTCAATTTTGATGGGAAGAATAACAATGCATATTATCGAAATGGAAATTCTAGAGCTCCAAGATGGAGGGATATCTGGCTATCCTAGTGCATGAATCACAGAAATATATGGACATGTTACAAAAGTCAGTATGCAAAAAACAGCAAATAAAGAAACAGCAAAGGATCAAAAAAAGCTAACAGAACATTTACTGTGAGGGGAATTTAATACAAAAGTAGGCTTATAATACTTCCATGACACAAGGCATTGATGAGATCTGGAGTACTCTGCACAGCATTGGTCACCTTAATTAAAGAAGAATGTAAATGCACTGGAAGCAGTACAGAGACTGTTTACCAGACTAATACCTGGATTGAGCAGGTTATCTGAACAGCAAAACTTAGACAAGGCAGACTTGAATCTGCTGGAATTTAGAAAGGCAAGACTGGATCATACAAGATCTTGCGGGAACTCAACAGAGTAGATGTGGAACCAATGCTCTTATATAAAGAGTCTAACAATAGAGGGTCACTGTATAAAAATCAGGAATTGCCCATTTAAAATAAAGAGACAATCTTTTTTTCCCAGGAGGGTTGAGCATCTTTGGAACTGTCTTCCCGAAAAGGATCGGAAAGCAGTAACTTGAACATTTTCAAGGCCGAAGCAGATAGATACTTGTTATCCAGGGAGGTGAAAAGTTATCAAAGGTAGACAGGATTAATGATTTGAGGTATCAGATCAATCATGATCTTAGAAAGTGACAGAGTAGGCAAAAGAGGCTGAATAACTTACTTCTGCCCTGTGTTCACGTAATGTTCGTAACTATTTCATTGTGAGATCACTTAGCATTGTGTATAGTGTGCTGCTTTCGCTGTTAGAATACTAGTCTTCCTATGTTGTAGCAATGAGTCAGGATTTGCTCATGGCACGCTCTTTGACAAACCTCATTGAGCCAGTTGGCCCCTTGCTTGATTGCAACAGTAGACTGAGAAATATGCTTGGCTTGCAGATCACAACACTTCAGGTGCAGATTCAGATTGCTTTTAAATGAATTGAGTGCGTCCACCTCAACCATCAAACCGGGCATTGAATTCAGACAACCACCAACTTCCGGGTGGAAAAAATTCTCCTTGCCCAGTGAAGAAATCCATTTATATACCTTCTTCACCACTTTATCTACTTGCCCCACTACATTCAGCCACTGTGGGCATGCACTCCAAGGTCTCTCACATCCTCTATCCTGCTCAAAGCCCTCCTATTTATAATTTAAACTCCTGTTTTGTTTGCCCCTCCACAAATGCAAATCTTTGCACTCTTCTGGGCTGAATTCTATTTGTCACTTATCCATCCACTTGCCCAAACCACAGATTATTTTCCTGAAGTCAACACTGTTAACGACACACCAATTTTTGTGTCATCTGCAATACTCCCAAACGTGCCTCACATATTTAAGTATAAAGCATTAAGTATATAACACAAACAGCAACGGACCCAAGATGGAGTTCTATGAAACACCAGTGGAAATCACTTTTCATTCAGAAAAAGATCTGTTACCTTTTTCTGTCTGCCACCAAGCCAATTTTGAATCCAACACACCATATTGCTCTATATGCCATCAACTTAATTTTTTTTGACCAGTTTGCTGAAGGATCTTGTCAAATGCCTGACTAAAATCCACGTACACAATATCTATTACACTATCCTCATCAATCCTCCTTTACACTTCATGAAGGAAAATCAATTAAGACACGACCTTCCTTTAACAAACTTATACTACTGCTGATTAGTCTCTGACTTTACAAGTAGCAATTAATTTGAGTAATTTGCCCATCAAGGTCAGACTGACTGGCCTACAAGTATTTGGCCTATCCCTCACACCCTTTTATGTACAATGATACAACTTTCACAGACCTTCAATCCTCTGGTACCTTGCCTGTATCTAGTGAGTGTAGGAAAACAATCCTTGGACCATCTTTATTTCTTCCTTGCCTTTTTTAAACAGCCTAGGATGCAATTCATCTGGCCCAGGTTATTTATCCACCTTCGAGTAGGTCACTCTCTCCTGTACTTCCCTTCACATTGTGCTTTTTAAAAGTAATTTTTCACAAACCTCCTTTTCAACTAGTGCGTCTACATCATTCATCTTCTTTGTGAGGGCAGAGACAAAACACTCAGTAAGAACTTTGCCCACATCTTCTGCATCTGCACTTGAGTTACCATGTGTATCTCTGATAGGCCTAACCATTTCCTTGGTAAGTCCTCTTGTTGTTAACATATTGATAAAACATCTTTCCTTTTTTCCTTAATTTTAAAAATCGGGCAATTATTCTTTCATATTGTCTCTTGCTTTCCTAAATTTCCATTTTCACCTTACCCCCGTACTTTGTAAACTCCTCTAAGCTTCCAAAATATTATTTGCTTTGAGATTGTCATAAGCTCTATGTTTCTGCTTTATTTCACAATGTATGTTTCTGGATAATTGGGGAATTGTAGATTTTGCACTACCACCCTTTATCTTGTGGGCCATATCTACACAGTGCCCGTAGAAGCTAGTTTTTAAAAACCTTCCAATGATTTGCCACTGACATTCTTTCAAGTAGCACTGTTTTCAAATTTTTGGACTGCTGCCCTCTTGCACGGTTTTTAAAAGTCCTCAGTGTGACGTTGGAACTTCTGTTTTAAACAAGGATTGCAGAGTGGTCACTCTCACCAGTACTCTGATTTACAGATGCATCTGTGACTGGTGGATTGGTGAGGATCATATCAAGTAAATCTTGCCCTTTTAGTAGTTGTCTCAACATCTTTCACAAGCCCAGTCGAGAGTTCAGTCCTTCAGGATCCTACTGCTCTGCTGTTGTGCTGCTGAGCCACTCTTGGTGATGGACACTGATGGCCCTCATTCAGATTACATTTTGTCATCTTTCAATTGGTGCTGAACAGGTGATTTTCATGCCTATGATTAAGCTGATGTGACAAACGAAGGCTGTAGGAACAGCACCTCATTTCGCTTGGGAACCCTGCAGCCCAATGGTCTCAATGTGGACTTCACAAACTTCAAAATCTCCCCACCCCCGACCACATCCCAAGACCAGCCCAGCTCGTCCCTGCATCCTTGACCTGTCCGTCTTTTCTCCCACCTAACCACTCCTCCCACCTCATTGACCAACCCCCACCCCCACTTCCTATCTACTAGCCTCATCCCAGCCTCCTTGACCTGTCCGTCTTCCCTCCCACCTACCCGCCCCTCCCTTCCAACTGACCAACCCCCATCCTGAACTCCCTACCTACACTCACCTTTACTGGCTCCATCTCCGCCTCCTTGATCTGTCCGTCTTCTCTCCGTCTATCTGCTCCTCTATTCACCATCCATCATCACCTCCCCCTCTCCCTATTTATTTCAGAGTTACCTTCCTCTGCCCCATTTCTGAAGAAGGGTCCAGACCCAAAACGTCAGCTTTCCTGCTCCTCTGACGCTGCCTGGCCTGCTGTGTTCATCCAGCTCTACACCTTGTTATCTCAGACTCCAGCATTGGCAGTTCCTACTATCTCTCTGTCAGAAGGACTTTGTCAGGTCCAGAGACCAAGTTCACCTTTGATTCGGCAAATGCCTTCTCAAACTCCAAGTACATACATCTACAGGTCCCCTTGTATCCATTTTAAATGCTACTTAAGCAAACAACTCTAATTAGTCAGTTAAACATAATTTACATTTTCAGTTCTAAGGAAGGGTCACTGGACTTGAAAGATTAACTGTTTTCTCTCCACAGATGCTGGAAGACCTGCTGAGTTGCTCCAGCAATTTCCAATTTTGTTTCAGATCTTCAGCATCCACACTTTCTAACTTTCACCAAACCATGTTGACTGTGCCTGATCCCGTTATGATTTTCTAAGTACCCTTCCATAACCTCCATAATAGTGGATTCTACCAATTTCCCACGACAAATATTCAGTTAACTGGCCTATATTACCTAGCTTTCTATTTATCTTATATTATCCTGTATTCTTTGTTGTCCAATATTTAACAAATGCAATCGGGAAATAACTGAACCTAGTACTAGACTCACAAACTAAGACTTACTGTGGACTATTGTTCAAGGTTGAGTTTTGTAGAACCTCCAAGGAGGAGGCCTTTTGTGTCAGTGAATGATATCTCAACATGTTAAAAAAAATTGGATACAGTAAATAAAGAACAAGACTTTTCTTTTAAACTAATCCTTATGCTATGAGAAATTTTTATGGTATTAATAATCCTTACCAATGAAGCTCAGGTACCAATCTGAATTACTGTGCTTCTTGTTCCAAATCTCGGCGCCAGCAGCACTTATCAAAGACATAGCCACTAGAATGCAGAAGAGAACCAGTATCTGTACATTTGTAACCCTTTCAACATTGGATCTCTTCAAGGGTGCTTTCGTAGAGTTCTGCATTTTGAGAAAACACACCAACAAAAATAGTTGACATATAATCATACTTTTCAAAATCTATAATCCCTCCCATTTTGAAATTAATATCCCAAGGCCAACAGATATATCTTTCAAATCTTTTGGAAAATTCAAAGTTCTATTTCATAAGCTTCTGTAATATTCAATCAGCAAAATAGACCACAAGTATAAATTGCACGAAAACACTGACGCTTCTGCCTCACAGTTCATTGATCTGCAAATTTATGAATTTGCTCACTGTTTTCCTACAAAACAATTTGATAAAACCAATGGATTCTGGACACAAATGAATCTGAAAAATAACATTTAATCCAAGGAAGGTCAGCATTTGGGCACTTTTCAAAATAAAAGCTGCTCTCAAACATTTTCAGATAATTTTCAAACATGAATCCCAATTCAAATGCAAAATTGAGAAGCATGAGTTATGGAATTCAGAAGATATGCTTAGAAGAGTAAATGATGCTACATACTCCAGTATCTACATCACAAAATATTTTTACTTGCATAGGCATTTAGGGAATCACTGGACCAAATTCAAACGTTGATGTTTGTCTTATTCCATACACTCTGCACTCACAGCTCAAGTGGCAGATCCGTACAATGGTAACTGTAATATTACTCCTTATTACTCAACCAAATCAGCATGCAGTGGGTTTTTTTTTGTTTTCACCTATTGAGGGCATGAAGTTGCATGTTGATATTGTGTCTAATAAACTTTGGTGGAACTAATGAATGATACCACTTCATTACAATTTGTACATATTTATTTTCATTTTCATAGCATTTTCTTCACCAGTATTAATCGTGCTTAGAAACAGAAAACAGGAGCAGTTGGCAAGTTGGCCAATCTATCCAGTTTCACCATTCAATGTGATCATAGCTGATCCAATGTCTCAATGCCACACTCTCCCAATACTCCTTCACACCTTTAGCATCCAAAAATAAATCTCTTTCTTTCTTGAACATATTCAGCGATTTGATCTCAACAGCCTACTGTGGTAGGAAATTCCATAGGTTTCAACACCCTCTGGAGTGAAGAAATTTCTCCTCATTTCAATCTGCAATGGGTGCCCCATATCTTGGTATCATGATAACTGGTTTTCGAAGGGCCCTTGTGGCACAGTGGCCCTACCTCTGGGCCAGAAAGTAATTTTTGAGCACATATACACCCTGCTACTATCCCACCCAACAGGGAAACATCATTGATTCATCCAGTATGTCCAGCTGCGTCATAATAATATGTATTTCAATGAGATCCTCTCTTATTCATATTCTTATAAACTTCAGTGAATACAGACCCAGTCATCCCAATCTCTCCTCATATGACAATCATGCCAGAAATCAGCCTGGTGAACCTTTGTTGCACACCCTCTATAGCAAGTATATCTTTTCCTTAGGTAAGGAGACCAAAACTACATACTGTACTGCAGGTGTGCAGTCTCACCAAGGTCCTGTAAAATTGTCATTGTGGATTTTTTGCACCTGTATACACTCTTGCAATAAACATCAACAAACCAATTGCCTTCCCAAACTGCTGACGGCGCCTGCATGTTTGCATTCAGTGACCAGTGTACAAGGAAACCCAGATCCATTTGTACATAAATATTTCCCAGTCTATCACCACTGAAATATTATTCTGCTGTTCAGTTTTTCATACCCAAGTGAACAACTTCTTACAACCACATTACACTCCATTGCCCACACATTCAACTTGTTTAAATAGCCTTTTGGGGACATGTCCATACTATGTCCCAGACAACACATCATCACTGGGCAGTCCTGTTCAACCAGCAGGACAGACCCTGCAGAAGTGGGAGTACAGTGCTATGCAGTCAGGAGGGAGTTGTCCTGGGAGTCCTCAACATTGTCTGGATATCCAAGGTTTAAAACAAGTAATAGGATTTTTTCCAAAGTGGAAGAAATGTCCAAAATACAGGTGTTGTACTTAAGTTTTGGCCAGACACTGAAAATGAACATTAAGAGGTTGTGAGGACAAAGAAGCATTTGACATCATAGCTGCTTTTCTGGGAAACAGTTTTGCACAGAAAAGAATTTCTGTTGCTGCACTTGAGATTCGAGGAGAATTTAATGACAAAAAAACTGATGAGAAAAAGGCAGGTCATGCCTGACAAATCCGTCAAAATTCTTTGAAGAGGTAACTAAAACAACTCTTCAGAGGACGGCAGCGCATCACGAATCACCCTTTAATTTACAATTGCATATCTTTTGACAATAACTCTGTCTCACAGAGTCAGGCATTCAGGGGGCCCAATATTCCTGACATTCATCCTTTTATGTCAGTCAGATCTCCCTGTTTGGACCAGATTAACAGCCCCAAACAGGGTATTCATATTCTAGGAGATGTCGCTGGCTGACCTCATTACAATCACGACAGTAATGAGCAAGTTAGACAATGGAGAGCTAGTAGACATGATCTATTTAGATTTCCAAAGTGCCGTACAGGAGGCTGCTAAGTAAGGTAAGAGCCCTCAATGTTTGGGGCAATGTACTGGCATGGATAGAGGATTGGCTGACTGGCAGAGAGTGAGAATAAAGAGCTCTTTTTCAGGACTAATGGAGTTCTGCAGGAGTCAGTATTGAGACCACAACTATTCATGTTCTTTATTAGCAATCTGGACAAAGGAACTGAGGGCATTGTTGCCAAGTTTGCACATGACATGAAGCGAGGTGGAAAGACAGGTAGTGGTAGCGTTGAGGAAGCAGTGAAGCTGCAGAAGGATTTGGACGGGTTAGTAAAGTGGGCAAAGAAGTAGCAGACGGAATATAATGTGGGAAAGTGTAAGGTTTTGTCCTTTGATAGGTAAAATACAGGCGTAGACAACTTTATAAATGATGAAAGGCTTTGGAAATCTGAAGCATTCAGGACTTATCAGTCCTAGTTCAGGATTATTTTAAGGTTCACCGATTTAGTGGCAGTTAGGAAGGCAAATACAATGTTAGCATTCATTTTAAGATGGCTAGAATACTAGAGCAGAGATGTACTACTGAGACTGTATGAGGCTCTGGTCAGACCACCTTTGGAATATTTTGAGCAGTTTGGGTCCCGTATCTAAAAGAAGGATGTGCTGGTCTTGGAGGAGGTCTAGAGGTTTACAACAATGATCCTGCGAATGAAGGGCTTTTCATACAAGGAGCAGTTGAGGACTCTGGGTCAGTTCTTGATGCAGTTTAGAAAGATAAGGGGGGGTATCCAATTGAAACTTACATAATACTGAGAGGTCTGGACAGAATGGGACATGGAGACGATATTTCCACAAGTAAGAAAGATAAGGGCCTGAGAGCACAGCCTCAGAGTGAAAGGACAGCCCTTTAGAACTGAGATGGGGAGGAATTTCTCCAGCCAGAAGGTGGTGAATCTGTGGGATGCACTGCCACCGAAAGCTGTGGAGGCTAAGTCATTGAGTGTATTTAAGACAGAGATAGATAGGTTCTTGATTAGTAAGGAGATTAAGGTTATCGGGAGAAGGGAGGAGAATCAGCCATGATTGAATGGTGGAGCAGATTTGATGGGCCAAATGGCCTAATTCTGCTCTGATATCTTATGGTCCACAAAATGTAAAAAATGGTAGCTGTTGGTCAGATTTGAGAAAGACAAGCTGCTATCATGATGAAAGATCTGAAAGAACGAAGACTTTCACTGAAATAGTGGGCTTGAAAAATTGGTAGAATGCTATTTTTAAGTCAGCGTTACTTCTTGAGATGCAGGTACCATAGGTAAGGCCAACATTGGTTGCTTATCCTCAACCAACTTCAAAGAGGTGGTTGAATGCTGCCTTCTTGAACTGCTACATTCTATTTGGTATAAGTACAACCCTATACTGTTGTTAAGAAGGAAACTCGAGGATTTAGAATCAGAAACTTCTACAAGGACCAACTCAGGGGTGTTATGAAATATCCTCAATTTACCTGGACTACTGCAGCTCCAATAGTCAAGAAACACAACACCATTCAGTACAAAGTAGACTATTTGGTAGGCATCATCTTCAATACTCAATACTTCAACAGAGACAAACAATGGCAACTATACACAACATTCACAAGATGCACAGCAATAACTCCCATGGTTCCTCCAACAGTACTTTTAAACCTGCAATCTCTGCAACCTAAAAGGACAATGGCAGTAAATGCATGGGAACATCATCACTTACAAAGTTCTCCTCCACACATAACTTGAAACTACATTGCTGTTCACTATAGGGAACTTTTGGAACTCCCTCTCTAACAGCACAGTTGGGTGCCTACCACATGGACTGCAACTATTCCATAAAGCAGCTCACCACCTTCTCAAAACCAATTACAAATACTGGCCTAACCAGCAACGTCCACATTCTATGAAAGGATAACAAAGAGTAAAGGGCTTTTTCATCAAATGTAAGTGGTAAGTGATGTGATGTAATGCCTTATGCTGGTCAAATGAACCACTAAATAATCTAAGACAAGCTGCCCACTAGTAATTCCTTCTGCTATCAAAAGCAAGTGCAGCATGACAGCACTTGTGCTCAGTGCAATAACTACGATGTTTTGTTGGGTTCTTGATAATACTTGAGGACATGTAGTGAATTCACTCAATTCATAGGGACTCAGTGTTCTCTTACAGAATGCTCCCTTTTACCAAGCAGAAGAGCAGTATCTGAAAGAAGTCCTACAAATGTTACAGGACCACGTAATTAAAGCAAAGCTCATATTGAACTAAACAAACCCAGATTCCACAGAATTTAAATATGATCTTAGAATTAATCTCAGTTTTAAAACATCATCATGACAGGTCACAAAAAGATTTAATTATTTCAACTTTCTCAACTCCATTAAATAAACAAAATTGTTCACATTTAACACACAGAATTTGAAATGAAAACTCAAATTATTTCTCACTTAAATGTGGTACTTGAGTCTGTGTGGGAAAAGTGGTTTTATTTTCCACCATATGCCTAAATATCTCTGCGCTTTCTAATTTATATTTCATGTTCCTCTCCCTACAGTGGAACTGTAGTTTCAGCAGCAGGTTAACTGACTCACAAACCATCACGCGGACAACTCTGTTTGGTTAAGCTTTGGACCCCTTACCACAAAATACAATTAAATTCTGCCACATTTCCACGTGCACAAAACAGCACAGGATACAGATTATCCAAACTGACCTTTCTCGGTCTTCTCTCCATTTGAGGGATTGCTTTAAATTTGTGTTAGCCAGGGAGAGTGCATTAACACCACTACACATAGAATTTGTGCACCGATGTCATTATTAACTAATAAATTTTGTTCACATTTTGACAGCTTTAGAACCAAGCACAGAAGGAAAACTTTGTCTGTCGTTTGTCTAAGCATGAGAAATGGTTTGTAAAGTGAATCCTTCGTCCTGGACAACCAGCATGATATCCAGCCAGATGTTCCACCAATCAATTAGTGAATGGCACCAGCCTTATGATGGATTCAATTGATTTTTTTTTAAACCATAACTGTGAACTTTTGTATGGCAAATTCTTGTTAGTCAACAGTTAAAAATATTCACAGTATCCATTACAGATCATGAGGACCCTTATTAACAGGTAAAACAATTCTGTCCCTCCTTAACCAAAAAGATAAATGGACAGTTCCAGGTTTTGAAATCAATGCATGGCCTGAGCTATGAACATGGAAATTTTATGACATGGGAGATTATTCAGCTCAACATATGATTTATGGACCATAATACAAAATGTACAGTGTAGTAGACATATTATTCATATTCAGTAAATTAAAAGTAGCAACATATTGTAACCATTTATACAGGATCATAACCGCGCAATCCTCACTGTTTTATTTTTATTTTAATATTTGATTATCACAATGTTATGAATTACAGTTACTTACTTTATTGGTATTATCACAATTCAGCACTATTGCTGTGATAATTTTCCAATAAGCCGATTATCTATCATTCAATCAATATTAGAACATAGAACATAGAACATTACAGCGCAGTACAGGCCCGTCGGCCCTCAATGTTGCGCCGACCTGTGAAACTAATCTGAAGCCCATCTAACCTAAACTATTCCATCATCATCCATATGTTTATCCAATGACCATTTAAATGCCCTTAAAGTTGGCGAGTATACTACTTTTGCAGGCAGGGCATTCCACGCCCTTACTACTCTCTGAGTAAAGAACCTACCTCTGACATCTGTCCTATATCTATCACCCCTCAATTTAAAGCTATGTCCCCTCGTGCTAGCCATCACCATCCGAGGAAAAAGGCTCCCGCTGTCCATCCTATCTAATCCTCTGATCATCTTGTATGTCTCTATTAAGTCACCTCTTAACCTTCTTCTCTCTAAGGAAAACAGCCTCAAGTCCCTCAGCCTTTCCTCATAAGACCTTCCCTCCATACCAGGCAACATCCTGGTAAATCTCCTCTGCACCCTTTCCAATGCTTCCACATCCTTCCTATAATG
>NC_063337.1:34544627-34654085 GCF_021869965.1 Rhincodon typus | reverse complement strand
AAAAATCAGAGTTAACGTTTCAGGTCCGGTGACCCTTCCTCAGTTCTAAGGAAGGGTCACCAGACCCGAAATGTTAACTCTGTTTTTGCCTTCACAGATGCTGCCAGACCTGCTGAACTTTTCCAGCAACTTTGTTTTGGACTGATTCACAACCCAAGCTGTTCAGTTACCTGACAATCACATTGTCATTTGCAGGCAGAGGACATTGGTCAATGATAATTAGTCCCTAGTCCATAAAACAAGTCATGTCACTTGTAAATAAACCCTCAGCTCTGGTTCATCTGCACATTGCTGGAACCCACAGCCACACAAACAGGGATCACAATAGGCAAATTATTTGCTTTCAAAACATGCAGCCAGTCTTATGTGTAAATCCTTACTTTTCTAAACAGTTCATTTCAGTCCACAGTTTTAAAAAAGCACAAAAACAAAAATACATCGACTATACAGGAGTGTATCCTCATTGTAAAGATGGAACTTGGTCTCCACACACAATGTGTAGTTGTCACTCCTACCAATCCGGTCATGGACAGATGTATACGCAATAGGCAGATTAGTGAGGATGAGGTCACGTATGTTTTCCCTTATGGCTCCCTCATGAACTGCCATAAATCCAGTCTAACAGATACGTACTTTAAGACATAGCAGTTCCATAAGTAGTGATGCTGACAAGCCAATCTTGGAGACGGACAGTGAAGTTCCTTCTGCTCCCTGCACATTCTCAATCCTTCCTCCAAGTGTTGTTTAATGAGGAGGAGTACGGATTCATTAATAGGGGCTGGGGTGGGGGCAGTGGTAAATGGTCGTCAACAGGAGGACATTTTCTCGTCCATCTTTGACCCTGATGCCTTGAGGCTTCATTTGGTTCAGAGTCAGAGTCAATGCTGAAGACTCTCACAGCAATCCCTTCTGACTTTATTTCACCAAGGTGCCATCTCTGCTAGGTCTGTCATCTGTGTCATTGCCTCAAAGGTACCATTCCATGTATATGTCAATGTCAGGCTGGTGCTTGGCTAGTCTATGCACATCTTTCCCAATTTTGGCACTCAACCCCAAATATTAGTACGGAGAATTTTGTAGCTATTTGTCATTTCTGGTCCTGCGTTTGATGCCAGGTTGTCCATCTGATTTCATACAAAAAAAAATAGAATACAACAAAAGCTTTTTTTATAAAAAAAAACCTTGCATAATAGTTAAAAGCTGAAGGAATGAGACTTCACATTTTTTCATTTTCAGCACCAAGAAAGCTGTTTGGCACCATTTGAGACTTACGATGTCATCAATGCATATTTACATAGGAATGAATTTTCCAGGTGAGGTTAGTCAATTAGCAGAGACATAATTTCATTCAATATTTTTCAATCTGTGTGCATCTTTTTTCAAATGGTCAATCAGATGAGGAGATGTAATTTTTGGAAAGCATTACAGGGATAACGTTTCAGGCAGTAACCAATAGATTCATGGAAGATACGCACTTAAATAATGGTCAGTATCCCTATTGATTTTATAGCAAAAAAGTTCCAATAATTAGATTATGTACTTAGCAAAAACCATGTTGTAAAAAAGCAACAATAAAAATTCCAATTTCATGTTTTTAAAAATTCGCTTCTGTTCAGATACAACTTGTTTTAGAACAGTTTTTATTCCATTGATAAACATTAATTCACACTTCAGAAGTGAATACAGATGCAAATACACACTTAATGAAATAAAAATAAGAAAATTAGATAACAACCTGCACTAGTTTGGTGTCGTGTCCAGTATAGACCACAAAGCCTTGAATCCATTGAGTGTTCCTCAGCTGCGCTCCTCTCAACAGGATTTGATCAGGTCCAACAGGAACAGGACTGCAAGAGGATAATGATGACATTACATACTCAAATCTGGACTCTGCACATAACACAAAACATACAGCTATTTGATTCTAAGCCATAGTTTTAAATCATGTGAATTCCAAGGCCACTAAAATTTTTGGTTATAATATGGCAGAAATTTTGAAACATTCTATTTGAATGCTGCCAATCCATTCAAAGAAAAACAGTAATTAGAAGTTCTTGCTACTGTTTCCAGTAATACATTCCAAATTGCAGGCAATTCTTTGCTTATCCACCTATCATATAACCTTACCAGGGGAAAACAAGAACCTCTGTGAAAATGGAAAAGATCAAACAAAAATTGATCAATTCACCAAGGTTTTGAAAGGGAGTTTATTTACAGGTGGTCGGATACTTTAAGCCTTACAATCAAACGGAGCATTGAATGCTTCAGTAGAAGTGTTTCACATGTACAAGGAAATGATCGAAATTAGGTATTGCACTACAGTGATCAGATCCCAAATGCTCTTGGACAGGGTTTACTTGTCCAAACTTCTGACAGAAGAATAGCATATGGTCTTCTAAAAGCAAACTGAATGAACAAAAACTCAATTTAAATTGTCTCTTTAATGTAGATAAACACACGTAGTCCACGGCAAAAACATCATCAAACAAAAATTGGAGGAAGACATAATAGGAGTGGTAGTGAGTTTGTTCAAAGAAGTGGATTCCAAGATGGTGGCTCAGTGGTATGACACTCATTCCGGGGTCAATATTGTAGACTCAAGCATTATTCCAGGACTTGGAACACAAAATCCTATTTCAGTGTCGTATTGAAGAAGTGCTATACTGTGGAAGGTACATTTTTTGATATCTCCTTCACCTACATGACAGAATTCTATGAATAGGAAAGTTTTTATGGCATTGTAGGGCTGCAAGTGTTCAATTTGTAACTCATATGTTTTAAAATATAAAACTTTAGTTTAAAATTCAAGGGTTAAATTAATGTAAGTGTAAAACCTGGTTAAGAAACTAAAATTATTGTAAAGACATATGTAAAGACAAACCTACATTCAGTTAACCTATCTGTATTGTACAAGATCAGAGTGGTGGTGAAAAAGAAGCTTAAAACATGGGTGACCCATCTCTGGACCTCTTATTGGAAACAAGGTAGTCTGGATAGGGGGCAAATTACATCTATTAGGAACATAAATGATTTGTATGGGTTTCAGAATCAAGAGTTGTGCTGAAGGTGAAATTAATAAGCCGATTTTTCTCTTTGACTTGCTGTAGGAGACCCACGATCCCACTAGGGAGGGAATTCCAGGATTGTGACCCAACAACACTGAAGGAAAAACCTATTTCAAGTCAGGATGGTGAATTGCTTGGAGGAGAACTTGAAATTGGGGGTGGTGTTCCCATGTATCTGCTGCCTTTGTCCTTTTAGATGGTAATGGTCATGGGTTTAAAGGTGCTGTCTAAGGAGCCTAAGGAAAATTTCTTCTGTGCATCCTGTAGATGATACATATTGCTGCTTCTGAGCATGGTGGTGGAGGCAGTGGATGTTTGTGGCTGCAGTGCCAATCAAGCAGGCTGATTTGTCCTTGATGGTATCAAACTTCTTGAGTGCTGTCAGAACTGCAGTAATCCAGGTAAGTGGGAAGTACTCTGTCACACTCATGACTTGTGCCTCGTAGACAGTGGACAGACTTTAGGGGCTCAGGTGGTTAGTAATTCTTATAATGTATAAAGGACATTTGGGGGGAGGGATGAGAAGACAAATAAAGCAGAACTGAGCACAGAAAATAAATAATTATAAACTATATTAATAGCACTTGCTTTGTTTAGTTCTTATATACAAATGAGTTTTTTTCTCATTTGAAACATTAAATCTTGTCATATTGTTCAGTTAATTAAGGGTGTTTGGATATTTCTTAAATATTAATAGTTATTAACAGAATTGTAACACCAGATCATTGATCCATTAAGAAACACCACCAAAGCAATTAGATTGCTCATTTATCTCATTGCAGTTTAAATGAACCAGTTGCGCACAAATTAATTGTTATACTTTCTCTACATTTCAATATTGTTCATACTTTAAACTTATTGATTTGCTTAAAAAACTCGGATCACGAAAAGTTATTTTCTGCATACAACCGCTTCTCCCATAAAGTGAAAAGGGATAAAAGTGATTTGGGATTTCAGAACTTCAGCATGTGATGGTTGAAAGAATCAATCGTGGCAAGAGGGAACAGGGAATACATAAGGCCAGAGTTGCAAATTTATCAGTAAGGAATAAGATCTTCCGAAGCAAGAACATAAACGGATTTGAATTTAAAGATACAAATTTAAATTTGAAGGTTTTTGGAGCACTGAAACGGTAAGTCATCAAACACAAGAGTTGTGGATAAAGGAGAATGCTTTTACAGATATAAGCAGCAGGATGCATGAATGTAGAGAACCAGCGTCCAGCCAGGATAGCACTGAAACAATCCAAGTCCGGAAGCTGCAGATATGGTAACAGACCGGCTGAGGCAGGAGCAGAAACAGGTGATTTTAGTGGTGAAAGTTGACATGTTTTTTTAAATTAGATTAAGTACAGGATGAGAAGCAGAGGTCAGGTTCAAGGAGGCTTCTGAGACTAAGACGAGTCAGTTTGAACGGGATACAGTAAGCATTGAAAAGGCTGGAATCAGAATTGTAGGAATAAAGTTTGTACTGAGGGTCAAAGATAATAGATATATTCTTCCTAACATTGAACAGGAAAATTACAGCTCATACATTACATGGGATCACCGAAAGAAATAAGACAAAAAATTCCTGTTCTTTACTTTGACTTTGAAAGAACAGCATGAAAATTCTCAATACCATAAATTCCATGCTATAACGTAATGGAAAATGAAAGGCAATAATGCTTAAGGATGTATTCATTAAAATTTGTGGTGCCATGGCTCATCAAGAAGAATGTAAAATTCTCCTGGGTTAAAACCCCAGCTGTTCCAGAGATGCTTGCAGGTTGATTAGAAAATATCTACAAAATCACCCATTGAAGGAAACCTCTTACAGCAAACATTGTTGCATAGTTTCCAAAAAAGCATTACAACAAGCCTAATGTATCCACGTAAATGAAGTTTGGAAAACACAACACCTTTATAAAACTCAAGATGTTCCTAGTAAAGTTAAGAAATTTGATTATTAGTATCTGCATTCACAGAATAGTATTTTTTCTTGTTCTTGAAAAGAGTTTGAAAATAATGGTTTAAGCTTATAATTTAATTTCCCTCTGCTGCCATGATCATGCTCTTCTAATGAAAAGTTCACGTGGGGCGAGCTCACTGAAATAATCCAATCCAGAGGTCTGAAGCCGACCCTAGATACCGGGCAGGAAGCCAACCTACTGAAGTTAGAGAAAGATCATACAAATGAAGGATAGAATCAAACATTAAAAAACTTCACAATACCCATTGCTCCCAATTCGGAGATTGCCAGTGAAGTCATAGAGATGCCGGTTGGGCCCATCACATTCTAAACTCCCAGTCATTTTCACTAAATCTGCAACGGACAGAATATTAGCCGTTATGGGCAATCCCTAAAAGAAAAGAAGGACAAATGTAATTTAGGCAATTTCATTTTAAATAGAAATTCTGGGAACATAGTAAACATTTCTCAAGGCAATGACCAACAAATGGGAAATGCCAAAAGTTAATCTATGATTCTATGATCATTCTTACCAAGCTTCAGCTGTTATGGCAATATCTATTTTAAACTAAAACTGAAATAACTGTGGGTGCTGTAAATCACAAACAAAAACAGAAATTGCTGGAAAAGCTCAACTGGTCTGGCAGCATCTGTGGACAGAAATCAAAGTTAACATTTCGGGTTCGGTGACCCTTCCTCAGAACTGAAAATTTGGGAAGTAATGATGTCACTGACCCATGTTAAATTATCGGAATCAAGCAAATCAAATTATTCTTCTCATAAAACTGTCAGAAGCAACACAGATAATATAGCTACTGATAATACCATTGAGAGTTGTGGATTCTTCATATCGTTGAAAAAACACATTAAGAACATTCCTCCTCCAACCAAAGGTAACCTGATGCAAGTTCCAGAGTGAACATAAACATCAAATACATTGTCAATGGGATCTGGTATAATAAACAAGATGGAATACTAAAGTTTGTCAGATTTGTTATTCTGGATGGATGAAATGGAACAGGTGTATACCAAGTTTCAGGTTAATTTTTCACTTCATCAGAATATAACCCTACTTCAGCAGAGTGATCTTGTTGTGCTTCATTACTCATGTTAAATCAAACCAACCTTCATGGGTCAACCTCCGTTACTTCTCAAATCTTCACATCATTTGTTGGGATGCAGGAACAAAGAAAGAACTGCATTCTATTACATACTGGTAATGTAAAAACAACCCTCAATGTACTTCTGGTTCCAATTAAACTGCTGAAATATTTTCTCAAACCAGCAACCTGGAATGGAACCTAATTTACCTGTCGTACTTTGAGATTTGTTTCCCCGTCCAGATTGGATGTTTCAATGTAACACATTGCCTGTGGTTCACTAAGAAATGAAAAGACAATTAGTGAATGATCTATAGCAAAAGTATAAAAAGTCTTGCACACCAGTGCAGTAAAGCACTTTACTCAGAGAGTAGTAAGGGCGTGGAATGCCCTGCCTGCAAAAGTAGTATACTCGCCAACTTTAAGGGCATTTAAATGGTCATTGGATAAACATATGGATGATAATCGAATAGTTTAGGTTAGATGGGCTTCAGATTGGTTTCACAGGTCGGCGCAACATCGAGGGCCGAAGGGCCTGTACTGCGCTGTAATGTTCTATGTTCTATAGCAAGTATAGACAATAAAAGGGGCACTCAACATTAAGATAACAATTCACCAATAAAGGAGAACATAAAACAGTCAGTCAGTGATGGATAATACAGATCTTCATCCTGGACTTTATCAATTTCTTTCTTCAAACAGAAAATCAGATTGGCAACTATGAACATACATGCTTTATTTAAAAAATCATTGCAGCCATTAGACTCCCATTGTATTCATTCCGGATTTCCTTCCTGTTCCTATCCAAGATCGTAACCAAAATCATCTTCCCAACTGTTTGGCCATAATCCTCACTGACTCTCCCCATATTTTGCCCCTTCTCTTCTGACAGCATCAACACTTGCTGGGTGATGTTCTGCAATCCTTCAATTGCTCAGGGAGTGCCCTGACACATCATTCCTGTGCAAGTTTGCACAAAATACAAGAAACATCACGCCTGAATCAGACTGTACTTTCATCACTTACGTACAAAGAAACACCAATATGTGTTACTAGGTAACAGTGTGCGAATACTAGCTGATTTTAAACTCTTCCCGCACACAGGAAGACAATGTCCTCTGTTTTGCCCTTCACAAGATCAGACTAACTAGCATAGAGCAGGGACTGAACACATGACCTTCTGGGCTTCAGTTCACAACAAATATGCTCTGGAACTAACTCAGATACAGCGTTTTATTTATTATATCAGTAGTTAAGTATTGCTTTTGATTGGGATTATTACATTTCTGATACCATCTCATTTTGTATATTTACTGATTCTGAAATTTATCAATAATGATAATCTGATGTAATTAGTGAACAAAATACTCTGTAGCTTAAATTAAGGAAAATAATTATATTTACATTTCATAAATCGATCAACTTCATTTGACAGCATGGGTAAACAGCTCATAGTCACATATAAACAAATGTTTTTGTTTTCAAACGGCAAGATCATCTCACTATCTTTTAAACAGCCATGGGGGAATTTTTCTTTCATTACTTATTAACGAAAGCATTTTCAGACAATAACCAGCTAAGTACTTTTCTGACAATCTTATGGATGGAAGTAATGGTTTTATTTCTAAAAGGCTTTATCAGCTGAAGGTTGGTCCAAAGTGAGTCCATTGAAACAACTTCAATAACTCGGAAACAGTTCTAAATTATCTCAAATGCTCCAAGATATACAACAAGTGGTCAATTAATTATACACTGTCATTTTCTGCACTAACACATTTCTTCAGTGTGACCCCGTTAATTTAAAAACTAAAGTCCTTACAGTCTGTTGTGAGGGATATGGCTCAGAAATAAGCCAATACTTTTAAGTATTGTGTATCTGTATTCTTGGTGGGAATAAATGTGTACGCAAGTGACTTTAACAAAAAAATTACCACAGAGCATCAAGGTAACCCAAATGGTATTCGGGAGGGTTATAAGGAGACAGGAAACATAAACAAGGAAAATCCAGGGATTAACTTTTATTTCGTATAAGTTATGCTTTGAGTAGTACAGACCTGACAATAAGTCTTTTGAATACGCCTCATTATTTGGTGACAAGCAAAGAAAATGCATTCAGCAAATGCTGCTTGGTATTAAATCGATGCATCAAATCTTGACTGTTATTCAATATTATAATTGGACAAGAATAGAAGGGTAACACTATGAGCTTTAACAAAAGAAAATTTTATATATATGACATAACCATTAGAATTAGTTGCATTAGATGGACTTATTTAGAGACTTAACTGTTTCAATTTCTGAAATTTGAATCAGAATCCAGCTAAAACTTTTGAGATAAAATTATCACAGATTTCAATGTATATGTTTGGCCTTTGCAAAACAGAAGGTTGTACTTATTCTTTTTAAATTTGGAACTGCTATCTCACACAAAAAAAAACTTATATTCCCAGCACAAAACCACCTGTCGCAATTTTGACCTCTTAACCACCATCATTAAATTACATGTTCTCTCAATTGTTCAATTTACTCTACTAGAAAAGCACTCTACTTACTGCAGTGCTCAGGTTTCCCTAAAAACACTGACAGGATTGGTGGACACCGCATGCTCCTTTTTCAATGACACCTGGACAACTAACGTAGACCCCGAAGAGGGGCAGGCAAATTAGCAACTATGACTCCCTCCAAAAGCCGCTGCCTGGACCTGTTAATGGCCAACTTGGCCAAGCCCAGAAGCAGACCCATGAGGAGGACCCCTGACTTGCCTACACCCTTCTGCGCCTGATGCCCAAATGTCAGGAACATAGGGCCAAAGTGCAACCAAAAGCACAACAAACGATTTTTTCAGATAACTAAAAAGGGTGAGGAGGTGTAGTGTTTTGCCCTCTTGTCGGTTTCAGTTCCAGTCTAGCAGCAAAGTCCTTTAGGACTTGACCAACTCAGTCAGTGGTAGTACTGCCAAGCCACTCTTTTTGATGATCATTGATGTTCCTGGCCCAGAGAACATTCTGTGCCCTTGTTACCCTCAATACTCTCTGTGATTCTTTCAAGCACTGTTGGAAGTCACGTTGGGATGAGCAGGGTGCATGGTAATCAGCTGGAGGTTTCCTTGCCAATGTTTGACTTGATGCCATGAGAACTTATAAGATCCAGAGTCAATGTTGAAGAATCCTAAAGCAACTTCCTCCTGACTGTCCAGCACTGTGCAGGCACCTCTGCTGGGTGTTTCCTGCCAGTGAGACAACACATATCCAAGAATGACAATGGTGGTGTCTGGGGCTCTCTCAGGTTGTTGCTTGATTCATCTGTGGGATAGTTCTCCCAATTTTGACACTCATCTCCAGATACTTGTAAAGGGGATTTTGTCTTTGAATTAATTTTATAAAGGTTATCAAATCATGAGAAGTCTTGCCATCTTGTGCATGTTTCAAAAGCTGCTACCCTTTCATATGAAAGTTTTCAAAAAATGGTTTAAAAAGTCAATGACATTTATTAGAGGATTAAAGGCAACTGCATCCAAATTTGTTTCTAAATAAAAACGTGTTCCCTGAATAAATTTAAATTTAGAGCTGATGATGTGTTTGAACTTAAAGTTATTTTTCTAATCCTTAAAAAACTCAATTAATATACCAAAAGGTCTGTTCATTCCATTCCAAAATACAAACATCTAAAATTTTGCAATATATACAGAAGTTAAAACTGCAGAATTTAAAACAATTACAGTTGCTTTGAAAGCATAATTCAGAGGAAACAGCAATGAACCTCATATGGTGCCTGACCTGGTGGAGATAATAATCATATCAGCTGGGAGACGCTGTCCATTGGTCACCATCACAATGTCCCCCACTGCCACCTACAAAAACAAATTGAACACTATGATATGGAAACACAAAAGGTAGCAACAAATAGAACAAAACATTCACATTGGAAAAGTCTTACTACATTGTCAAAGATTCTGATCATGCAGGATACTAGAGCAAAGCGGGCTGGATGTGTAGAAGTGTGGAGCGGCTGAGAGCCAGAGCAGAGCTGGCTGGAGGCCTGGGATGGCGTGGAGCGGCTGAGAGCCGGAACAAAGAGAGATGAAGACCTGGAACGGTGTGGAGCAGCTGAGAGACGGAACAAAGCAAGCTGAAGGCCTGGAATGGTGTGGAACGGTGTGGAATGGCTGAGAGGCAGTGCCAAGGGGGCTGGAAGCCTGGAGTAGCTGAGATCTGGAGCAGAGCCAGCTGAAGGCATGGACTGGAGTGAGAATGGTTATTGGACTGGGGTCTGGCATAGGCCATCAGCAGCTTGCAAGACTGGTCAGATCACGTGTGGAAGCCCCCTAGGCTGATCTACTACAATGTGACGTTTATCTGACTGTAATGTTTATCCTTTTAACTGTGTCTTATTTCTAACTTATACTATGAATTGCCTTATGGTAATGCAACTTATTTCTTCTGTATTCCTCTTTTTGTATCAAAGATTTGTACCCAGGTACTTTGTACCTAAGACGGTGCCATGACAGGTGACATTGTAGACTTTTCATGTATACTCAAGTACAGGAGTACAGTTACAATAAATAAAAGCTAATTCTAATTCCATTTTGCCAGCCTTTGTATTGCCTTCACCTAGCTCATGAATACAGCCACAATGTGTTTTGGCTGCAATTCCTCAGTTCCCAAAACAAACATCCATTCAAATTTTGAACAACAATTTTAAGAGTGACTAATATTTAAAGTCATTCGCATCCTCTAAAATCAAACTGATAGTTTCTCTTCATAAGAATTGAGAGGTACTGAAGGACACAGAGTCATAGAAATGTACAGCACGGAAACAGACCATTTGGTCCAAATCACCCATGCAGACCAGATATTCTGAATTATTCCATTTGCCAACTTTTGGCCCAATATCCCTCTAAACCCTTCCTGTTCACGTACCCATCCAGATGCCTTTTAAATGTTGTAAAATGTACCAGCCTCCACCACATCGTCTGGCAATTCACTCCATACACGCACCACCCTCTGTGTGAAAGATTTGCCCATCAGGTCCCTTTTATATCTTTCCCTTCTCATCTTAAACCTATGCCCTCTAGTTTTGGACTCTCCTACCCTGGGGAAAAGATCTTGGCCATTCACCCAATCCATGCCCCTTCTGATTTTATAAATCTCTATTAAGGTCACTCCTCAGCCTCCGATACTCCAAGCCTATTCAGCCCCTCCCTATAGCTCAAACCCTCCAACCCTGGCAACATCCTTGTATATCTTTTCTGAACTCTTTCAAGTTTAACAACATCTTTCCTACAGCTTGGAGACCAAAATTGAACACAATATTCCAAAAGAGGACTAACCAAATGTCCCGTACCACAAAGTATGACATTTGTGTCCTCAGAAAATTTACAAGTATGATGATGTTAGCTCTCTTACAAATTTGTTCATGGAATCTGGGTATCACTGGGTAGGCCAGCAGTTATTGTCCAACCTAAGGCTCTTGAGAAGGTGGAGGTGAACTACTTTCTTCAACCGCTGTTGTCCTTGGGGTATAGGTAGATGCATAGTGCTTTCTGGATGGGAATTCCAGCATTTAACCCTATGACAGTGAAGGTAGGTGACATAGATCCAACTCAGGATGGTGCATGGCTCGGAATGGTCAAAATTGCGTTAAAGGCACACAGTCAGTGTGAGGCAGACTTCATCTGAGCAAGACAGAGGCTGAGTGAGTACATCTGGAAATTTGGCTCAAAGTGGTGCAAAGTAAACGGTATGATTATCAATATATAGGCACACACACATTTGATACTAATTATAACAAGTTTGGGTTTCTGTTTCTTTGTGTTAGTAACTGTTGCATTTTCTGTGTATCTGAAGTTAATTATTAACTTCTAAGTATTTCTGTAGCCAGTGTGATTTCTTTTAAAACAACTTTGGTACCGATTTTAGAGTGAAAGGGTTTATGTGCACCTTACTGGATTTTGTTTCTTGTAGACTGTTTTGCAACACGAGTAAGGGAAATAACGGAGCCTCAAATTTGTTAGAGACCTCCGAAACTTTTATTTAAGCTTAAGGGAAACACACATCGCTTAGAGAGGAAAACTTTTGCATTCAATTTTTACTGTGAGTGCATTTGTTCTATGAAGTCCTTGAAATAGAATGGATGGATAGTCCCATGTTCCTGGGAAGCAAAGGACATATTGTTATGGCACGGACACAGATAGCTGAATCTGGTCAACCTTTCTACCTCTGTATTTGCAACAAATTAAGATAGAACAGTCGAAGATTCCCAATAATTACTCCAATGGTTCCAAACTAGACTTTGAATAACCAATCACAGACTTTAGGAATAGTTAATGGACTGAAATATTAATTCCAGATACCAGTTTTGGATCTCAAACAAAAGACTTAATTTATTTGAAAAGACCAGAGAAAATTTAAACAAGGTAGTCTGATTAATGTCTATGCTTTAAACCTGAAACATTTGTTTGCATCCATCGTTCACACAAAGGAAAATGACAAACAAACAGTTAAGGGATAAAAGAAAACAAAATAAAGCACTACTGAAATGGCTTTCATTATGCATTATTTCACAGGCATAGATGTGGACCTCCTTGCTTACTTTTCTATCACCATGAATTGGGGTCACCTTCTCAGTTCACTCAGATGTTGATAGCAATTCTTCTAACTCGGCTTTCTACTCTGTTGCCGAAGAGAGATTAGGCAGGGAACTTTCAAATCTTCATGCTGTGTTGTCAGCAGCTAAGTTCCTCTCCTCTACAAAATACAGTTCAAAACCAAAACTCTAGCTCTTGTGCCCACTCAGAGACGGACTTTCCTTTCCCGAGGCCTCGGTTACCATTCAACATCTGCCATCTGCTTAAACATAGAGTCTCTTCCAGACTTGTGGGAACCAATTCCCACCTTATTAATAGCCAACTTTTGTTATCTGTTTAAACACAATGCTCTTCCCAGGGTCACTGTGTCTATAGGAATGTTTTTTTGATCAAGGCTCAGCCTGCGATTAACTTCCAGACCTAGCATCACAAACAAACAAAAGCTTGTTTGACCTGTTCTTTTACAACAAGTTGTTTCACAAAGTTCTTAAGTCATGTTTAGTACCAAACCAAAATTGATAAAAGAATAAAAATAAAAATGAAAAATCAGTGAGGATTCTAACAATATAGTGAACCACTTGAGTGAGGGGTTACTGTTGGTTTCTGATCATAAACCTAGTGTGGGGGGAGTCCCAAACGATAGGGCATAAGTTTAAGGTGAGTGGGGAAAGATTTAAGAAGGACCTGAGGAGCAACCTTTTCACGCAGAGGGTGGTGAGTGTACGGAACAAGCTGCCAGAGGCGGGTACAATTAGAACATTTAAAAGGCATCTAGGTGGGTATATGAATAGGAAGGGTTTAGAGGAATATGGGCCAAAAGCTCACAAATGGTCAGATTGGGATGTCTGGTTGGCATGGACGGTTTGAACTAAAAGGGTCTGTTCCGTGCTGTATGACTCTAAGCGTTGGGATAAAACTCCGAAGGTTTTACTTAAAGCTGACTACATTGAAGCTCGGGAATATGATAGATCCAAGAAGAAGCTATTTGAGTTTCAATCTAAAACTTGGAGTCACAGGTGACTTAAAGCTACAGAGTGTTAGATACAGGGACTTTGGTGTGATTATGAGTGATGCTTTCATCCCTTTGGTAATGAACAATATTTCTACCTCTGCTTTAAAAGTATTTAAAGATTCTGCATCGATTGCCTTTTGAGGAAGAAAATTCCAAAGACTCTCAACTCTCAGAGGAAAAAGTTTTCCTCATTTGTCTTAATGGTCAACCACTATTTTTTTGAACCATGACCCCTAGCTCTAAATTCTTCCACAAGAAGAAACATCCTTTCGACATTCACTCAGGGAAGCCCCCTCAGGATCTCATATGTTTCAATTAAGTTACCTCTTGGCCTTCTAAACGCCAGAAAATACTGGCCCAACCTGTCTAGCCATTCCTTATAAGGCAAAACACTCATTCCAGGTATTAGTCTAGTAAACCTTCTCTGAACTACTTCCAAAGCACTAACATTCTCCTATAGGTACAGTAACCAGTACTGTACACAGTACTCTAGAGGTGGTCTCACCACATTCTATATAACTGAAGCATTACTTCCCTAATCTTGCATTCATTTCCTTTCACAATGACCACAATGTTCCATTGGCATTCCTGATTGCTGCTGTACCTGCATACTCACCTTCAGGATTCCTGCACAAGGACTCGCAGAATTCTCTGTCTTTGCAGCTCTACAACTTCTCATTTTTTAAGACAGTATGCTTCTTTTTTATTCTCTCTTTATTAATAGACAATTTCATACTTTCTGACATTGTACTCCATTTGCCAGATCTTTGACCTCTTACTTAACTTATCTACATCCATTTCTAGGCTCCTTACATCCTCTTCCTAATTCACTTTCCTACCTATCTTTGTGTCATTAGCAAATTTAGCTACTACAATTTCGATCCCTTCATCCAAATCATTTATTTAAAAATTGTAAAGAATTATCGCCTCAGCACCAACCCCTACAGAATATCACGTATGGTATCCTGCCAGCCTGAAAAAGAAACACTTATTCCTACTCTCTGCTTCCTGTTCACCAGTCAATCTTCTATCCATGCCGATATGTGACTCCCTACATCATGAGCTTTAATTTCTACAATAACCTTCAAGGTGGCACCTAATCAAATGCTTTCTGAAAATCTAATTACAATACATAGATTCTAACACTTTCCTGATGACAGATGTTAAGTTAACTTGCCTGTAGTTTCCTGCTTTCAGCCTCCTTCCCTTTTTGAAGAAAGGATTGGACTGAACAGTCATACAGCATGGAAACAGACCCTATGAGCTACAGTAACTATTTTCCCATCTAAAGGAACCTTCCCTTGTTCTAATGAGTTTTAGAAAATTAAAACCACCGAATCAACTATTTCACTGGCTACTTCTTTTAAGACCCTAGGATAAATCTATCAACTTATCAACTTGCAGTTCCAACAATTTACCCAGTAAACTTTCCGGTAACTGTAATTGTCTTCAATTCCTTCAGCCCTCCTTTCAATTCTTGGTTTATACCTATTTGTGGGATGCTACTTGTATCCTCTCTAGCAAAGACCAACCCAAAATATCTGCTCAATTCATCTACCATCTCTTTATTCACCGTAACTAATATCCCAGACTCTCTTTCCAGAGGACACATACTTTGTTTAGTCTTTTCGTTTTTAATTATCCGAAGAAACCTTTCCTATTTGTTTTTATATTTTTGAGTAACTTTCTGTCATACAAATTTTTCTATCCTTATTTACCTTTTAGTATTTATTTGCTGGTTTTTATATTCTGGCCAGTCTTTTGGCCTGCAACCTATCCTTGCGGAATTATATGTCTTTTCTTTCAGTTTGAAAAAGTCAAAGCTAGTATCAGTTAATCACAGATAGTGGTTCTGTCGCTTTGAATTTTTTGTATTTGTTGGAATGTATCTATTCTGCACTTTATAGAATAACCCCTTAAATGTTTGGTATTGATCTATCCCTTAATTTAAATTGTAAGTTTACTTTGCTAGGTCTCCCTTTCACACCTTCATAAATGCCCTCGTTATTCAAAACACTAGTTTTGGACCCACACTTCTCTCCCTTAAACTGTATACAAAATTCAATCAAGCATACTATAGCTGCTGTTAAGCAGGGCACTTTCACTATGCCATCACTAATTATTTAGAGTAGAAAACCTACTGTTAAAACAAACAAAGTGACGAAGAATTTTGTGACTATTTTTGGGAAGCAGAGAAGGATTATCAGACGCATGAAATTGTTAATTGCCTAACAGAGAAATGCTTGGATAAGAACTAAGTCATATTCATAATAATAAGTAGCTCACATTTACTTCCAATTGATTGAAATGGTTGTCCTTATAATTCAAATGTGTGCTTATTTTAAGCTTCCTGAGCTTTAGGAAGTCAAATAGAATAATGGAAACAAAACACCTGGGCCACAAGCCAATAATTCACCATTGCCACGCACTTAACTAAAAGGCATGTTAATGGTGAAGTACAAATGGTTCCGCTGAATGGTCAATTTTATCCAGAGGCAGCAGTCAGCAGCCACTCCCGAATACCTCACTCAGAGATAGCAAGAACTGCAGATGCAGATGCTCCAGAATACCTTCCAGTTCAGCCTACTATTCACTGTACATAAGAGGAAAGTTATAAAATCTACACAATGGTCATCTCAAATGTTAAAATCTTAAAAACAATAGGAAGAAGATTCAACTCCATCAAGGACACTAAAACCTCCATTTCATCAAAGTATCAACTTCTATCTAGGTCTTTAAAAGGGAAGTTGATAGATGAGGGAAGGGCTGTGGATGTCATATACATGGACTTCAGTAAGGCGTTTGATAAGGTTCCCCATGGTAGGCTGATGGAGAAAGTGAAGTCGCATGGGGTCCAGGGTGTACTAGCTGGATGGATAGAGAACTGGCTGGGCAACAGGAGACAGAGAGTTATAGTGGAAGGGAGTTTCTCAAAATGGATAACTGTGACCAGTGGTGTTCCACAGGGATCCGTGTTGGGACCACTGTTGTTTGTGATATACATTAATGATCTGGAGGAAGGTATAGATGGTCTGATTAGCAAGTTTGCAGATGACACTAAGATTGGTGGAGTAGCAGATAGTGAAGGGGACTGTCGGAGAATGCAGCAGAATATAGATAGATTGGAGAGTTGGGTGGAGAAATGGCAGATGGAGTTCAATCCAGGCAAATGCGAGGTGATGCATTTTGGAAGATCCAATTCAAGAGCGAACTATACGGTAAATGGAAAAGCCCTGGGGAAAATTGATGCACGGAGAGATCTGGGTGTTCAGGTCCATTGTACCCTGAAGGTGGCAATGCAGATCGATAGAGTGGTCAAGAAGGCATATGGCATGCTTTCATTCATCGGACGGGGTATTGAGTACAAGAGTTGGCAGGTCATGTTACAGTTGTATAGGACTTTGGTTCGACCACATTTGGAATACTGCGTACAGTTCTGGTCACCACATGACCAAAAGGATGTGGATGCTTTGGAGAAGGTGCAGAGGAGGTTCACCAGGATGTTGCCTGGTATGGAGGGCGCTAGCTATGAAGACAGGTTGAGTAGATTAGGATTATTTACATTAGAAAGACGGAGGTTGAGGGGGGACCTGATTGAGGTCTACAAAATCATGAGAGATATAGACAGGGTGGATAGCAAGTAGCTTTTTCCCCCCCACAGTGGGGGACTCAATTACTAGGGGTCACGATTTCAAGGTGAGAGGGGAAAAGTTTAAGGGAGATATGCGTGGAAAGTTCTTTACACAAAGGGTAGTGCCTGGAATGCGTTGCCAGCGTGGGTGGTAGAGGCGGCATGATAGCGTCATTTGAGATGTATCTAGACAGATACATGAACGGGCAGGGAGCAGAGGGATACAGGTCCTTGGAAAATAAGCAACAGGTTTAGATAGAGGATCTGGATCGGCACAGGCTTGGAGGGCTGAAGGGCCAGTTCCTGTGCTGTAATTTTCGTTGTTCTTTGTTCTTTGAAACCACATCCCATTAAACTCAACTACTCTCTGGTTGAAGCTTCAGTTTTTAAAAAGTTCAATAAAAACATTCATCCCAACTTTCAGCTCTGATATTATAATGTTGAGAATTCTGGTTTATATCTAAAATGAATTTCTTACTGTGTATGAACAAAATGTACCACAATCGGAAGGAGAGCTCTACTCCATCAAATACAAAGATTTCAAACATGTCACTGTCTTAAATACTGCTGGAGGTCCTTCAAAATGCACCTCATTAGTTATTTTGTGATAATTTACTTCCAAGTTCTAAATGTTTAATGTAAAATAATCCTGATGGACTTGATTTTATGAGGTTATCCTACTTGTTGACTTTTGTGGCAACCTTAAATTATATGTTCTACACATGTATCACATACCTCTTTCCAAATAATGGTCTGCCACTTGCCATTTCTCAAAACTGGAAATAAAACAAAAACATATCTAGATGATTAAGTAGATTAGAAAACTTAGAAATCTGCATTTTATCTAATCTTCTCATCAAATACCCTCATGTTGTTACTGTACATCTGTTACCATTTGAGCTGTTTGCCTGCTAATCCACATTTTAACAATAAAACATTAATACAAAAGTAACACCTTTTTAAAAAAAAAACAGCACATATCTATTATGGAGCCATGCAGCACAGAAACAGATCCTTCAATCCACCATGTCTGTGCCGATATATAAAGATCAAACTATGTTCATTCCCTTTACCTGCACTTGGCCCATAGCCTACTAAGCCCTTCATTTTAAGTACTCATCCAGGTGTTTCTTAAATGGTGCGAGAGTACCTGCCTCCATATATCTACCAACCTCTAGGTGAAACAAATTTTTCTTCAATCTCCTCTAAACCACTTGGTCATTGCTTTAAACTTAGGCCCTCTGGTCCTAGTCACATTTACCATGAGGAAAAGATTCTCACAATCTACTTTATCTACACTTCTCATAATTTTGTGTACTTCTATCAGATCTCCCCTCAGCCTCCTCTGCTCCAAGGAAGACAAACCCAGCCAATGCAATCTCTCCTCATAACTGAGGCTTTTATCTCAGGGAACATCCTGGTGAATCTCCTCTGCACCTTCTCCTTCCAATAGTGCAACAACCAGAAATACACAGAGGATTCCATCTGTGGCCTAACCAATGCCTTATAAAGTTGTAACGAGACTTCCTTGCTCCTCTCTACTATGTCCTGGCTAATGAAGGAAAGCATCCCATATGCCTTCTTCACCACCCTGCCTACCTGTACTGACACCTTCAGGGATCCATTTCAATTTGTACATCCTTTCGTCTTTAGGCCTTCCAAAATGTACCACCTTGCACTTATCGGGATTAAATTCCATCTATCATTGCTCTGCCCAATTTACCAGCTGGTCAATATCAGATATCAGCCTGAAATATTATCCCCATCATCAACACCATCAATTTTCATGTATCTTGCAAACTTACTAATTATACCTTCTACATTCACAACCAAATTGTTAATGCAGAGAACAAACAGCAAGGATCCCAGTACTCAACCCTTTGGTACACTGCTGGTCACAAGTTTCCTATGACAAAATAATCTTCCACCATTTACTCTGTGTCTCCTATTTGTAAGCCAATTTTGGATCCAGTTTGTCAACTTGCCTTGCACCCATGGGCTTTTACCTTTCAGCCTTCCACGTGGGACCTTGGCAAAGGCCTTAATGAAGTCCACATAAACCATATCAACTGCAATACCCTCATTAATATTTTTAATCACCTTTTCAAAAATCTCAATTAGTCAAACAGGATCTCCATCTCACAAATCTATGTTGTCGATTTTGTCCCTACCTTTCAAGTATTGATTATTCCTGTTCTTCAGAAGTTTTTCCAAAAATATTCCCTACAACTGACATCAGACTAACTGGCCTATAATTACTTGGCCTATCCCTGCTGCACTTCTTGAACAAAAGAACCATATTAGCTATCCTCCAGTCATCTGACACTTCACCAGTGTCCAGCAAAGTATTAAATATATCCGAGGACGGGTCACTGGACCCGAAACGTTAACTCCAGTGTTTTTCTTCACAGATGCTGCCAGACCTGTTGAGATTTTCCAGCAACTTCTGCTTTGGTTCCTGATTTACAGCATCCGCAGTTCTTTCAGTTTTCATTAAATATATCTGCTGGAGTCCCAGCATTCTCCTCCCTTGCCTCCCATAGCAACCTGAGATACATCTCCAAGCCCTGGAGATATAAGTAACTTTATGCATGCTAAAACTATTCATCTTAATCTGTTCTAGAATCTCACCACCCTAAATTAAGTGTTTGACCACAATGTGTTTCATCTGTATTCACAGAGGAGAAAAGTATTAATTTAAGATCTCACCGACGTCCAATGGTTCCACACACAGGTTGCCCCTTTTGTCTCTAATAGGTCCCACTCTTTCCCTTGTGATCTTCTTACTTTTAATACACTTATAAAAAGCCTTGGGATGTTCCTTGATCCCACCTGCCTAACTATTTTGTGGCCCCTCCATGCCCTCCTAATTTCCCTTTTAAGCAATCCCGACATAGTATCTTTTTGAAGTCCCTCCCCTGTTTTTAACACGCTGTACCTGACATATACTTCTGTTTTCTTTATCAAAATCGATATCCCTTTACATGCAACGCTCCCTTGCCTTCACTCTTAGAGAAACACGGTGGCCCTAAATTCTCAACTATGCAACTTTTAAAAGACACACTTTCCAAAAGCAGACTTACTGCAAGTAGCTGCTCCCAGCCTATGTTTGCCAGATTCTCTCTCACGGTGTTGGAATTGGTCTTCCCCCAATTTAGACATTTAACTTCTGCACTATCCTTATCCCTTTCCATAACGATTTTAAAACTTGGAACATCTTTCGCAACCATGAACAACTCAAAAAACATTGCAGTGCAGATAGAACTCTGGTCATGTAGAAAACATGGCAGTCAATTTGTACACAAATTTCCAAGTTACATGATAATAAGCAAATAATTGTGTTTTGATTGCATAAAAGAAACAAAAGTGCTGGAGTAGCTCACAAGGTGTGGCAGAATATGTGGAGAGAGATGTACAGCCAGTGTTAACCTGTAATTCTCTCTCAAACCAGGTGCTGCCAAAACTACTGTTTTCTCCAGTGCTTTGGTTGTTGGAAATCTGAAATAAAAGCAGAGTATTTTGCTTTTATTTGAGAGTATTGTTTTTAAAAACCATCTTGATTGAGGGATAAATAGTGATCAGGACACCAGAGATAGCTCAATGTTCCAAAGGAATTTCTTTTTTTAAGAGGGCAGAGATGAAGAGAAATCTTCTCTAACAGAGGCTTCCTATTCTATGGAACACTTATTCTCAGGAGCAGTGGAGGTAAGGATATTGAATATTTTGAATGCTCACTCAGATTAGGTAAGATTTTTGACTGACAAGGGAGAGTGTAAATAGGGTGGGCAGCTAAGTAAGCAGAGGCCACTCTGGTTCACTAGTGATCTTCATGGAAGGAAATCTTCTATCCTTACCTAGTCTGACCTACATTCAACTCCAGACTCCAGCAATACGCTTGATTTGTACATGCCCTCAGAAGTGGCCTATCAAGCCACTCATTCTAATAGCAACTAAAAATGGAGAAAATATGCTGGGCCCACTGGTGATGCCCTAAACCCATGAAAGAATAAAGTAAAAAAAATTCTCCAAAGAAACACAGCTTCAATAAAACCTGGGCTATATTGTAAAGTTTCTACTGTCTCACATAATATTTGAAAGTGGCTTATGAAACAGTAATCATTTTGGGCTACAACCATCTCTTTGCTGTTTGGATCTGTGCTCGTGGACAATAACAGATGTCCAACTCCAGACGGCAAAACATATTTTCATGATTAATTGTGCTGACATTACTAGCTCAAATCCAACTTAACATTCAAGGCAAACCATCTAACTCAAAAGGTGCTGCATCTGTGTTGGAATCAGACAGAGTTACCAGAGTGGATCATTCCACGTCATCATCAGTTCAGATATATATGTTAAAACAACCAGGCAGATCATAATCACTACACAAAACATCCTCTAACTACTTTCTTCTGCACTTTGTGTCACATGCTTATCTTTTGTCTGGTATATCCTTTTAAGGCGAGAGGAGAGAGACTTAACAAAAGACATGAGAGCCAAATGTTTTAACTGAGGGTGGTTCACATGTGGAATGAACTTCCTGAGGATGTGGTTACAATTACAATGTTTAAAAGACATTTGGACAAGTACATGAATAGGAAAGGTTTGGAGGGATATCGGCCAGGAACAGGCAGGTGGGGCTAGTTTAGTTTGGGATTATGATCAGCATGGACTGGTTGGACCGAAGGGTCTGTTTCCATGCTGCGTGACTCTATGACTCTATAAGCAATGTTATTAAGAGAGATGCACCTTTTGCTTTGAGAAGTGGTGGAAGATTTACCATTAACTTCCCAGAGCAAAAGAAAACTATCCTTCTCAATATCACTTTCACTAACAACATGATAATGATTCAGAGTCAAGTTTCTTCGGGCAGTGTACAGGCAGTGAGTTAATGACAGGAATTGGGTTGGAGATGGGGATAGGGAATTAAAGTGGGGCAGGGGAAGAATTCAGTGGCAAATTCTTGTTCAATATAGTAGCTGACCAAGAGTTGTCCTAGGCAATTCCACTGGAGTCAGCTAATTCAGGATTTCCGCATGATCATGCTGCATAACTTTAGCCTATGCTGTTATAATGACTATCTGGTCACTGGAATTTCCAAGTTATAGTGGAGAGCTGAAGAATATTAATGAATCTGCTGGAGTTTTATAGCAATATGATAATTTACAGAATTGGATATTTGGTATCCTCTCATAAATGATGTGTTAAATTCAATTTCACAAATTGCCACAGTGGGAATTCCACTTTTGGCTTTTAGCACATCAAAATTCATGGGAAAATTGTGCTATACTCTTTTGACATAACAATGAGGTCAGTTGATGGTACTAGTAACTCTCTGCCACTAAGTTCAGGTTCAAATCAACTACAATCATGAATAATTAATTTAACTGAGACTTTTGTACATTATTGTGAGGCGGCATCTTTCAGTTGTAACATGAGAAACAAAGGCCCTCTTTCATCTGCCTACTCAGGTGATCCTAGTTGAATCTATTGAGTTCATATAGCATTATTTAAAAGAACAGACAGTAATTTCCTGATGTCTTGGTAAATAATCATCACTCAACCAATGGTCATTTAAGAGAAAAACAGATCAACTGGTCTTCATTTCATTACCGTTCAAAGAACACTATTGTCCATTAATGACCACTGAATTAAACTACATATCTTGAAAGTCATTAGCTGTGCATGATGCACTTCAGGACATTGATAAATGTAAAAAGGTACTAATCCTACATGCCATTATTATAGCACTGTTACCACTTCACTACTTCCACAATCTGTCATTGGCTCGGTGGGGGAACGTAACTATTTTAATTAACCTATCTGGACATGCTAGAACATACCTTCACACAGGTGGGACTTGAACCAAGACCTTCTGGTTCAGGGGCACAGACAATTCTGGAGTGAACTGTGCTCTTCCCTCGAGCAAATTCACGATATGGAGTATGTTTCATTCTTGCCAGACCTGCTGCATTTCTTTAGCACTTTGTTTTTATTTTGAATTTCCAGCATGCATTTTGTTATTGTTTTTATATTACTGTAGTCATCTCTATTCTCCAATTAGGTCCTACGTGCTCTGTTCAGAAATTTACATAACACCCCATATATGCAACTCAACTCCAGTCCTACTGGACAAATTACTTTATTTGAATATAAGAGTTTGGCCAATGAAGAACCAGTGATGATTTGTGTCTCAACCTTTAACAAGTTACTCAAGAACTTTTATTGGAACATTACTTCATCAGAAAGCATACTTCAGAAATTCAGGCACTGTTGGGTAAGAAACAGAACTTCAGGATTATTACAAACCTTAAAATGTATTTCATCAAGTAAGCATTATTTAGAAAACTGCAGACATTTTCAGAATTCATCATCATACTGGATAGTTTATAGCAAGAATCTGAGTAGTACGAGGAAGAATCCTGGTGAAAATATATGCTCATCTTCAGCATCATAGCAGTTGGAATGAATTTGACAGTAGTGACTTGTAATACCCATTGGATTTCTATGGGGTTTGCACACTTGGCTATTACTCACAGCAAGTTGCATAACTTAACTTAATATACTTGTGTGGCAGTAACCCTTAAACAGTCCAAATTTCACTTCATAGGCACTCACCTTTAGTTTTCTTCTTGTTGACATTATTATCAGCTTTATGCCTTTTCTGTTACAAAATAAAACAAATATTAAAATTTGAAAATTGTACTTTGAAAATAATATATCCCACACATGGTTTTGAAACAAAAATTTGCCCCTGCTAAAAAGAAAATCATACATTATTAGTTTTATGTATGAGTTAAGGTCACGACCTTTTTTTTAAAAAAAGACTGCATTTGCTGACCACCAGAGCACATGCATTTAAACCAGTTCTGGAAGATATGGCCCAGGAATTTGGGGGGGCATCAAAAAGAGGCGAGGGACACAAAGAGAAAGCATTGAGAACAGGAGGCGGGGCAAGTGGAGAGAAGGACCTCATTCTCACTCCCTCCCTATACCTCCTGTGTCCTCACTCCTCCCACATGCCCCCTCATTGCCCAACCACCCCTACATTACCACAACAGCCCCTCCTGACTGTCCTCCTCCTGCCTCCTCACTCCCCCACTCCTCTCAATCCTCATTCCCAGCAGCTAAAATCATTTTCAAAATCACACTTCTGTGTGCATGTGGAGTGTGGAGTGTGGCCTTTGCATATGATGTCATTTATAAATTTTATGTGATAATACATTTGGTCTGTAATCGTGAGCAAGTATTTTTCAGGTTTAGTGTGCATGCATAGTTGCCCACAATTACAGGTATCAGCAGATGCTGCCTTTCAAAATGGCTTATCGTCCATTAGCACAATTATTAGAAGTGTCCAATTATTCAACATTGCAGACAAGTGGACCAGCTCTCAAACTACTATCTAAAATGTTTAGAACTTCTGCCAAAATATCACCAAATACATATGCAACATAATAACTGGCATACAGAATCAATGACATGCATTTAAAATTTTACACAGCAGCTTATTCTGCCTGTCAACATTTTAATACCTACCAACTGACTTTATGCAAAAGTATTTTACATTTTAAACTTTAGTCTCTGTCAGTCCTGTAAATGTAATCTGAACAAGTTAGCTGCCTTTTTCTCTCAAGTCAAAGAACAGAACTTTACAATTCCAGTTTTCCTTCAAAAATATGGATTTAGACAAATCAAGATTTTAGATGGAGCTATTTTTGCACTGAATGCACAGAAATCTCATTACAGATTGTGATTCTGATACAGATTTTTACAAAATCTGAATTGCCTATGAACTAGATTTCAATGCAGACAATAATATATTGACGAAAAGATAGAAGAACTTGTAACAAATAATCAAATAGTACTGAAAAGTTGAAACCAAAACCAATCCATATCTTAACATAAGACCAACAAATAAAACAATGTTACTTTCTGTGCTGGCTAGCCTTTTTGTTTTGCAGATACCAATCAAATTTTGCAGTTTCTTGAGATTCAAAAGTTTCTATTGGACTTATAAACAACACAGTGGCTCAGCAGTTAGCACTGCTGCCTCACTGCACCAAGGACCCAGGTTCAATTCCAGCCTCAGGTGACTTTGTGGAATTTGCACAATCTCCCTGTGCCTGTGTGGGTTTCCTCCCACTGTCCAATGATATGCAGGTTAGGTGGATTGGCCATGCTAAATTGCCCGTAGTGCCCAAGGATGTGTAGGTTAGGTGGATTAGCTGTGAAAAATACAAGGTTAGAGAGATAGGGCAGGCGATGAGTCAGGGTGGGATGCTCTTCAGGAAGTCTGTATGGACTTGTTGGGCCAAATGGACTATTTCCACACTGTAGGGATTCTATTCTATTCCATTTTTAAACCACATATTACCAGTTAGGTATGAACATTAATGCATGCTGTCAGTTTGCAAAAATGTTAAATTCAGTAAGCACCTTTCACACAAATTCCCATGAACTGATAAGATTATTCTGACAAATAAAGAAGACTTGATCAAAATCTTGTTTTCAAAGCTAAAATTTAAATCCTCCAAAACAGTACTAAGTTTAATGGGAAAGATTGTGAGATTTCTCTTTTTCACACAAAACACTCTACTGAACACAAAAACATTGAAAAACAGAACAAAAAAGAATGAAGGAAGAAATCCATCTCTTCATGATAGATCTCAAGCTCATCTACATTTTGCACCATATTTCTTGATGCTTTCACGACTCCAAAATCTCTCAAAGTGTCTTTTTAACAATAAAGTCAATTGTCTGAGTCCCCAAGACATCATTGCAAGTATTCCTCAAAGTAATATCCAAGGTGCAACATTTTTAAGCTGCTTTATCATTCCCCTTCCCTCCATCACAAGGTTACATGGGGACGTCCGCTGATTGTCTTCAGCAGAATTTGCCACTCCTCAATAGTGAAGCAAACTGGTGTGCAGTAAGACTTGAATTGAACAGCATTCAGTTTGGGCTGATAAGGGAGTAACATCCATGGCAAACAAGTGTCAAGCAATGACCATCTCTAACAAACTAGAATCTAATTATCTCTCTTTGACTCTCAATGACATTGTCTGAAGGTTACCGTCCAAGTTACACACTTCCCGGACTCAAAACTTTAATACCATTCCTTCACTTTCACTGGATCGAAACCTGAGAAATCCCTTCTTAACACCATTCTGGGTGTACAAAACCATATTGACTGTACCAGTCACAGGTCACAACCACCTTCTCAAGGGCAATTGGGGATGGGGAGTAAATAATGACCTAGTCAGGAATTCTGTGAAAAAAATATGGAAAAATAAAAATTGTTTGACCTGATGGGATGCATCTTAGGTTAATAAAGGAAGTAGCAACAGAGATAGTGGATGAACGCGTAGTAATCTGGGGCAGCACTGTGGCTAGTACTGCTGCCTCACAGCACCTGGGGCCTGGGTTCAATTCCACTCCCGGGCAACTGTCTGTGTGGGGTTTGCACGTTCTCCCAGTGTCTGCGTGGGTTGCCTCCAGGTGCTCCGGTTTCCTCCCACTGTCCCTAGATGTGCAGGCTGGGTGGATTGGCCATGCTAAATTGCCTGTAGTGTTCAGGGATGTGTAGATTAGGTGGGTCATTGGGGGATGGGTCTGGGTGGGATGCTCTGAGAGACGGTGTGGACTTGTTGGGCCAAAGGGCCTGTTTCCACACTGTAGGGAGTCTAAGTCTAATTCTAATTTTCCAAGAATCCTTCGATTCTGGAAAAGCCCCAAAGGATTGGAAGACTGCCAATATCTTTCTTTAAAAGGGGAAGGAGACAAAAACAAGCAGGTAACCATAGGCAAAATGTGGAGTTGGAAGAACACAGCAGGCCAGGCAACATCAGAGGAATAGGAAAGCTGACGTTTCTGGTCAGGATGTCAGCCTTCCTGTTCCTCTGATGCTGCCTGGCCTGCTGTGTTCCCCGAGCTTCACACTTTGTTATCTCTGACTCCAGCATCTGCAGTTCTTGTTATCTCTAGGTAACCATAGGCCATTTCTTAGCCTAACATTGGTTAATGAGAAAATGTTGATGTTTGTTACAAAGGGTGTAATAGCAAAGCATTTAGAAATATATAACACGATCAAGCACAGGTTTAATACAGCTCTCATCGGACTATCGACATATTGTTTCAAGAAATCCTCCTGGATGCACCAAACAAATTCTACCCCATCTAAGCCCCTGGCACTAAAGGAATATTGGGGAAGTTAAAATCACTCACTGCAAAAACCTTGTTTTCATATCCTTCCATGGTCTGCTCACATATTTGTTCCTCTATCTCCCACTAGCTATTGGGAGGCCTGCAGCGTAACTCCATCATGGTGATTGCACCATGCCTGTCAAGACTACTAGAATTCTTTGAGGAGGCAACAAGCAAGATAGATAAAGGGGAAGCAATGAATGTCAGATATGTGAATTTTCAGGTGTTTGTAAGGTACCACACATTAGGCTACTTAATAAGAGCCCATGGTGTCGAAGGTGTATTTTGTTAGCATGGACAGAGGATTGACTAACTAATAGAAAACAGTTGGTTGGGAGAAGGAGGGCATTTTCAGAATGGCAACCTGTAGCTAGAGGAGTGTCACAGGGATCATTGTTGGGACTACAATTATTTACAATATATATCAATGACTTGGATGAGGAAAGTGAATGTACTACAGCCAAGTTTGCAAATGACGAACATAGATGGGAAGGAAAGTGGTGTGGATGACACAGAGTCTGCAGAGGAATAGAGACAGGTTAAACAAGTGGGCTAAAACTTAGCAGAAGGAATACCATGTGGGAAAATGTGAGGTTATGCACTTTGCCAGGACAAGAAGAGTTGAATGTCATTTGAATTGAGAAAAAAGACGCAGCAAACTATAGAACAGACACATTTGGGAGTTCTCATGCACGTTTCTAAACTGACAAATTAACCATCTTATGATAACAACTAGGAAAAAAGGGTTTAAACCAATCTAATAAAGTATCATACCTTTTGTTAAAAGTGTAAATACAGTGAATTAATATCATGATGTATATTCGTTTAACCATTCTAATTAATATCAGATATAATTGTCATGTGTTGTACTTTACCACTTATATTGATGTATTGAACAGAATGGATACTGAGATTTGAAGTCTTAATAAATACTACATTTATAAAATAAAGACAATAATCAAACTTCAAACTGGTTTATGGGAACTATTTTGAATATTCAGATGAATAAACATATTTTCTAACTGACAATTCAATGGAAAACCACCATATCAGTCTTTTAGAAGCATCAGACAGCCCCAGGGACAGGAAGCTTCTTTTCTTGTTCAGTATAGTGAGATATTCTGGGCCTACAGTTTAATATTTGATATGCCATAATACATCTTCTTTCCAATTCACCATTGCCTTCTTAAAGGCAATTAGGAATGGGCAATAAATAATAACCTTCCCAGTGATGCCCACATCCCATGAATGAATAAAAAGAGCTTGAGATTCTCGAACATTCCTTCAGATCATGTCTACCGTATGCCCAAAATAATCTTGTTGCCTTTGCACCTTCAGTGCTTGGAGAAGAACAAACAAATAAATTTACAAATAAAGTTACATGGCTCTTTTCACATCCACTAAATGATTTTTGAGGAGCAATCACTATTAATAGTCCAAAGGATAATTGTATTTCAATAGAATTCAAGTCCACACTTTTATGCGAGAGCTTTACTTTAGTTAGCTACACTTCAAAAAACCCTCAGCCCACTGATTACTAGATCCCTATAACTATACAACCAATTCAGACCCATGAACTCAATATAGCCATCACCAGCTGGCTTATTGTAGTAGATCTCAGGCATTCCTTCAGAATGCATTAGATGATAAAAACCCCTTTGTGACTCCTGTGATATCTTTCATATGTACCTGAGAGGGCAGAGAACCATGGTTTAATATCTCAAGCAAAAGACATCACTTTGCCAGCACTGCATCAAAGTATCAACCGAAATGATGCGCTCATGTCAACAGAATGTCATGATTCAGAGCCAACAGCCGAGTGGTAACCATTAACCAACTGGTTAGTGCAAATGATGCAGGGTGGTAAACAGATTTTCCCATGTATTATTAACTCCAAACATTATTCTGAAGAAATGCATTCCACTGTCCAACAATATAGCCTTTGAGAATAAATTAATCATCGATGCATTGAAAATCAGTCACTTTCTATCAGTTTCCACTTTATTCCTCCAACTATAATAATATAATAATAGCAATAGTAATCCATTGACAAAATAAATGACATTTTATTTAAATCAAGCTCTTCAACATTCCATCAGCATCACTAGGTCAAAATCCTGGAACTCGCTCCATAATATTGGACTGGGATAGTAGGAACTGCCAGTGTTGGAGAATCTGGGACAACAAGTAGAGCTGAACAAACACAGCAGGCCAAGCAGCATCAGAGGAGCAGGAAAGCTGATGTTTTGGGTCTAGACCCTTCTTCTGAAATGGGGGAGGGGAAAGGGATTCTGAAATAAAGAGGGAGAAAGGGGGAGGCGGATAGAAGATGGATAGAGGAGAAGATAGGTGGAGAGGAGACAGACTGGTCAAAGAGGCGGGGTTGGAGCCAGTAAAGGTGAGTGTAGGTAGGGAGTTTGGGAGGGGATGGGTCGGTCCAGGGGGATGGACAGGTCAAGGGGGCGGGATGAGGCTAGTAGGTAGGAGATGGGGGTGGGGCTTGAGTTGGGAGGAGGGGATAGGTGGGAGGACAGGTTAGGGAGGCGGGGACAAGATGGGCTGGTTTTGGGATGTAGTCGGGGGAGGGGAGGTTTTGAAGCTTGTGAAGTCCACATTGGGCTGCAGGGTTCCCAAGCGAAATATGAGGTGCTGTTTCTGCAACCTTCGGGTGGCATCATTGTGACACCGCAGGAAGCCCAGGATGGACATGTCGTCCAAGGAGTGGGAGGGGGAATTGAAATGGTTCGCGACTGGGAGGTGCAGTTGTTTGGTGCGAACCAAGCGGAGGTGTTCCACAAAGCGGCCCCCAAGCCTCCACTTGGTTTCCCCGATGTAGAGGAGGCCACAACGAGAACAGCGGATACAGTATACCATATTAGCAGATGTGCAGGTGGCCTGGGATGGGGGTGAGGGGGGAGGTGTAGCACTTCCTGCAGTTGCAGGGAAAAGTGCCAGGTGTGGTGGGGCTGGTGGGCAGTGTGGAGCGGACAAGGGAGTCACGGAGAGAGTGGTCCCTCCGGAAAGCAGATAAGGGTGGGGAGGGAAAAATGTCTTTGGTGGTGGGGTCAGATTGCAGATGGCGGAAGTGTCGGAGGATGACGCGTTGGATCCGGAGGTTGGTGGGGTGGTACGTGAGGACAAGGGGGATTCTGTTTTGGTTATTATTGCGGGTAAGGGGTGTGAGGGATGAGTTGCGGGAAATGCGAGACACACGGTCGAGGGCGTTTTTGACCACTGTGGAGGGGAAGTTGTAGTCCTTGAAAAACGAGAACATCTGGGATGTTCGGGAGTGGAATGCCTCATCTCGGGAGCAGATGCAGCAGAGGCGAAGGAATTGGGAATAGGGGATGGCCTTTTTGCAGGAAGGTGGGTGAGAGGAGGTGTACTCTAGGTAGCTGTGGGAGTCGGTAGGCTTGAAATGGATATCGGTTTCCAGATGGTTGCCAGAGACGGAAATAGAGAGGTCCAGGAAGGGGAGAGAGGTGTCGGAGATGGTCCAGGTGAACTTAAGGTTGGGGTGGAAGGTGTTAGTGAAGTGGATGAACAGTTCGAGCTCCTCGTGGGAGCACAAGGCGGCGCCGATACAGTCATCGATTTAACTGAGGAAGAGGTGGGGGCTAGGGCCAATGTAGCTTTGGAAGAGGGATTGTTCCGCATATCCTACAAAGAGGCAGGCATAGCTTGGGCCCATGCGGGTACCCACGGCCACCCCCTTTGTCTGTAGGAAGTGGGAGAAATGGAAAACAACTTCTCCTTCCATTCCTCCCATAAGCAAATAAAAAGAAAGTCATTCACCTTGGTGTATCTACTGTTCACAACCGGGTTCTTGCAACAGGCTTAGAAAGGAAACAGCACAATAAAGTATTTCAAAGTGAGGAGTTCCAGAGTTGTTTATTTGCGACTAAAAAGTACAAAAACTCTTAATTTCCAAGTTTCTGAAGTAACCTGTGAACTCTGGCATCTTTTTAACATCAGTTCCCCAGCTTCAAAGGTGTAAGATTCTTGATGTAAATGATTCAAGTTAAAAGAATAAGATCTTGAAGTCAAGAGATACAATGTCTATTCAACTGAAATTCATGAAGACTGTACATCCTAATTTTATTCTGTGACGGAATTCTGTTCTTTTTAAAGCCCCAAATTTCTCTCACAACTGCACACATTGTTTCATCTCTCAAAAAGATTCACTTCCTTCTCTCACTTCATATAATCTTGTCTGAAATTCTGAAAAAGCTATGAAGTGGATGAGTAAAAGCAAGTGAGACTTTGAAGGCAGAGGATAGGGAAGATGTACAAAAGGTCAGTCAAAAGTAACGTGAAGAGAAACAGGAACACGAACACTATATTTAGAGAAAGAAAAACAAGATAGTTGCATAAAAGAGAAGAGGAAAGCAAGAATACTGAAAATGAGAAAAGCCACAGGAGATCGATCAGGAAACTGAAAAACTTCAATCATATGACCATGAAGACTGGAAGAAATTCTCCAACGCAGTAAAATCTTTCCACAAGTCCGAGTTTGCTGGTTTATTACCAATTTTCAGTGCCAACAGTACAGGTAGACTTAACTCTTTAAATAGAATTCTGAGTTCAGTGTTCAGGATTTATGAAGTCGTCAAAGACAATGTTGTTTGGGAATTTTCTCAGGTTCCTAGAAATAGTTCACAGAGAGACAAAGAGCGATAGCGAGAGTGAGAGTTCCTTCCAGTTAACATTGTTTTAAGGTTTCTTGTTACTTTTCCAGGAAAGAGAAAAAAAAGAGTCCTGCTGATTGCAAGCTTTGGAAATCTTTCCCTTCTACAATTCACACTAACAAAATAGAAACCAAACCCAAAAGCGGGCTGCCTTCACATCTCTTCCAAACTGAGTTTGCCAAGCAATGAAAGCAATAAACATCATTCCTCACTCCTCTTTCAAACTCTGCTGGTCTTCTTTCCAAAGTTACTTGACTTTTCAGGAATTAGCAAGTGAGTCACAGCTCACATTATTAATGAACAATTCCAAAAAGTCACATGTTCCTTCACAACCCTTTCTTCAATCCAGAATGTCCTAACAATTCCATTTTCCAGTTTCTCATGGCTTTTATCAGTACGTATTCTCAACAAAAAGGGATTCAGGAGCAGAGGGAGGTGTGTGTGTATTACACTTGGGGAGGTGATAGCAGAGAGGTAATTTCACTAGTTTTGCTAATCAAAAGCCTTAGGCTAATGATCTGGGGCAACAAATGCAGAGAAAGCTGGAGAAACTCAGCAGGTCTGACAGCATTCATGGAGAGAGAAACAAAAGCTAATGTTTCCATTCAGTATAACTTCTTCAAAACTGATATTCTGGGATTATAGATTTCAGTCCCACCGTGGCAGGTCATGGGGCTTGAATTTAGTAAAACATCTGGAATTTAAAGCTAACCTAATGGTGATCATGTAATCACTGTTACATGTCATAAAAAACCCATCTGGTTCACCTCCCTCTAGGGAAGAAAATCTGTCATCCATACCTGGTCTGGCTTACATGTGATGCCAGACCCACCAATGTAGCTAAAAACAGAAAGAACTGCAGATGCCGTAAATTAGAAACAAAAACAGAGGTTGCTGGAAAAGTTCAGCAGGTTTGGCAGCATCTGTGAAGAAAGTCAGAGTTATCATTTTGGGTCTGGTGACCCTTCCTCAGAATCGTTTTGTGGAAGGGTCACCAGACCAGAAACATTAATTCTTATTTTTCTTCACAGATGCTGCCAGCCCTGCTGAGCTTTTCCAGCAACCTCTGTTTTTGCCAGTTGACTCTGTAGTGGACTGTGAACTGCTCTCTGGGCAAGTAGGAAAGGACAATGAATGCTGGGCTAACCAGCAACAACCAAATCCCACAAACAAATGAAAAAAAAACATTGAAGGTGGAATAACTGGTTGACAGAGTGGTTAATAAAGTGTCTAGCTAGTCCAGCTTCAAGTGGAGTACCACATTTAGTTCTGGAGCATACAGAGAAAATTCCTAAGAATGGTCTCAGGGTTGAGAAACTTCAGTTAAATAGACAGGAAAAATTAGGACTGTTTTCCATGGATAAAAGAAGATTGAATTACAGAAAAACTTCCCATTGTGGAAGGATGGAGAACAAATGGGCACAGATTTAAGGTAGGTGGCAAAAATGCAATGGCAACATCAGAAAAAAAACATTTTTCACACAGCAAGTAGTTCTGGAATGCATTGCTGCAACAGTAGTGGAATTAGGTTTAATAGAGGTATTCAAGAGGAAATTTTATTATTAGGATTGGAAAAATGTGCACAGCTGCATCTAGAAAGTGGGATAGTGCCACAAGGTGATGTGCTCCTCCAGAGGAACAGAACAAACACAATGTCCTTCTTCTGCAATACATTAGTGTTAATGACAATAATTAAACATGCTACTGTTAAGGAAATCTTAAAACCAAATGAAGAAATTAAATTTAAAAACGTACACTCAAGTTTCCAGCTTCAATGATGCTTCACATGCCAGTCTTCCCTGTGACCATTCGAGTTAGGTGAGGTTTATTATATTCTTGGACGTAAGCCAAGGAAATGAAAACATTAGTTAAAATATCTTAGCAGCTGAAACTCTGGCACCAGTAGAAGCTATCGATATAAGGGTATATTTATCCAATCATCTAAGAGAAACTTGACTTTCTTTCTGTTCTGTTAAATCTTATTCCAGGAAAAAAAAACAGCATTGTCAGCACAGCTTGCACTGACCAGAAATCTGATCTGTCCTTTGACCTTATCCTCACTTGCCCACATTCCAAACATTACCTTCCAGTCTGTGATACTTCAACTTATCAAAATCCAGGACACAAGCTCAAATAAATCCAATATTAGAAGTAAATTCAGACATTAGCTACAATATTGCACGATGACTAGACAACTAGACTACAGAATAATACAAAGAAAACCAATTAGTGTAGATGATACTAGTCATAATCAAATGCACCCTAGTGAAGAGTACTTAAATGATCTTTGGAAACCTCTTTTCAAGCAGGAAGATAGTAACAATAATTATGAAAACTTGAGTTATTCGATACTAATTCATTTTGCTTTTCCAGCACTTACCCTCATCTCTACAGCTAGGCATAAATTTCCACAATCAAATTTACAAGTGTTTTTGGGCAAGTCAGTATGTTGTGCAGTCATTTTTGAAGTTGTAAATTAGCATGTTGTCATATCAACACTACAATTAACTGGTTGCAATTACTATAATACCAGAAGCAAAACATTAAACACAATACAACAGTTCAAACAAAAATTCTTAGTCCACAAGCGGTAATCACACACTTAAGACATTGGTAATTTTCTTAATGCTAACAAATGACTTGAAGTAACAGTCATGTTTGGCTCCACTCTGGACTTTCCAGACAAGATGTAGCAATTGGATTTGTATGAGTTTGCTTGTTCTTGGAGTTCACGTGCTCTGGCCAGAGCTCAAAACTAAAGAAAAAAATCTGCATTTCTAGCAGAATCTTAGAAGTTGCCAATCACTTATAACCTAAAACCAAAGTATGGTCAACTCCATAGCATGCCTAGAAATAACTATACACAATTTAATCCATCTTTTTCAGAGTGCACACACATCAAATGGTAACAGTTTATACTTAGAACAAACCTCTTGTAACTCTGACTGCTTTTCAAATCAGCCAGTCATGAAGAAGGGTCAGTGGACCTGAAACATTAAAGCTGCTTTCTCTCCACAGATGCTGCCAGACCTGCTGGGCTTTTTTCAGCAATTTCTGATTTTGTTTCTGGTATTTAGCATGAGCAGTTCTTCGGTTTTCAGTTATTTGCCATTATTTGCACTGATATTTTCATCTAACTTTGTGAACTTGCTCTCAAAAATTTCACTTGCTGAAGAGAGCTACTCAAGACAAGGGAAAACTCAGAAAAGAGTTTTAATATTACCAGCCATCATCAGGCACTTTTGTACAGATCTACCCACAATCCATTAGTACCACTCAAGAAACTAGAAATCAATTGATGAATCCTAATGCACGATCATACAACAATGAACAGATAAAAATCAGCTATTAAGTGTGCTTAGGCAGCAACAATGTGGAACTTTTAAAAGCAGTTCATCAATAAATTCAGTTAGAATCAAAATCCATTTTTACAATTGCATTTAGCAGTAAAATCCAGATGAGAAGGACATATTTTCATTGAATGTAATACGGCAATAAAAAAAAAGCCCTGCTTTAAAAAGCTTCTATCTCTCAACATTATTTCTAAAACACAATTCCTCACAATATAAATGTATATTGGCAAAAGTAAGATCACAGAATTGTTAAGTACATATACATAAACTGCAAGGTTCTTTATAATCTACTTATATTTTGATATGCTGGCTTCATAAGTTCTATAATTTTGTTAGTAAGAAAAGATAAAGTGACAGGGCTTGTGTTTTGAAGATGGAGCTTGTACTCATCTTGAATTAGTTGCCTCCAGCAAAGTTCCTTTCCTACTCCCCTTTCCTCCTTTTAGGGAAGTGCTTCAGCATAGTGTTGCTAACACAGCTTAAAGCTAGAATGTTTTTAGGTGTAAAATCAAACAGGGAAGCAGAATTCACCTTGATGGCAGACTGCAGAAGCAAGCATCAGAGTGTAGAGCACAATGATTGGAGAAGGGACCACTTTAATGCAAAAGTCCAAAATTTGGTTCCCATGGCAAGCCTATACAAAGGGGGAGAAGCAGATACTCCTTTTAATTCTCTTTTACCTCCCGTAACTTGTGAAAAGTTTTCCTTTGCCTGCAAGCAAGGAAATTCTAACCAGCTGTTAAGTGACTAAATTAGTAACTAAATAACTATTCAAATAAATAACCATACAAACGTTAGACAAAAATGGCAGGTCAGAGCAGGTGATGTCTTGTAACTAACCTCATTGAAACACACAATATTCTGAAGGGGCTAAAGAGCATAGACTTTGAGAGGTTGCTTTTCCTTGCAAAGGGAGGATAGTATAGAACATTGTGCACAGTGTCAGAAATAGAAGTTGATCATTTAGGACTGAGACGTGAAGCAATTTCTTTTCCCAAAGAGATATGTGAATCTTTGGAATTTTCAGCCAAGATGATTGCGGATGGTCTACCACTGAATATATTAACAGTTGGGACAGAGATTTATGACCTCTCCAAACATTAGAAGTAAGCAGCAGACCACACGACCTGTTGACCCTGTCCAAAAGTCAATAATGATCAGGGTGATCTTGGGTTTCAACGCCACCTTTCTTTCCACACCCTGTCAGCTTGTCCATCTCAGCTTGAAACATATTCATAGCAGGCATATCTAAAAACTCAGAAATAAAAAGATTCACAACCCTTTCAATGGAGTTTCTCCTCATCTCAGCCCTAAATGATCAATTCCTTATCCTGCAATTATGTCGCATTATTCTAGATTCTGCAGTCATAATAAGCAATGCCACTCCTCAGAAAATAAAAATTTAACCTTTTTTATGAAAGGACAGCACTCCAATTCTGACAGGAAATTCCAATCAGGAATCCTTCACAGTCAGCCACCTTGACAGCTGTCAGGCAGTAAATACATAAGACAAGTGTGAGGTTAGGGTGCCACGTAAGTGGGTTGCCAGGTGGATGGGATGCCATGTGGATAGGAGATAGAGTGCTATGGGTAGAGTGGCAGGATACAAGGCGGGGGGCGGTCGGGAACAGGCAAGTAATGCAGTATTTAGGTCTAAGTGGCTGCATGAGTGGGAGAAATTGGGTCCATCGGATGTGGGAGCTGGCTTTGAAGTGGGTGGAGTTCAGGTCCAGTGGCAGGGGAAAAGTGGGGTCAGGTCTGGGGCTGGAAGGTCGTGGAGGCAGATCATGCCTGAAATGGGGGAAGAAGGGAGCAGATCCAGAGAGTAGGAGTAGGATGCCATGTCCAGAACAGGGTAGTCAGTAAGCCCTCTGATTCAGACAAGGGAAGAAGAGAGTGGGTTCAAAATGGGGGAAGGGAGAGCATTGGTTTGAAATCTGTTCTTATCAACACTGCAGTGACAACTGTTTCATCTGTGGAAAAAGTGGGCTACCTTCTTAATATCTACCCTGTCAGGCCTATTCATAATTGTGAATGTTTTGATGAAATCACCTCTTAATCCGCTAAATCCAACAGACTGTTGTCATGATTCCACATCAGATTACCAAATTTTGTTATTTGCTGGCTAGGGATCAGCAACTCTTTTCAAAAAAAAATGTAGACAAGTGTGAGATCCCAGGTCCTCACTAAGAGAATATTTCAATGTATCCATGGTTTTGAACAAAAAAATCCTTTACTTTTATAAATTTATAAAAGGAATGCCATCTACAAGCAACAAGAATAGAACTCTTATTCTATTGCCCAGAATTAACATGAGGTGAATAAGGATAACAGATCAATTAGAGTCAAAGCACATCAAATAGCAGATGAGGTCAATGTAAAGACCAGAGATTTCACAGTGATCCCCCAGACACTGGGGCACTATGGGTAATCAAATCTATTGAAGACTTTACAAGAGAGTCCAATTCTTCACTTTTGAAGACCTCACTCCAAAACTCCCTCAAAAGTTACTCCATCACAGATTTCCTCAACAATGCTCACATTCTGGTAATTCAGACTTTCCTGGGCCGGTGCTCCTCAGATTCTGGAAACTGCTCTCCAATTCCAACTTTCAGATACAATTCCAACTTGTCTGCAAACAGTTAGCATTACCAAGTTGTTATTGCCCCAGAAAGTTTCAAATTTAAGAAAAAAACCATCCAATTGTGTCAAGGTGAAAGTGGCAGGTAAAGTGTAAAGAGAATAACTAAAAGGCTGATCAGGACAAATTAAACTAGAGCACGAGAAAAGGATATCAATTGTTCTATAGATAAATACAGAGGAAGAGGGCAGGTAAATTGTGTGTTGGTCCTCCAGAGGTCCATAATGGGAAGTTAATAGCACATAATAAGGAAATGGCAAATGTAATGAATAAAATTTTGCTCCATTTTCATTATAGAAAATACAGAAAAAAATCCAGTTATATCTGTAAAGTAAGACTTTGAAGGAAGAGAGAAAATTGCTGAAATTATCATCACGAAGGAAGTGGTACTAGGCAAACTGATGGAACTGCGGGTTGCTAAGTCTCCAGATCCTGACGGGCCTCATCCTAGGGCCTTAAAAGAGGAGAAGCACTGATCCAGTGATATTATCACTTGACTATTAATCCAAAGACCTCAGTAATGTTCTTGAGACCTGAGTTCGAATCCGACCATGGCAGATGGTCAAGTGTGAATTCAATAAAAATACTGAAATAAGAATTTAATGATGACCATGAAATCATTGTCAGTGGTCAGTTTTTTAAAAAAACCCTCTGGTTCACTGATGTCCTTAACTGGTCTGGGTGCATTGACTCTTAACTGCCCTCTTGGCAATTAGGAATGGGCAATAAATGCTGGCCTAGCTAGCGACACCCATATCCTATGAGCGAATTAACAATAAAGGAGACCAATGAGGTCTTGGTGCATTGGTGTGCTAATTTTCCAAAATTCATTACATTCTGGAAACATTCCATCAGACTGGAAAGTAGCAAATGTAATCCATCTGCTTAAGGAGGGAGGCAGAAAACAGAAAACTATAGGCCAGTTAGCCAGGCATCTGTCATGGGGAAGATGTTAGAACCAATTAACTGGACCATTAGAAAAACACAAAGTAATCACGAAGAGTCAGCATCGTTTTGTGAAAGGGAAATCATGTTTGTTTGGCTGCTTTGAAAGAATAATATGTGCTGTGGATAAACTGGAGCCTGAAAACACTCCACACTTGGATATCAGAAGGCATTTGACAGGATACCGTTAAAAGTTTTTGTGAAAAAGCAGGAGCTCATGGTGTAGCTGGTATATCAGTGACAAGGATAATTGATTGGCTGGCTGACAGAAAAAGAGTCTGCGTAAATAGGTCCTTTTCAGATTGGCAGGCTGTAATGAGTGGGGTCCCAGTGTAAGATTATGAAGGGCATGGACAATATGGATTGAGAGCAGCTGTTTGCCTTCGTTGAAGGGTCAATAATGAGGTGTCATAATTTTATGGTGAAGGAAGGTGGTTGAGAGGAGATTGGAGGAATCTTTTCCACCCAGAGTATGGTGGGAAACTTGAATGCTTTGCCTGGGGTGGCTAGTAGAGGTGGGAAACCTCACAACCTTTCAAAATTACATGGATGAGCATTTGAAATATCATAACATTCAAGTCTATGGGCCATGCGGTGCAAATTAGTCAAAAAGACTTGATGGGCTGAATAGCTTCACCTGTGTTGAATGACTGCATGACTTTTTGATCTTATTAGATGGTGAACCAGGTTTGAAGGGCTGAATAGCATAGTTTTGCTCCTAATTCATATGTTCACATGTATGTAACTTACCCTGCATTTCTTCTGTGATAATTCAAGACTATATTGTCTTTGTCAAGTAATACAAACAATCCCTAATATTTGGTGCTAGTTTGCCTTAATTGATTTCAATATCAATTGCCATTTCTGTCATGTCAGAAAAAGTGCATCCTTGCTTCCTTGTTAAATTGCAATTGATTTCCTAGGCTCCATCAAATGGCACAAGTTGGCAGGTGCAGGGAGTCCTGGATGTTCCGGTACACTAATCAACTGCAGCCACCAGATGTTGCTGTGTCAATCTAAAAATACTGTACGAAAATGGTGAGTAATTTTAATTTTAAAAATTCAGTGTTTCTTTTACATTTCATTGCGCATTCTATTTTTCAAGTTATTCAACTAGGAATCCAATGTCACATATGTACAGTGCAGTATTTGAACATTTCCATGTGAAAAACATCACTGCTCACTAGCACCTTCTTCAGGGCAATTAGGGATGGGAAATTAATGCTGGAATAGCCAGCATCCTATGAATGACTGAATGAATGCGATTTTAAAAAAAAATAGACTTTCTCTAATATTAATTACATGTTTACATATATACAAAATCAGCTAAACCCATTCATATTTCTCAAACTTTTCAATTCCCATTTTTCCATTCATTTTCTTGACCTTTATTACATCAGCCCTAAATCCACCAGATTTACTACTTGCCACTGATTCGCCCTGATCACATACAAGTTCTTTGATAAATACTTTTTTGTAAATTATCTGCATGACTGAATATTTCAACAGATATGGGAATGCCTGAGAATTTTAGCTCTTTTTACTTATATTCGTCAATTCTGCATTCAGAAAAGCAATATCCATCATACAGATATTGCATTGGACATTGTGAATATTACTATCTAAAAAATACATAATACATGTTCATAGCCCAGAGCCAAATATGTAAAAGGTCTTTTATTTCATTTAAAATCTTATTTTAAATATAGAATATGATATCTACTATGGTTTTCAGAGTGAATTCCTAGAACCATTAAAACAGAATTAACTGTTTGGTAGTACAGAATTTGAGCACTGTTGAAGAAATATAAAGACAATACATGGCAATTAACTGTCAGTCATCATTAACTAATGCATTCTCAATGGCAATGCTATTACTAATCTGAGATGCAAAGCAACAGTTATACTCACGTAATCTTCAATGATCTCTTTGATGCCAGCTACTGTGAGGATGAAGATAAGTGGCATCAAAGTCGTATACCTTCCTGTGGGGGACACATCTGGAATTTGCTAAAACAAATAATCAAGACTTAGTTTTTTGTCCCTGTGTTTTCATTCTTAGTACAAACTGTGCAGTAATTGTAACATCTTGAGAGAATTTTATAGCACATCAAAAAAAGGGCAAGACAAAAAAATTCATTTAATTGGTGTATCATAAATGTTAAGTTAATAGAAATCAGTAAAAGCAATTCACATATCTCATCAAAAGAGCAAGAATCAGCAATATATTTTGGGATTATTTATACTTGTAGAGGAGATTAGGTGCTGCTAAATCATTTCCTCCCACATTCCATGAGCTTTAAATAGTGACTATGAAAACTTGCATATGAACCAGCAGCTGGGCAAGGTACCAGCCATAGTTGTAATCTGCCAATCTGAAATCCAGTATAAGGTACTGTCTGTTTATAAATCAACACCTTAAGTTAAGAACAGTGAAAATCAAAAATTGATATTACATTGAATGTTACCAAATCAAACACAAAAGGGTTCAGAATCTTGCTTCCCTGCTGCAAACATTACAAACTACTTTCAGATGGAATAAAGATAGAAAGAGATAAAGGGACAAGAGTCATGAGGATAGGAAAAACTTTGGGTTACATCTGTGGAGAGTACCACCTTTGTTTTAGCAATGCAGTGCTAAATTTCCGAGAAGCTATCAGCAACAAATCAAGGGGTAGCCTGTGAGAGGACTTCCAATCAGAGCTATATTTGCAGCACTAAATAGACTGAAAAAGAGTCAAAGTTAAAATAGATAAAAGTGTACCATTTCTTTGAGATTCCAATGTATAACATGCTGCACATGTGCTGTTGGTAGAAATCATCAGGGCATAATAGAAACCAAAGGGAAGTTATATATTTTTCATGAGCTTAAAGCTATCAATAGATTATCTTATGAGAGGCACTATAATTACTTTCAATCATTTGGTAGTACAGATCTTCAATATTGTTAGACATATTGCAAGACCGGAAAAAAGCAAAAATGCCAAATTTCAAACAAACAGTCACAACAAATTACACAATAGCAGGAAAGGGCTGCTAATTTTTTTTCCATGACAATGTATCAGCATCCTGATTCTTCTGTGATATAAATTTTCATGATGCTTTGAAATTTGACATTCTTAATTTTAAAACTGATGAATTCAATGAGAAATGCTTCAACAACATACCTTTCCTTTGAACAATATAATTGCTTAACACATGACCATAATTATGGTAGGAAATCTGTCAGAATTACCACAGAAAGATAAACAGATTGAGGAAAGCAGCCACCCCCGGCCTCTCACTAAAATGCTCAATCCTCCATTGTTTCTATATTCACTCCTAACTTCATCACTTGGAAGCTTTGCAGTCTTATGGAGACACTAGTAGTTGAAATTCGCCAAAAACAAACATACAATTTGGCCTAAAATTTTAAAAAGTATTCACAATTTATTGGGTACAACTTACAAAAAGATGTGAAAACATTCATTTTTGGATTATATCGTGGAATAGTCACCCAAACACATTTTCTGCAAATATATGGATTTTAAGAACTTTAAACAAACAATAAAAGTAACTGGATAGTTATGTATTAAGGATCAATCTATCCATCCAGCTAGATAGATTTTTAAAAAATCAGATTGAAGATGTAACCTAAAGTAGTAAAAGAAATAACATGAGCAAATGAGAGTTGCACTTAATCTTACCAAACACCTTTTTCCCCAGCAATCTTTATAGTGTGACATGGCCTAAATTATGGTGCTTTTTTTTCCAGTGCTGATCCATTTATATTTTGTAAAAATGCTGACTGGTACAGGAATTTCAACTGATCATTACTGAACTACTCACAAGACAAAAAGAAGCTATAGCAGAATCATAGCAGGAATAGGAGTTGGCCATTCAATCCTTCAAGCCTGCTCTGCCATTCAATATGATCATGGCTGATCATCCAACTCAGTGCCCCGGTCCCACTTTTTTTCCTGTACCCTTTGATCCCTTTACACACAACAACTATATCTAACTCCTTGAAGATATTCAAGATTTTGGCCTCAGCCACTTTCTGAGGCAGAGAATTTCATAGATTCTGGAAGAAGACATTTCCTGTCATCTCAGTCCTAAATGGACTCCCCACATCCTTAAACCATGAACAGCTGGTTTTGGACTGCCTGGTCATTGGAAACATCCTTCTTGCATTTACCCTGTCTAGTCCTGTTATAATTTTATTGGTATCTATGAGATCCCCCCTCTCATTCTCCTTAGGTCCAGTGAACATGGTCTGAATTAACCCAGTCTCTTTTCATACATCAGCGCTGCCATCCCAGCAATCAATCTGGTAAACCTTTGCTACACTCCCTCCGTAGCCAGAAATCCTTCCTCCAATAAGGAGATCAAAACTGCACACACTACTCCAGGTGTGGTCTCACCAAGGCAAGACATCCCTGGCCCTTTACTCAAATCTTCTTGGTGAAGCCCAACATACAGTTTGCCTTCATCACCACCTGCTGTACCTATGTGCTTACTTTTAGTGTCTGGTGTACAAGGACACCCAAACCTCACTGCACCCAGTTAGGTAATAACCTGCCTTCCTGTTTTTGGTACCAAAGTGGATAACCTCATATTTAAACACATTATACTTCATCTGACATGCATTTACCCACTCACTCAACTTGACCAAATTACACTGAGGCATTTCTACATCGCCTTACATTTCACTTTCCCAGCCAGTTGCAGGTGTTACAATGATCATCAATAAATTTCTGTTGAACAGTAATGTGGCAGTTAATTAGAGAGTCTCTGCTTTCAAAGCTGCATCATAAATTCAAGTGCTGGTTGTTGTTAAAGGACATCTCGCAGTGGTACAAATTTAAACCAGTGCTCTTAAGGCTGTCTATTCTCATGGTCTCTCATTGGGCAATGATACAAGAGTAAACAGAAGCTTCTGGTGGCAATCAGCATTTGTCAATATAAAGTACAAATTAAAAAGGCCCAGTTGTTCAAAACTGCAAATGATTCAGCACTCATTTTTCTTGAGAAATTAAGTCATAAATATTAGCACAAATGCAATCCTACACCAGAATTATTTAAGCATATCTTCACTTCCAAACTATTTTAAACTTCTGTCGTAAAAATAATAATGTAGTGTTTTAAATGTTCATGTGTTGAAGAGGAAAGGAAAACTAAACTGTCTCGCTGCAAATTAGGCATGGAAACAATTGGCTTAGCCCCAAGTTTGTATCCTCATTCAATTCTTGGGGAATCTGCTCTGTTGCAGCAGTTGATTTCAAGTTGACAAAAGGCAGTGTGCCATGATCTACAATCCACCTCATGACCATTCGATTGCTGAAGGTCAGGCAAAAAGATAGGGGTATCATAAGGTTCCTTACTTTATTATTAACCATTAACTACTAACCACTAAATAGAACACTTGGTTGTATGATAGCAAAGTGATCTTAAATTAAAAAGATTACCAGATCCTCATCACCTTATCACTAGCATTTTCAATAACAATTTATACAAAAATCTTGAAACAATGAAGAAGAAAACACCAGTGGAAGATATATTAAATTAGAACAGAATCTTACCCAAAGTGCTCAATTTAAACTTACTTGTAATAAGGCTATAAAAAGAAAGAAAGCATTTGCAGCTCTTCTGATCTGTTCATACAAGAAGCGAGGCAGAAATGTTATCACGCTGTATTTTGCTGTGCTGTTGATCATAAAAAGAAGGATATTGTCATAAGAAAACTCAAAGCATACAATAATCATATAAAATTCACATCAAAGCAAACACTCTAACTAAGACCAAGACCAAGGACAATTACTCTCTAAATTCAGGGCAAGTATTACCAGAAAGCATCAGTCAGTATCTGAGAGAGAAATATAAGTGAACATTTCAGGTATGAAACTTCATCAGGCCTGATGAAAATTCTGATAAAAGATCTCCTCTTTCACTCCAATATATCAATGTAAATTAATGTCCCAGCTTCAAGGCCAAAAGAAAATTTCTCTATGCCAAGTAAATGAAATATGGAAGAGCAAATACACTGGCAATATGAGAATTGCATGGTCCACTTCAAAGATGCATTAAACTAGCACCCTAAGAAGAAGAGAGACTGAAGAAAACTTGGATATCACAGAAACATGCAAATCGCAGGGGCTTAAAAATCAATTCCAAGAGAAAACCAAAAGTAGTACACCATGGATGCCAGAAATCTTAAAGAAGAGGAGAAAAGCTGGAAAAACTCAGCAATTCAGGTAGCATTTTGAAATGAAACAATTAACGTTTCAGATCGATCACTTTTCACGAGAACTAGTTTCCTCCATAAATGCTGCCTGGCTTAAGTTCATGCAACATTTTTTGTTCTGCTATCAGTTCCGAGGACTTCCTTGAAGATACTGGGCTGGATTTTCCAATGAGTGGCAAACAGTCTGACTGCCAATTCACTGCTGCTCTTTTTTCAAAACACAAAATGATAAGAGCAAGCTCTGTATTTCAGAAAGGAGGTTCTCATCAGAGCTGTTTCAGAAATATGGAGTGTACTTGAAATCTGACAGGTTCCATGCGACCAAGACAATCAAGGTAAGTCATATCATGTCACCTTAATCACATGCTGCATTGTGGAACTTAAATGTCTAGCATCACAGCAGCCACTTTGACAGCTCCTGTGAAAGGGTAAGTACATAAAGTAAGGTTAGGGTGCCAGGTGGGAAGGGCGTCAAGCAACTAGGGTGCCAGTGAGTAGGTGCAAGGACAGCAAGGAAAGATGGGATTGGCAGGGGTAGAGGAGGTATAGTTGGTAGGATTGAGGGAGGGCCATACATTTAACAGTTACCCAGGAGTTAGACCTAAGTTCTCAATTGTCTAACAATTTCATTGTTTGTTTAATAATCCTGGGTAGCTTTACTGAGGCAAAAACTTCTGAATACTGATTTAAATGGATTCCTTTGGAGGGATCCAGGCACAGGGGAATTGCCCACTGTAATGTTCAAATTGCCAGGCAATTCCCTCAAAGACAGCTGTGATGGGATTCTGCAGGGTCTGAATGCACAACTCCCATTTACAACACAGAAATGCCTATCTGGCCATCAGTAAATCCAGGCCAATATTCTAGTGTTAACATTTAAGCATTTTCCTACTCCGTAAACTGTTAGATGCACAAATGGAATAGCCTAGGCCGACTATAATATAGCAGGGTCAACACCTGGTTTGTACTTATCAGGAGATATTACCCATGGATCAGCCGAGGACATACAAGTACAACTGCTGAGTCTGGCACACAAGATGGGAGGGGAGAAACTCTCCTACCATCTCTCTATCCATAAACAGGTACTTTTGAAAAAATAAATCGTGCCTTTGTGTTCAGCCTCATCTGGTCCCTTGAAGAGCATTATATGATGAACATTGGTATCAAGTGTGTTCAGAATAGCCCAATTTTACACTGCAAGGGGCCTCAAACAAACATGGATCCACAACACCATTTTCTGCTTTTACAAAAGTGACAGAATGTGTTCCATCAACTACGGTAGCAGTTCATGACCCATTTGCACCTTAATTTGTAGGTCATGACCTTTTAAATAAGGCATTAACTTGAAGCCCCACACGTCCGGTCAGACAGACACTAAAGTTTCCATTAAAAAATCTGAAGAAGAGGATTTCTTCTGATATTATCTATCAAATAATTTTCAAAAAGAATTACTGCTCTTTGATGGATCTTAACTATGTGCAAATTATCTGTATTAATAACAATGACTATTCTTCAAAAATATATACAAGCTGCACTTCAATTGGTAAAATCTTGGGATGATCTTCCTTTATTTCAGTTCCCTTTTGTCTGCCAATGCTTTATACTATCCACAATCGTCCTTGACTCCTGTTGAAACAGATTTTACAATTCCTTTTCTTTACCTCTTCCCTTAGATCATTTTCATCTAAAATTAATTTGTTTATTTGCTATTGTAAGCGACCCACACTCATCAACTTGAGTAAAAAAATCAGTAAAATAAAAAGTGAAAAAGGCACTTAGCTAAAAGCAAGGACATTGCAAAACGATACGAGAACATATCCATTCCATTGAGTGGGGATTTAGTTCTGTGTGCAGGACAAGGCGAACACCAAGTGATATACTTGGAAATCACAACAGCTTAACAACATTTGATAGGGAATAAATAAAACCCAAGGTCCAGTTGTGACAATAGAATCTGAGGCAAAATACAACACCATGAACTTGTGATCATATGATAATCTCTTACCTGGCATCAGTATTTAAATATCCCAAATGGAGCCTTGGAGTAGTTTTTGGTACATGGAAAAAATATCAGCAACCAATAGCAAAAACAAAGCTGCTGCCTGTCATTTCAAACACTGTTGCTTTGCTCATACTAGACTAATTAATTTAACACACTAAATTTAATTGCCATGTCTCTGCATTATTAAAAACTTGGTAAATTTCTTCAATGTTAAATTTGTGTTAAGTAGTTTTTGATGAATGCCATTGTTGCACGAAGTAAATTTATAAACTAGTTTGTTGTGACTGTAGACTCAAAGAATGTTTCAATCATTGAATCCCTACTTTAAACTGGCATGTAGTTTGCCTTTGTTTACACTCTTATGGTAAAGTAGAAGCATCCCTAATTTTGAGGAATATGGGTGGATTCAAGATCCACCCATCCTAGAGGTATTCAACAACACAGAAAAAAGATTAACTACACTGGTTCTTTGCTCATACAAACATATGAGTTAGGAGCAACAGTCGGCCACTCGGTCCCTCAAGTCTTCTCCCTCATTCAATATGATCATGTCTGGTCTGATTATTCCACAATGTTGACCACACCGGTTAATCCTTCACTCTCCTGCTGGGACCTGCTGCCCCAGTATCTCAAATCCACCCTCCTGTTTCCCATCCTTGGTGTCATCCAGGCAAATGCACTCAAGAACTCTTCGTAGTTTAATGACACTTTTATACACATCAACTTTTATACACATTACCAAAACAAAAACTAAGCCATACTTGTACTTTGTAGACTGGAAGCTAATCTAAATGCATTCTAGAGAAAACTCTCCTCTTTCATCATATACTCATGATTATGTGAAGTGCTGGAAAATGGGACTACTGTAGGAAGAAGTGTATTTTTGGCAGTACAGATTCAAAGGGTCGAAGAGTCTTATATGTACTGTATGGTTCTAGGACTCTATTTTGTTTCATTTACTGCAGCCATTATATATTTCAGCAATACAAATTGCACTCATGAAGTCATTCTAAGTTAAAACAAAATAGTTTATCATAAAGCCGTAACACACAATGGTGGTATTGGCAGGGTGTTAACCAAAATTCCTTTTACATAACCAAGAAGTAAGAATCTCCTCAGCATGGAGCTTAAGTAACTGAAGGATAGGTCACCAATTCAGTCAAGGAGCTATGTTTTATACAAGAGTTTAAGGCACATCTATACAGAATAAAGACGAGTCCTTCAACAAAATGAAAGAAATATGAAGCTGCTTTCAAGAGAACAGCCGTAACATTTGCCAAATTGACAAAACAACTGATAATAAATAAATGGTGAGGGAATTCAGTGTTCGTGAAAAAAGGTGAAAGAAGGAATTTAACCTGAAGATGCCCAATAGTACTATCAGGACAAGGACCTGTCTAATCTTGAGAAGCATGCACCAGAATGGTTCCATGAAAAGAGTCATGACGGTTTCAAAAATGCCATGCATATATACTAATTAAATGGGCCAAATCAAACAAATAAGACAGCAAAAGTTTCAGACCAATGGCTCATCAGTATAGCCAATTTATAAATACAAGTCCTGCACTGTGTCAGAAGACCAAAATTGTTCAGAGATTACCAAAATACCAAATGCCAAAATTATTAGTTTCCAGCGATTCATCAGACAGTAGCAAAACCATTAAGTCATATTAGCAACATAGATGAAAAATCCATAAATTTCAGTTTTCCTGCATACAAACTGAGGGGCAGAAAGGTTTAAAAACAGGACCCAAGAATAGGATTCACGGTGGCACAAGCCTACATGGTCGACAGAATGACATTAAAGCCTACAGTAATTTTTTGAAGTAAAATCTATTCTGAACATTAAGTCCCCATCAGGAGCTCTTGCTCTTGCTCATGCCCGTGCCAATGGTTTGGATGGATTAGGCTGGATGGAAGTTACAGATTGAACATGTGTGGAATGCTCTATGTGAAAAATGCAGATTATTAATCTGTGAGATCCCAGATGAAGAAATAAGAAATACATGAAAATAAACACCACCCAGTTTGTAATTATACTGGGGGAAGAGGGGGTTTCGCTTTTGTTATTCAATCTTTGGATGGCTGCCTCAACAAGCTATTCAGGAGTCATGTTCATGTGGAATGGAACAGGTGGAAGCTTCTTGGACAAAACACACTCAGCAAGGAAATATACATGCTTGATGGTGTGTACCATTTCATTATTAAATCATGGGATGATATCAGTCATCCACTTGTCCAAAAAATTTCAAATGGATGGCGATGATTTACTGTAGAGATGATCTTGTAAGTGAATGCATCACATCAGTCAAAATTCAAATCCTTATGATGATGGCATAGCTAAAATAACTCAGAATTAATTCAATGAATGCTTTGCAACAGATGCTGAAGAAACACATTTGCTGGTGTTAAAACATTTTGATTGTGGCAAGAAATATCTTTTTAAAATTAATCTAATTCAACAAAGCATGCATGTTAACTTAATATGAATTACCTAGGTTTTCTGCCCACAGTTCACCCACACTGGCAGTTCACATTTTGTGCTCAATATGAGTGGCTTCCACTTTTGGGAAGATCTTTGCAGACTCCCTAGGTCAACTTATTTGATCTATAGTGGTTGTTAAGGAGGATTTTAAAAATGAAGAGGGTAGAAGCACAGAAAGGGTTAGGAAGGAAATCCAGACTGAGAAATTGAGGGCAAAACAAAGTGATGTATAATTGATATAGGAAAGAAAAAAGTGCCTAGACACAGTTTGGATGATTGAACAGTAGACACCAAATGTAATGTGAAGAAAGAATGAAAGATACAAGACAGAACCAAATAGGAAAGGGAAAAAAAAATAAATGGAGGTAGACGTCATGATCTAAAATTACTGAACTCAACATAATCTTGAGCAACAGAAAACGACCTGATAATAAAAGTAAAAACATCGTGGATGCTGGAGATCTGAAATAAAAAACAGAATGTGCCAAGAGAAACTCAATGGACAAAACTGTGCAAATAGGGAACCGTGAAGTTATCCAGTTTAGAGCATACTGAAGACAAAACGTTTTCTTAATAGTTAGAGACTAGGCACTGCGAGAAGCTCGGGGATTTGGGTGTACAGGTACACAAATTATTAAAGGTTTGTGTGCAGGTCCAAAAAAAAAAGAAAAACCTCTCATGGTGCTGTCCTCAAAAGTCACAACTTGAGTTTGGGGAACTATAACTCATTAAAAAAGTGAGAGCTGGGACAAATGCTTCAAATTCACCATAGCAGGACTTAAAGAGTTAAATTATGACCATTAAATTCAACATCACATTGCCTTGAGCAGAAGAGAATGAAAAATTATGTAATCAAGATGTTTAAAATATTTTTAAAAAGCATTGTACAGCATTAATGCAAAGAAGCCAGTTTCTCTGTAGCAGGACAATCCAGATCCTAGGGCTCATTCTGATTTTAGAGCTACGGCATTCAGGATGAAATCATGAAGCACGTGATGCAAAGAATAGTGGAAATTTGAGAATATCTACCCCTGAAGGTACTGAATGCTGGGCAGAGTGAAATCTTCACAGTGGAGGTTGGCAAATTTTATTCAAGAACTCAAGATATGGATCAATGCAGTAAAAAGGAATTACGTACTGTATAAGTGTATTGAATAGAGAAACAAGCAAGAGATTGGACTATATTCTGAAGTAATGCAGAAAAGGTGGAAAGTAGAGTTGTACATTAGGTTGATGGTTTGTATTGCTCTTTCTCCTACAGTAATTAAAATTGTTTCATCCATTGCTTGATTTGCAAGTGCTAAGTTATTTATATTCTTGTCTTTTATATAATCCAATAGTCCAGACTATCGTACTCACTGTTGAATTTAATTGCAAGATGAATTTCAAAAGCATTCTTAAACCAGCATTTCAACGAATCAAAACCAGTAAGAACGTAACCCCAAACACAAACACAATTTAGCATCAACAGTATCATTATGTTTAGAATGCGACAGTTCTGTTAGACTAAGGATTGCGCAATGAAATGTCACTGATATGATGAAATAGTTGGATCATTCACACAACTTAGGTAATAGCTTGGTTATTTGGTTGCCCTGCTATAGGAAGAATGTTATTAAACTGGAAAGGGTGCAAAAACAATTTACAAGGACGTTACAGAGACTGGAAAGTTGGAGTTAAAAGGAGAGACTGGGACTTCATTCCCTGGGGCATTGGAGGCTGAGGGATTATAGAGGTTTATAATCATGAGGGGCATAGATAAAGTGAGTAGCCAAGGTCTTTTCCCCAGGGTATGGGAGTCCAAAACTACAGGGTATAGGTTTAAGGGGAGAGGGGAAAGATTTATAAAAGGGACCAGAGGTGTAATTTTTTCACACAGCAGGTTGTGCATATATGGAACAAGCAGAGGAAATGGTAGAGGTGGATACAACCACAACATTTAAAAGACATTTGGATAGGTACATGGATAGGAAACCTTTAGAGGGATTTGGGCCAAACACAGGCAAATGGGACTAGTTTAGTTTAGGAACCCTGGTCGACATGGCTGAGTTGGGCCAAAGGGTCTGTTTCCATGCTGTATGACTTTTCTGAGCTGCCTCTAGCCAACGTTTGTTGTTTAAAAGATAAAGGACTTTTTAGTTGACTTTAATTATTTTTGGTTTCATCACAGCATTGCCAAACTTATACATATATTTCCAACTCAAGATGGTGAGCAGCTTGGAGGGGAAACTTGCAGGTCATGTTCCCATGTATCTGCTGCCCTTGTCTTTTGAGATGGAAGTGGGCGTGGGTTTGGAAAGTGCTGTCTCAGGATCTTTGTGAATTTCTGCAGTGAATCTTGTAGATAGTAGATTCTGCAGCTATTGAACATCAGTGGAGGAGGGCATGGATGCTTGGATATGGAATGCTAATCAAGCAGTCTGCTTTGTCCTGGATGGTGTCAAGCTTCTTGAGTGTTGTTGGAGCTGCATCCATCCAGCTAAGTAGAGAATATTCCATTGTTTCTTATTGGAGACGGTCATTGCCCAGTATTTGTGTGGTGTAGATGTTACTTCAAAAAGTTAACTTTTAAGTCAAAAGTTAACTTTTTGTCCTTCATGTATTAAGACATTCAGATCTCTCTGTATCACAAAGAGTTCTGCAGTTTCTCTCAATTCAAATCAATGTGTTCATTTTCTGTTCTTCTTGGCAAAATAGACAAATTTGACATAATATATTTCATCTGTCAATTTTTTCCCCACTCATTTAACCTATCTCAATCTCTCTGTAGATTTTTACTTCTTGGTAAGTTACTTTCCGACACATCTTGGTGTAAGTGAGCAAACATAGCAACCATACATTTGGTCCTTACAGGCCTTTGCTGCACAGCGGTAGCGTCCCTACCTCTGTGCCAAAAGGCCCAGGTTCATGTCCCAGCTGCTCCAGCCATGCCACAACATTGCTGAACAGGTTGGTGAAAAATAACTTTTATCCAATTCACGGATACGGATTGTAAACAATTGAGGTTCCAGAATAACCAATGTGAACATATCTCTAATATGATAACACACTAGTAAGGCATAGAGGTTACATCGGACAGGATGTGTGCTAGACAAGATCAACATTAGCAAGATTAACATTATTTGAAATTAGATAGTCCATTCATCAGTCTAATAACGGCAGGGAAGAAGCTGTTTGTTAATCTGTTGGTGCATGTGTTCAAACTTCTGTATCTTCTGCCTGATGGAAGAGGTTGTAGGAGAGCATTACCAGGGTGAGATGGGTCTTTGATGACGTTGGCAGCCTTTCCGTGCAAATGAGATGCATAAATGGAGTCTGTGAATGAGAGGTTAGTTTCACTGTTGGTCTGGGCTGTGCGCACAACCTTCTGCAGTTTCTCATGGTCCTGGCAGAACAGTTGCTGTACTAGGTCGTTATGCACCTGGACAGAATGCTTTCTATGGTGCATCTGTAAAAGTTGGTGAGGGTCCTTATGCACATGCCAAATTTTCTAAGTTGCATGAGGAAGAAGAGACATTGTTGTGTCTTCTTGACCATCACATCTAGATGGGAAGTCCAGGACAGGTTGTTGTCATCATTACTGCTAGGAGCTTGATGCTGTCAACCTTCTCAACCGCCGCACTGTTGAAGTAGATGGGGGCAAGTTTGCCTCCTTTCCTTGTGAAATCAATGATCTGTTATTTAGTTTTGCTGACATTGAGAGGGAGGTTGTTATCATCGCACCACATCACCAACACCTCTATCTCCTTTCTGTATTCTGACTCGCTCATGTGTGTTATCTGTTCTACCACGATGGTGTCGTCAGCAAACTTGTACGTGGTATTTGTTTGGAATTTGGCAACATAGTCATTGTGTACAGGGAGTACAGTAGGGGGCTGAGAATGCATCCTTGGAGAGGCTCCGTTGCATGTGATTTCTTAGGTATCAGGATGATGGTGAAGGTCTTCTTGAAGCAGGTGGGGATTTCGGCTTGTAGGAAAGAGAAGTTGAAGATGTCAATGAGCACCTTCAGCTGGTCCATGCAAGATCTGACAATATAGTTTCAAGTCAGGATAGTCTGCAACTGGGAGGAGAACTTGCAGGTGATGGTATGCTGAGGCATCTGCTACCCTTTAACAGCACCATCCAATCTTGCGAACTTGAAAAAGGTACATTTTATGGGTTGGTTGCTGCGCATCTTGCAAATGGTATGTACAGCTACTACTGTGTATCAGTGATGAAGGCAGTGAATGATGAAGTTGGAAGAGGTGTCAACCAAACATGAGGATGTACCATCAAACCTTTTTCCAGTCATGCTATGATTATTGTTACTCTCATTGCTCCCTTGATGGTTTATCTTGTCCTCTTCCTCAAATTCACCTTTCCTCACCTGTTCCCTCAACCTACTATATAGGTTAAAGCCTTCTCTACCACCTTAGTTAATTATAGCCGAATACTGGTCCCAGCATGTTTCAAGTGAAGACTGTGCCAAAAGTACACAGTCTGAATTAAAACCGGTTTCTCCCCAGAGCAAATGTTCTGAGCCCTGGAATCAATCAGGCATCACATTCTGGATTCTTGCCCTCTACTGCAGAGAAATTTGTCGATCCCATACAGTATGTTGTCTCCTATTTCCACTCCATTCCTATTAGGCCCCCTGACTTGAATGGCTTCCTGTACCAGGGTGTCTTAATCATTTTAATAAAACAAAGAACTGGAGACGCTGGAAATCTGAAGCCAGTCTGAAGAAGGGTCATTGGGCTCAATGTTGACACTGCTTTCTCTCCACAGACGTTGCTGGGTCTGCTGAGTTTCTCCAGCAGTTTCTGTTTTTGTACCATAATCACTTGTTTATTCATCCTTCAGTTCCCATTTTGAGCCATACAAGTTGCTGCTGGGTGATTGCAATGGCTGAGGCTGCACCACTGTTTTATGTCCCCTTGCGTGCCTAATTTGTAGCGTTACCCCACTTCTCCCCACCCCCCACCAACACGTATATGCATGCACGCACACACCCCATTCAGGACTATGGACTATACCAAAAGGCTGTAGCCTCTCTTTGTGACTATCTCTGGAACAAAGTATCGAGGAAACTGTTGCATTGCGAGTCTCAAGCTCAGACATCAGTTAATTAACTGAACTGAAGTTCTGCAAGTTTCAAACGTGTTTGCCTTGGATCTTCACAGGTGTACATCAATTTCAACATCCTGCAATTTCAACACATGACCTGCCCTGTTATCTGTGCAGGTTCTATATTCTTTATCATGGAATGAAATCATCACGTGTCCATCTGTAAGAATCCTTGAACTGAGTGGCTTGCTTAGACATTTAAACGTCAACCACATTTCTGTATGTCAGCAGTAGGAAGTTAAGGGAGGAGATATCGGGGAGCTATTAATAACTTTCACATTTTCTCTGGCCAGAGGTGAGATGCCAAAGACTTGGAGGACTATTAATGTTGGCTCATTATTAATAAAGGGAGAAAGGGATAGACAAGGAAATTACAAGCAAGTCAGTCTAACCTGGGTGGTGGAAAATTTTACAAGAAATAATTCTGAGAGAATATGTGCGCAGCTGGAGAATTAATCAGAGATACTCAGTATGGATTTGTTAAGTGAAGGTTGTCTTAGACTAATTTGATTGGATGTTTCAGGGGGTAACTGCAAGTGTTGGCATGAGTGATATTTTTGATGTGGTCTGCATGGAAAGACTTTTGATCAGGCCCTTTATAGCAAACCGGTCCAGAAAATCAGAACTCTGGTATCCAAGGCAAAGTGGCATGTTGAATCAAAATGCATTGAGGGGCAGGAAGCAGAGGAATATTTTTGTGATTGGAAGCCTTTTCATGTAGGGCTTGATGCTCCAGTCCTTACTGTTTGTGGTATACATTAGTGATTTAGACTTAATCACTTTTATTTATGATCAAGAGGATTACTGATGTCGTGAAAATTGGCAGGGTGATAAATATTAAACAGGATAGCCATAAACTGCAAGAGGATATCAGTGGAGTTGTCAGGTGGTCAGAACAGTGGCAAATGGAGAAGTGTGCCGAGGAATGCCAAATGGAGTTTAATTTAGATAAATGTGAAGTGTTCCATTTAGGTTAAACAAATCAGGGCAGGACTTAAACAGTTAATGTTAGGGCATTGGGGAGTGGTGTTGAACAGACCGAGGGATATAGGTACATAGTTCCTTGGAAGTGGCACCGGGGTCGGGAGCGTGGGACGGGGTTGCTGGTGATGGTTGGGGGTGAAGAAGGAATTTGGCATGCTTGCCCTCATTGGTCAGAGCAATGTTTACAGAAGTTGGGATGTCATGTTACCTTTGTACGAGACATTGGTGGGGCCACATTAGGAGTACTGCATACAATTTTGATTGTCCTAGTATAGAAAGGATGTTATTAAACTGGAAAAGATGCAAAATAGATTTATGAGGAACATTATCAAGGCTGGAGATTTTGAGTTATACAGAGAGGCTGGACATGCTGGACTATTTTCCCTGAAGAGTAGGAGGCTGAGGGGTGACCTTTATAGAGGTTTATAAAATGATTGGGGGCGGGCATTGATAAGGTGAATAGCCAAAGTCTTTTCCCCAGAGTAGGGGAGTCTAAAACTAGAGGGCGTACATTTAAAGTGAGAGGGAAAAGATTTACAGGGGACCTGAGGAACAACTTTTTCCACACAGAAGGTGGTGTGTATCTGGAATGAACGGCAAGAGAAAGTGGTAGAGGCGAGTACAATTACAACATGTAAAAGACATTTGGACAGGTATATGGATAGGAAAGGTTTAGAGGGATGTGAGCCAAACGCAGCACATGGGACTAGTTCAGTTTGGGAAACTGGTCAGCATGAACGAGGTGGGCCTAAGGATCTGTTTCCATACTGTATGACTCGAAGCATGAGGTAATGCACTTGAAGGCTAACAAGGTAAGGGATTACACTATGAATTACAGGATACTGGGAAATATTGTAAGATTGAGGTTGTAGACTTGCTTGCCAAGCTGATGTGTTTGGTCGCAGATGTTTTGTCACCCTGCTTGGTAACATCGTCAGTGCGCCCCCGGTGAAGCGTCGGCGTTCTGTCCCACTTGTTATTTATATGCCTCGGTTTGCTGGGGTGTTTGGCATTACTTCCAGTTCTGTTTTTTAGTGGTTTGTACATCAGGTCCAATTCAATGTGATTGTTGATGGAGTTCCAGTTGGAATACCAGGCCTCCAGGAATTCCCTGTCATATCTGTTTGGCTCATGCTATTATGGATGTGTTGTTCAGTTGAGTTTGTGTCCTTCTTTGTCAGTGTGTATTGAGGCCAGTGAGAATTGGTCGTGTTTCTTGGTGGCTAGTTGGTGTTTGTGTATCCTTATTGTCAGTTTTCTTCCAGTTTGGCCTATGTAATGTTTTTCAGAGTCCTTGCATGGTATCTTGTATTGCACGTTAGTTATATTAGTTGTGGGTATGGGATCCCGTATTTCAGTAGCAGTTGCAAGGTGGTAGTTGGTTTGTGGGCTACCCTGTTACCTAGGGGCCTGAGTAGTCTTGTGATCATCTCTAATATGTCTCTGATGTACAGTAGGATGGACAATAAATGCTGATTAGGCAGCAATGTCCATGTGTCATGAAAACAAGTCTCGAGACAGATCACCTTGGGACAAAGAATACAAAATGGAAAATATTACTTAAATGAAGAGAGATTACAGAATTCTGTGGTACAGAGAGGTCTGGCTGTCCTGATACATGAATTACGCCAACATCACAGCATGCTGCAAGCAATCAGCAAGGCAGATGGAACGTCATCATTTATTTTAAATGGAATACATTGTATAAGTAGGGAAGATTTGCTACAGTTGTACAGAGTGTTGGTGAAACCATACCCAGAGTATAGAGATAACAGTGTGGAGCTGCTGGAACACAGCAGGCCAGGCAGCATCAGAGGAGCAGGAAAGATGATATGTTGGGTCGGAACCCTTCTTCAGAAATGGGGAGGAGGAGGAGAGCTCAGGAATAAATAGAGAGAGAGGAGGGGTGGGGCTGGGGAAGGTAGGTAGGATGGTGATAGGTGAGTGCAGGTAGGCAGTGGTGGGGATTGGTCAGCGAGGTGGGAGGAGCAGAAGGGTGGGAGAGAAGATGGACAGGTTGTGTCAGGTGTAGAAGGCGGGGATGGGGAGGTGGGGTTGGTCATGGGATGAGGTCAGGGGTGGGGAGATTTTGAAACTGGTAAAATACAACTTCTTCAAGGTGGGCATACTTGGATGAGGCTTTGCAGTAGGGTTATCCTCCACTCCCACCTCACTGACCAATCCCAACCACTGCCTACATGCACTCACCCATCACCATCCCACCTACCTTCCCCAGCCCCAACCTTCCTTTCTCTATTTATTTCTGAGCTCCCTTTCCCCTCCCCCATTTCTGAAGAAGGGCCCAGACCCAAAACATCAGCTTTCCTCCACAGTGAATTATCTCCTATTTTGTAAGAGTTGGTCATCCAATGAAGAACAGCAGAAGAAACTTGAGTCACTTGTGTGCTTCACCATCCTAACACTTATTCTTTTCTCCAAAAATCCAGCATCACTGAGTTGCTTTTATATTGTATTAAAACTACTGCCCTAGTGACACCAGTAGGTATTTTGGTTATCATTACGGTTAGAAAGGCCCAGTAAAATAATCTCTTTCTCATCACTAACGTTAGTGAGTCTCAGCAGAGTTTATTTTGGAGTTGCAGCTGGCTGCATGAGATTGGTATGTTTACAGCAACACCTTGGGTATCACAGCATAGCCGTTTGTCTAAATTGTGGAGCATTCTAAGAAAATAGTTTCTGTGGGAACAAAAAAATGACATATGGGAGACCATAGTTATACCACAACTGTTACAAAACATATCTGGAAGTTCAGTTAAAGCTTATGTGCACAAAATACATGTATGGTGAAAAATTAAATCCATTTTATCTAAAGAATATACCAGAATGTCCTGAGCATAAATATTGTTGAAAAGCAAACATGCTTTCAAAGTGCAAAGTAACTATTACTTTACAACTGACCAGAATGACCCAATTTTCTTACTCTTTCTACAGACGCAACAATTTTTTAAAAAAGATGCAGGTGACATGTTAAAACTTGATTTCAGCGTCAAACATGCTGGATAGGAGAATAGCAAATGTTGATAAAAGATTAGTAATTTTTTTAAACAAGCTCGAGTGAATCAGGCAATTCCAGAGAAACAACTTAAGATGTATAATGTACAGTAGCTACAGCATAAATCAAATGATCACTATGCAGTTCTCATAACACGATTGTTATCTCTCAAATTCAAGTTAATCAGAAGTGCATCAGAACTCCCATTTCCTAAACCATTAGTTTTTCCTAATATTATCAACGGCACAGACAACTTCACAGTTCACCTGCTCACAAAAACTCCTTCAAACTAATTCCAATTAATTTGATGAGCAATCTCCAATTCCTCCAAATTGCTTTATACAGGATTTTTTAAAATTCATTTGTTGGATGCGGGAATCACTAGCTGGCTAGCATTTATTGCCCCTCCCTAGTTGCCCTTGAGAAGGCAGTGGTGATCTGCCTTCTTGAATTGCTGCAATCTACATTTATTTTTATGGCGATGTCGCTGATGTTTTTCTATTATTGTTACAATTCTATGGGGTCTTCCATTGTTTATAGTACTGGTTTGTTGGACAGTACATACACCATTCAAGTTGATTTTATTCAGATTTAAAGACATTTAGAATTCACACAAAGAACTTAACTCAACTGCAGAACACTTCTTTATTTAATGATGTTAACATTAAACATGTTAAGTCAAAGATTATAGCAACTGGAATTTATGATGTTGTGAAACTTAAAAAAAAACTCATGCAAGCTGCCAAGAAAACAATTTCAAGGCTGTAATCTGAATTCTTACAGTTCAGATAATAGCTCTACCTCATGTACTTTGCTCGTCTGTAATATTTCCTTAACATATGGATCAGATGTTGGTGATGGCATAATGATTGTAATCCTGGCAAGGTGTAGGTTCAGACCTCAGTTCAAAAAACTAAGCACAAAATCTAGACTGGTACTTCAAAACAGTGCAGAACTCCCTCAGCATTGTTGGAGATGCCACCTTTTGGAAGAGATGATAAACAGAGGCCGTGTCTACCCTCTCGGTTTTTTTTATTCAGTCATCGGATGTGAACATCGCTGGTTGGCCAGCATTTATTGCCCATCCTGGAGATGATGATAATGAGCTGCCTGCTTGAACTGCTGCTCGGTGGTCTTCAAAGGTTCCTTGACATAACTTGGAAAGAGAGGTCCAGCCAGTATTTATTCCTCCACTGACATCACAAGAACACATTATCTGATCACTGCCACACTGCATTGTTGGTGGAACTTCGCTACACTTTGCCATGTTTCTGTACATTTCAATAGTGACTACTCTTCAAAACTATTTGATTGCTTGGTGACATCCTCAGGTGAAGTTTTGCTTTTGTAATTCTTCCTATCTTTTTCACTTCTGATGAAACAGAGACTTTGTAATCATTCCCAGATACTCAGCATATTAATTTCCTGGTACAATATACAATGCAACAGCAAGACAGGTTATGAAACGGGTGATTCAGTCTTGGAGATTCATATTTTCCTGTCTTTTAGAAACCTTTCCCAGCACTATAACTTTAGTAATTAAGCCCAAGTTATTATATTGTTCTCTGGAGATACTCAAGTAGTTTCAGAAGTTTACAGATACTCATTTGATAGCACAGAACTTGAATAATACTGAAAAACTGTGTAGTTTTAAGTGATCCTTCAGAAGTTTAAGTACTTGTTTAGCACCTCAAAATAAATAAATAGTGCTACAATCTCCCTAAAAACGAACCTGAACTTGAGTCAAAAGACCTACAAATATGAAATTACATGAACTTCAAACTCATTTCAGATTTCCATTCACATACCACAATATTGCTCAAAATGTTTCCTGCTGATTCCCCAAGACAAGACTGCTAGCTGGTCCACTGTTCAAAATCCACCTGTATAGCTGCTGCTCATTCTGCCATCTCTTTTGAAAAATTATCGAACAGCAACTTCACTATTGCAATACATCTAACATTGGTGGCTTTGAGACTTGCATGTTTAGTATTTCCTTCAAACAACTTTCATAAGTTTCCCTGTCCCGACATCCAAGAGACACCATGAACTTTCAAAAGCAAATACTGCAGAATCTCTCTTCTGGAATTATTTTAAAGAAGCAAAAATAACATGCTTTCATGCTTAAAACAAGTTTCTAAAAAAAAAAGTCCCCAAATAAATTCACAGTACATCGTACATTTAACCCCATAACCCATTTCTAAAACCGAAGACTAAAAGGAGAGCATATCTCTTTCCATGCAAGTGTTTTAAGTTACAGCAAAATTAACTGCAAACAAACTATTTTTGAATGCAGTGCAATACCTCTAGGCAGATATTCCATCACTCATCAAAAATCACTTTTTCTCTCAATAATCTTTACTCCAAGTTTAATTTTATATGCCTTGAAGAAACAGAATTATTCCACTGAACATGTAATTGGGTTTCCCACAATCAGGCAGCAAGTCTTCTATTAATTAGCAACCATATTGGAATAAGGAACATACTTAGAGTCAATAAATAATTCAAAACCTCCAACTCGGTCAAGAAAAAGAACATTTCGCCTTCAACATATGGCTGTAGCTATCCTAACCTGCACAATGAATTTTAATGTTTCCTTACCTGACATGGTTGTCACAGAATTTAGTTGTCTGAGGCAGGTTGATATTGATAACTCGGCCTGCTTGATCCAACTCTGCGGATGTCGTTCCAGACATCTCATCATCAGCCTTCTCGTACCCCGAAGATGAACAACCAGTTCCTAGTGTTCAGACCAGAGAGAAACCACTCAGTAATTTGAAGTGAACACAATTTATGCTCGCCCATAGCAGATGTTAGAAGTTTGATCAAACAGCAAGGCTGTACTCACAGTAAATTAAGCTGCTGAAAGCAGCACAATGCTCTCTAAACAATGACTGACAGACACGCCTTTGTTCGATGCATGTGGAGCACACATACATAGTTATCAGCAGTCTTTCAGGTTTACAAAATAAATAACCTTCAGAGCAACAAAAGAGCCATTAATGTAAAAGAGATAATTTTTCCAGACCAATGGGAAGTCAGGCAATGACAGAAGTGCAAGCTGCACCAGTGGGCTGGTAGTGCCACTGCCAGATAAATGGATGTTTTACAAGACAGCATGCCTAACCAAGTAGTATATCACTCAGTGTAATAAATTATGCAGACTGATTAGGAATACTCAAATAGACAACTAATGTAATATTAAGGATTTCCCCTTCCAGCATCTTGGGATCCACAGGCAGTATGTTGCAACATTCACCAATCAGCACATCTGTCAGTATTATGCTGAGCTATGGGACTGATTCAATAATCACTTCTATGTCTAACAACATAATGGATCAGCAACTACGGCAGTAAACACGTCTAATATTCCCAGCAGTCAAGACTTTTATCATTGCATTGTAAATAATTGTTCAAAATATAAGGAAAGTAATGTTTCAGGTGAAGCTAGTTTAGGAAAAGGAATCAAATTCTCTGTTCTGTAACAGTGGCGAGTAGAGAATTAGTTGGAAGGTCAAAAACACAGTAGGACTAATGGCTGTACGTGCCAGTTCAGCAGATTTGATAAATTGCATCTACCAGACATCAGCACTGGGATGTCAAACTTACCAACGCATTTATCAATGGCATAGTGGAAAGAAATTGGTATGATCCAAGTTGATAGTAATACTGTACAAGCCAGATCCCAGAGCATGATAGACCATAAGATTTTTTTTTTTTAATTATTTATTGATCAATTACTAAACATATTTGCAAAGAGGCTATCAATGTATCCTTAACAAAAGATAAATATTTATTGCACAAAAAAGAACACTATTACACTACAAAATAACTAGTTGAAATTGTCTTATTACACATATCAGAAATAAAGACTCAATCCTCAATAATCTTTCAAGAAATCTTACAAATGAAGGATCAGCCTGTTTCAACCTTAAACTTCCTTGTTCAGTTGGCACAGGCGTACATGGTTTCTTCCCAGCTAATCTCTACATTCATAGAATGCCATCTTCTTTAGTCAAGGTCTCTTCATCAGACCCTTAAACTGCTAACATCACTCACTTCTTTCTTACGATGGACTCATTGTACTCCTATCCCACAGTCATGGGTTTCTGGAGCTTCCTGTCACTGTCATTAAACTACCTAGGATTTGTTTTCATCCACCATGACTGTTCAGACTGCTAAACTGTACTGCTCTTCATACAGGGTTTTTTTTGGATACAATGATCTGTCTGTATAAAAAAGAAACCTGCATACTCACTGCCCTTCTGGATGGTCAGTTTTTCTAAATGTTTCTGCTTCATAGGACACCTTGTTGCTGGACAGTAACCCAATTTTATTGTCTCTTCTACTGTTTTTTAAAGCACTGACCTATTCAACTCAAGGGTTTTTCAAAGTCCTATTTATATGCATCTAAACAAATTTCCAGGCACCTCTGTGCCACTCATAAAACTCAAAAATGATACTGAGTTCTTCCTTTCTTGACCCACACATTACAGAAATACAAATCCATGCTTAAAGATCTACCTAAGAACTCAAGTTTCCAAATAATACATTTTGAACCTTCATCACAGAATAGGGAGATATATATCCAAATTTCCTGACAATGCTAAGTGTTAGAGTCTAGGCGGGAGGAAGCAAGTTGCCAAGTAACTTTGACAGATTGGGAGAGTGGACAAAATGAAGTTCATTTTCAGGAAATATAGTCATCCACTCTGTAACTAAGATAGATATAATCTAGAAAGCACTCTGATCGAAGAAACTAGGAGCAATGGAGGAAAAAGACAGATTTAGAATCCCAGAAATCACTCAAAGCTACTGAATAAGAGCAAAATATGTTGGCCTTCATCTCAAAAGGAGCTGGAAGACAGAAGGCTAGAGTTAACACAAAAAGTGCTATAAAACTTTGATTAGACCAAATTTGTTGAGGCTAGGCAATTTCCCACCCTGCACTCTTTCATTATTGGAGTGAAAATGCTGGAACTCCCTTCCTAATAACACTGTGGGTGTCCCTACACCCCAAGGACTGCAGTAGTGCAAGATGACAGCAAATCACCACCTTCTCCAGGGCAATAAGGGACAGCAAATGCTGACTGAGCCTTGAGTGCTGGGGGATGCAGTCCTGAAACTTACCTTGGAACAGCTAAGTGCCGGTACAGAGCAGGCTGGAGGCTTGGAGCGGAGCAGGGACAGCTATTGGATCAGGGTCTGACGCAGGCAGTCAGACCACGTGTGAAGGCCCTGCAATGAGCTGCTGCAATGTACATGTTTATTTGAAATTTTTTACCTGACCGTAATGTCAATCCTTCAACAATGTCTTATTTCTAACATTTTTTTTAAAGCTCTAAGTAATGCAATTACTTTTTATTCCTCTTTTGTATCCATGATTTGTACTTAGGTACTTGTACTTAAGATGGCACCATAAAAGGTAGACACTGCAATAAAGGATATTCTATTCTATTCTACAAGAATTTAAAAAATTGAAAATTTCAAAATTGAAACAGATTTTTGTTTGAACCTATTGAGCAACGGGTAAGTGCAGCTGATGTATAGATCCATCATAATCCAATTCAATGGTGGGACATGCAAGAGGGTAGGAATGCTCGACCATTGTTCCAATGTTGATTTAGTCCTTTAATCCAAAAGAACTGTGGATGCTGTAAATCAGGAACAAAAACAGAGATTGCTGGAAAAGCTCAGCATGTCTGGCAGCATCTATGCAGAAAAATAAAAGTGTTAACATTTCAGGTCCAGTGACCCTTCCTCAGAACAGATGGTAGCTACGAAAATGTCAGTTTATATGCAGAAGATAGGGTGGGAGAGGGTGTAAGGAGTAAACAATAGGTGGGGATAGAGCAAAGAGAGAAGAACAGTTGGACAGACAAAGGAGTTGATAACAATCTGGCTAGGAGGGTGAATCGCTGTTAATGGGGAGCGTTGGTGACTATCAATGGGTCGTGTGTAATGGCAGACTATATGAAATCAAGGCCTGGTGTGTGGAGTAGGGAGCTAAGGCATGAGAGAGTTCAGGCCCTAAAATTGTTGAACTTGATATCGAGTCCATAGAGCTGCAGGGGCCCCAAGCACAAAATGAGGTGTTGTTCTTCCAACTTGCGCTGAGCTTTGCTGGAACACTGCAGCAGGCCTGAGATAGAGATGTTAGCCAGGAAAACAGGGTGGTGTATTAAAGTGGCAGGCAACTACAAGCTCAGGGTCTTTTTTGCAAGCAGAACGTAGATGTTCTGCGAAGCAGTCACCCAGTCTACACTTCACTTCCCCAACGTAGAGGATACCACATCGTGAGCATGTTGAGAGTCTTAGATGGTAGATATTTCATCAGTATTGCTCAAACATTGTTTCAATTTCTGCCAAAAAATGTGTAGCTAAGGCTGAACCTGAGAACTTCTGTGCATTTTCTGAATACTTGTTGACCAAAATACATTAGTTTCTGAGCACCAGGTATATTTATTTTCCTGAAAAAAATGTTGTCAATACAATTTTTGAGCAGATGAATGAATAGAGTTTAATGTCATGATTTATCTATCAGTCTTTCTCTGCACAGCGCAGATCCAACAGATTCAGACTAAAGACAAACAAAACACATTGGGCTTCCAAGATAAAACTATAAGAACAGAAACAGAAGTAAAAACTAATCACCCATTAGATTGGTAACGTCCAGACAAGAGTACAAGAGTTACAGCTGCCTCATTAAAGTACACTGGAGATAACCTAAAAGAGATTAGAATTACCATTGAGGAAGGAAACGGCAGTGGACACTCAGATCAACGTTGACATTTAAGAGCATATAGTGGTGGCGACATCTGGTTTGTTCAGTCAGAAGTGGTTGTGTCATGCATTGTACAGGACAGAAAATCATGGAAGATACAATACAGAAGAAGGAGTCCATTCCATCCACAGTGTGTGAATCATTGACAAAGCTATCCAATCAATCAATCTGACGGCCTAGAAAATCTTTTCCCCAATATCTCCCCTGAAACTGTTTCCACCATCACTGCAGTGCATTTCTGATCATAACATGCAAATTGACCAAGTTTGGAATAAAAAAAAATCCAGACTTATTCTTCATTTTCAAAATGTTAGTAATTTGTAAAGATATTTTAAAGTCAGCAATCCAAATGCTATCTAGGCATGATTCTCCTGTAGTTGATTTCATGAAACATGTTCCAAACATAAGAATTACAAAAACAATACACTATGTCAACCACACCTCCACTAAAGTAGAACAAAAGAAACTTTCTGAAGAAGGGTCCAGACCCGAAACATCAGCTTTCCTGCTCCTCTGATGCTGCTTAGCCTGCTGTATTCATCCAGCTCTACACCTTGTTATCACAAAAGAAACTGGATGTCTGAAACCATACAATTGGATATAATTTGCCAGGATTTAACACCCCTCATCAAACATCATCTTCCGATATAACATGACACTTTAGCACCATGTTACATCAGGCATTTGGTAGTCCGGATAGAGTAAGAAGTTTAGACTACACAACATTACTTCAGGTGCTTGCCAACATAAATAACACAATTAGAGTCAGAGTCATACAGCCATACAGCATGGAAACAGACCCTTCGGTCCAATGAGTCCACGCCGACCATGGTCCAAAACTAAACTAGTCCCACCTGCCTGCATTTGGCTCATGCCCCTCCAAACCTTTCCTATCATGTATCCATCCAAATGTCTTCTAAAAGTTCTAATTGTACCTACAACTACTGCTTCTTCTGGCAATGCATGCCACACGGTAACCACTCGTGTGTGTAAAAAAAAAGCTGCCCCTCATGTCCTTTTCAAATCTTTCCCCTCTCACCTTAAAATTACATCCCCTAGTTTTAACTGCCTTTCCTTAGGGAAAAAGGCCTTTGCTATTTACCTTATCTATGCCCCTCATGATATTTATAAACTTCAATAAAGGTCACCCCCAAACCTCCTGTGCTCCAGTGAAAAAGTCTTAGCCTCTCCAGCTTATTTTTATAGCTCCAACCCTCCACTCTCAGCAACATCCTGGTAAGCCTTTTCTGAACCCTCTCAGGTTTAACAATATCCTTCCTATAACAGGGCTAACAGAACTGCACAGAATACTCCAAAAGAGGCCTCACCAACATCCTGTATGACCTCAACATGACATCACAACTTCTGTATTCAAAGGTCTGAACACTGAAGGCAAGCACGCCAAACACCTTCTTAACCAACCTGTCTGTGACGCAATTTCAAAGAATAATAGATCTCTGTTCTACCACACCACCCAGGGCTCTACCATTAATTGTATCAGTCCTTTCTCAATAATGTGCAACATAGCTGACAGCTAAAAGATATAGCTAACAAAGATTCACACCAGTCATCCTGCTTAATGATATGAATGGGTATTGACTGTTAATGGTTCATTCAGGGTACATTTCAGGGAAGCAAACAGTTTTCCCAACGGTTCAGCTGTTAACACTTCTCCAGGGTGCCTGGTAGGAAAAAGATTAAGGAATGTAATCAAGTACAGTGAAACACCTCCAGAAAAAACAGAGCTGCATTTCACAGCAATTTAATCCTGACCACAATGACAACAAAAATTTACATAAAAAGCAATGTCTGTTTTGTTTTAAAATTATAACAGCGAAAAGGAGGAAATGCTAGATCAAGAAAGAAATATGGCAAAGAAAATGGGGTAGAGACAAGCAGAGAAACAAAAAAATCTTTTTCTTTTGAGCATGAGTCTCACAGATGATCAACTACATTTCAAGTAAAGAACTCCAGTGATGTAGCACGTTGCATCATAAATTCTTCATAAAAGTACAGCAAGAACTGGCAATTATATAACTGCTTTCATGACCTCACACATCCCAAAATAATTTACAAATATGATTACATTTATAATGTACATGCATCTAAGGTCTCACAAACAACAACAGCATAACAGCCAGACAGTTTATTTGGTGATGCTACTTGAGGGAATAAATGTTGACCAGAACAGCTGGGAAAATGTCCATTCTCTTCAAACAGTGCTTTGTATTACTTTCATTCACCCAAGAGGATATAAAATTTGACATCTTATCTGAAAGACTATTTCTCCAGTATTTCAGCATTCTATGCTCTGATGAAAAGTCACCAGACTCAAAACATTAACTCTGCTTTCCTTCCACAGATCATAGAATCCCCACAGTGTTGAAGCAGGCCATTCAGTCCATAGAGTCCAGACCAACCCTCCGACAGTATCCCACCAAGACCTATCCCTCTATCCTGTCCCTATTACCCTGCATTGCCCGTGGCTAATCCACCTAGCCTGCACATCCCTGGACACTATGGGCAATTTATCATGGCCAATCCACCTAGCCTGAACATCTTTGGACAACGGGAGAAAAGTAGAGCACCCAGTGGAAACTCACACAGACTCAGAGAGAACGTGCACACAGTCACCTGAAGGTGGAATCAAACCCAGGTCCCTGGCGCTGTGAGGCAGCGGTGCTAACCCTAATGCTTCCAGACCTGCCGAGTTGCGTCAGCAATTTCTGTCTTTGTTCCCTCGCATACAACATAATGCAGCACAAGAACAGGCCCTTCAGCCTACCAAGCCTGTGCTGATTCCTAATCTTTAATTAGACCCTCTACATATTGCCCGTATGCAGTTTCTAACCCTCTGTTTGCCTCCTATTCGTGTGTCAATCAAGATATACCTTAAACGTTGCTAACATGCCTGCTTCCATCTCCCGTGTTCCAGGCACCCACCACCCTACATGTGAAACATTTTCCCCACACTTCTCGCCTCTCACCTTGAACCTGTGTCCTCTTGTAGTTGACCATTCCACCCTGGAAAAAAGCCTCTGTCTATCCACCCCCTCTATCCCTCTCATTATTTTGTAGTCATCTATCAGGTGGCCTCCTCAACCTCTGCCTTTCCAGTGAAAACAATCCCTGGTTATCCAACCTCTCCTCATGCCTAAAACCCTCCAGACCAGGCAACATCCTGGTAAACCTTCTGTGCACCCTCTCCAAAGCATCCATGTCCTTGTGGTAGTGTGGCGAACAAAATTGCATGCAATATTCCAAATGTGGCCTAACAAAAGTTTTATTCAGCTGTAACATAACTCGCTAATTTTTATATTCAATGCCCCGGACAATGAAGACAACCATGCTGTATACCTTCTTGACCACCTTACCAAACTGTGTTGCCACTTTCAGGGATCTATGGACCTGTACACCCAGATGCCTCTGTATGTCAATGCCCCTAAGGGTTCTGCCATTTATCGTATAATTTGCACCTGAATTTGATCTTCCAAAATGCAACACATCACATCTTTCCAGATTAAACTCCATCTACAATTTCTCTGCCCAAATCCACAATTTACATCCCGCTGTATCCTTTGACAATCCTCCTCACTGTCTGCAACTCCACCAATTTCGGTGTCATCCGCAAACTTACTAATCAGACCATCTACATTTTCCTCCAGATCATTTATATCTTTACAAACAACAAAGGTCCCAGCACTGATCCTTGTGGAAGACCAATAGTTACTGATCTCCATTCCAAAAAGCACCTTTCCACCTCTCCTCTCCGTCTTCTATAACTAAGCCAGTTTCGTGTCCACCTAGCCCGCTCACCCCAGATCTCATGAGACTCTAACTTCTGTACTAGCCTGCCATGAAGTACCTTATCAAATGTCTTACTACAGTCCACATAGGCAACATCCACTGCCCTTCCCGAATCCGTCATTCTTGTCACCTCCACAAAAAAACTCAAATCAAGTTGGTGAGACACCTTCGCCGCACAAACCCATGCTGCCCATCAGTAACAAGTCCATTCGCTTCCAAATGTGAATAATTTTGTCTCTCAGTATCTTATCCAGCAGCTTCCCCACCACGGATGTCAAGCTCACCAGCCTGTAACTACCTCGATTATCTCTGCTTCCCTTCATAAGCAAAGGAACAACATTATACTTTTCAAGTACTTGGTCTGTTTTTAGTTACCAAGACCTTAGGTATGCTTTTTTTTTTTGACTAAGTTAATCATTTCCCCTGTCATCCAAGGTTCCTGAACCCTGCCATTTCTGTCCTTCTTTTTCACAGGAACATGACTGTCCTGCATTCTAATCAAATGGTCTTTACAAGTCTCACACGTCAGATGTAGATTTATCCCAATTCAGCTGTTCCCAATTCACATTCTCCAATTCTTGCCTAATTCAGTTATAGTTGGCCTTCCCCCAATATAACACCTTCATCCAATGTCCACTCTTGTCCTTATCCATAAGTATCTGAAAACATACAGAATTATGGGCACTATTCCCAAAACACTCCCCTACTAAAACTTTTATCACCTGGCCAGGATCATTTTCCAATACCAGGTCCCAATATAGACCCCTCCCTCATTGGACTATTCACACACCATTTCAAAAAAAAAAAAACCCTCCTGCACACACCTAACAAATTGCTCTGCATCCAAACCCCTAGCACTAAGGGAGTCCCTGTCAATATGGCGGAAAATTAAAATCACCCACCACAACAACCCTGTTATTTTCACATCTTTTCAAAGTCAGACTACATAACTCTTCCTCTATCTCTTGCTGACAGCGGAGAGGTTTGCGGTACAATCCCAGCACTGTGACTGCACCCTTTCTATTCCTGAGTTTTACCCATAATGCCCCACTTCAGGATCCCTCCAGGGAGTTTTCCCTCAACACAGCTGAGATATGCTCCCTAATCAGTGATGCAACTCCCCCATCTCTTTACATCAATATCCTGGAATATTAAGCTGCCACTCCTGTCCCTCTTTCAACCATATCTCTGTGATAGCAACTTAATAACTTTATGTATTAATCCAGTCTCTAAGTTCATCCATTTTACCTGTTATACTTCTTGCATTGAAGCAAATACAGTTCAAGCCTTCAGTTCTGCTGAGCTCAGCAACCTTTCCCCGATTGCTCTTCCTCTTGCCTCAGTCTAAAGACTTTCCCCAGTCTCTACATTTATTGACCCACTGCTCCAGTTCCCACCTCACTGCCACACTAGTTTAAACCCTCCTGAGTGGCACTATCAAACCTCCCTGCCAGGATATTGGTGCCCCTCCAGTTCAGATTCAACCCGTACTTCTCGTAAAAGGTTCCGCCTTCCCTGGAAGGCATCCCAATGATTCACATATCTGAAGTGGTCTCCACTACACTAGCTCTTCAACCACTTGTACAGTTATACTTTCTGTTCCTAGCCTCAGCATGTGGCACAGGCTATAATCCTGAGATTACTACCCTAGAAATCCTGTTTTTTTAGTTTACTACCTAACTCCCTGAATTGTTGCAGGACCTTGTCACTCTTCCTACTTATGTCATTTGTGCCAATATGGACAAGGACTTCTATCCGTTTACCCTCCCATTCCAGGATGCCCTGTACCCACTCAGACACATCTATGACCCTGGCACCAGGGAGGCAACATACCATCCTAGAGTCTCCCTCGTGGCCACAGAAGCACCCGTGCCTCTGACTATTGACTCTCAATTACTATTGCTCTACTACGCTTTGTCCATCCCCTCTATACAGGGGGGCCAACCATGGTGCCACTGCTCTGGCTACTGCTGCTGCTGCAGTCACCTGATGGGCCATTGCCTTCTCAGTCTCCCAAAATGGAATACTTGTTTGACAGAGGAACAGCTACAGGGGATTCCTTTGTATTGCACTAAAATTGTAGTGAGGTGTCAACCAACTGAAGTTCAAGAATGGGTCTGGAGCTCAAAACTGCTGACATGGAGATAGAAGTACTATAAGTCAGCCAAATTGACAACAAAATAGATACAAACGTACACAATTGTCTATACATTGTCATACTTACAGTAAGAGAGTATATAGTGGATTATTTTATGGTTTCAATTCCGAAAAATATTTCCTTATTCTGGTCGAATATCAGTTCAACTGAATTTTTTTGTCAAATTTATATTGTACATCCAGCTGCAGTCACACTATTACCAAGATTTCCTCTTTCAGAATTAATGAACCATACCAGACTCAGTATATGTTACAGGAGTTACCCATTTGCAAAGAGCAGGGGACACCATATGGCAACAAAACAATACTATTCCTGCTCAGATGACCCCAGGAAACTCCCATTATTTTACTCAGGGGAAGTGGACTATGGAATAAGATAGAATCAGAGATAGTAGGAACTGCAGATGCTGGAGAATCCGAGACAAGGCTCCTATGATGCTGCTTGGCCTGCTGTGTTCATCCAGCCCTGCACCTTGTTGTCTATGGAATAAGATAAGTGGTTTTAGAAGAACATTTAAAACAGCTATGTTAAGTCTCCGCATCCTAATGCTTTCTGGACACAATCACAGGAAAGAAATCAGATACCAGGTAGTTTAATTTACCTGCAACTTGACATATGTCAGGAAACACAGTCACTTTGCTGTATACATCTAATTTCATGGAGATACTTATTGGTTTACTGATCCAAGTGTCATCACTGATCACACACTGCAGTGACACTAGTTTTCAATGCAAACTGTACAGTTATTAAAACGTACGCAATGTTAAGTGACGTTCAGTTACATTCCACTAGCTTATTTTATTAAGATACCTTTTAAGGGGAGGCAAGGGCTTAGTGATATTATCCAATTGTTAATCCAAAGCCCTAGATAGTGTTCTGGGTACCCAGGTTTGAATCCCGCCACAGCAGATGGTGGAATTCCAATTCAATAAAAAAAACTGGAATGAAGAGTCTAATGATGACCATGAATCCACTATTCATTGTTGGAAAAACCCATCTGGTTCACTAATGTCCTTTTTGGAAGGAAACTGCCATCCTTATCTGGTCTGGCCTACATGGTGACTCCAGACCCACAGCAATGTGGTTGACTTTGAATTGCCCTCTGGGCAATTAGGGATGGGCAATAAACGCTGCCTAGAAGCTCTCATCCCTTGAATGAATTTAGAAAAAAAAACTTCCTCATTAACCTTAAAAACAAGTTGAAAGTTAATTGGGGGTTCTTTCCCATACCTCACACCTCACCATTTTCTACCACCCTATCCTCTGCTTCTGCTTTCTCATACAGTTCCTTCAAAAATCCTCACAATCAATCACAAAATTTTATTCCAATAACTGCTTTACAAGTCATTTTTCGGTGTTATAATCATTGCATCATAAAGCTAATTATTATTTCATAGCTTACTCATTTCACTATTCTCTATTTTTACATTTAAATCATTATTCAAAGAAAATATGCCTCCAATTCCTAAATAATAAGTAAAGAGTGATTGCTTCCAAGATTAATACACAGTTGGGAATGCTACACTTTAACTCAGTTCCATCATATAACAATATCAAATAATATTGAATACAAGAATATAACTTTGATTTAAAGGTTAACTCTAAGTGAGAATTAAATTTTACAATATTTAGGCAGGGCCAACTAGTTTCTGCATTTCTAGTTATGATTTATAAATAATTTTTCTAACAAATATTAACGAATAAAAAGGAAAAATGAGGGTCTTCTGGTTAACTGGTTTAGAGTGAAGGATTCCAGGTCAACAAGTCATCAAGAAATCTCAAGCAATCCAAGTATATTGGGACAATAGTCACATTTAAATCACAATTCTGAGGATAGTTAAACAACTGTATTCCAGCAAGGAGCAGCAACAATGCTACACATTCAATTTCTGAATACCACCAACTGTAATTAGTAATAATGAAACCATGATCAACACAGACACTCTGACTTACAAATTCATTTACGCAGTCAATGCACACTCATGCTATATTGAGAACATGTGGCTGAAGTCTGAAGAACATGTTTGAGTGCTGATGGCGTGACTTTACAGATAGTCAATATGCTGATAATTCTAGAGATTCTGGAATGATTCGTACAGATTTGAAGTCACAAATGTCACCCCACTGTTCAAGAAGGAAGTGAGGGAAAACAGGAAACTACAGACCTTTTGGGTAGAATGAGGCCAAGGCAAAGAAACACAGAAGAAACTGGCGTAACTTCACCATCACTGTGATATCAGTCATAAATCAGCGAGAATACTATTAATAGTACCTAATACTAGAAACTATTAAAAAGGATGTTATCTATTGCCACTTGGATAATAATGATTTAATGGGCATAGACAACATGGATTTGTGAAAGAGAAATAAGGCTTGATGAACTTATTGAAGTTTTTTTTGAGGACTCACTACCAAAATTGAGAAAAGTGAGATGGACATAATATTTATGGATTTTCAAAACACTTCTGATAAAGGACCACACAGCAGGTTGGTGAGCAAAACTAAAGCACATGGAATAGGAGGTAATGCACTATCATGGATTAAGAATTTGACAACTGACAGAAAACATGAGAAGGAATAAGTGGGTCATTCGTGGATTGGGAGGCTATGACTAGAGGGCTATTACAGAGATCAGTATTTGGGCCCAGCTGTTCACAATATATATCAAGGATTTCAAAGTGGGGAGCAAATGTAAATTTCCAAAATTTGCAGATGCAGGGCTGTGGAAACTCTGTCTTTGAGCACGTCAAAGTCACAAGTGATAGATTTCTGATTACCAATCGCATAAAACGTTAGAGGGATAATATGACATTAAAGGCATTGAAGTGTTCAAGGAGTCACATAAACTAAGTGGGAGTGTGTGTTGTCAAGAAGATGTAAAGCGGTTTCATGAGGAATTAAACAGGCTTAGTGACTGAGTAGGAACAGGGCAGATGGAATACGAGGAGAAATGTCAAAAAAAGATGTACGGGCTTTTTCTCAAATGTAAAGAGGTTGGAAATTGGAGATGTACAAAGGGATCTACATATCCTTATCGCTAAGTCACTGAAGGTTATGTGTGCGTGCAGCAAGCAGTAGGAAGTTAATGGAATGCTAGCCTTTATCACAAGAGGATACAAGTGCAGAGGTAGTGAAGTTTTGCTTCAATTGTATAACAGCTTAGTTAGACTGAATCTGGAGTGCAGTGTGCAGTGTGCAGTTTTCGTTTCCTTAAATAATATCGTCAGAGTGCAACAAAGGTTCACCAGACTTATTCCTGAGATGGAAGGACTGTCCTACAAAGAGCAAACCATGCCTGTTTTCTCTAAAGTTTTGAAGAATGAGAGGTGATCTCGTTGAAACCTACAAAATACTTAAAAGGAATAGACAGTGTAGATGCAACCAAGACATTTCCCCTCGATGAGGAGTCTAAAACCTGGGGTATAATTTTTAAAATGAGGGGTATACCATTTAGGAGCAAGAAGAGGAGAAATGTTTCTATAGAGTTTTGAACTTTTGGAATTCTCTATTGCAAAGGGCTGTGGAAGCTCAGACTTTGAACACGTCTAAGTCACAATTGATAAATTTCTGATTGCTAATCACATTGAAGTGTTCAAGGAGTCACAATCATATTAAATGGCAGAGCATGCTCACTAAGTTGAGTGGCCTACTCCTGATCCCATGTTCCTTTAAACATACCACTACATCCAGTTATGATTTCATGTTTTGCAAAAACGAAGCTTTGTTAATTATTTTCTATTCCTGGGCCATTTGTGATACCATATTGTTTTCAGTTTTTGTTTTAATTCATCATCTATTTGCAAAGCTGCTTCGTTAAAATTAAATAAATATGAAAACCTGTTTAAATGGATTTTAGCAATGAGAATGAAAGTGATGCAACTGCATATCACCAATTTTGACACAATATTAAGACAAAGCTATAAAACAGTTAATAAGTGTACAAACCTTTAGAAGGGAAGAATTAAAATAGTATTAATGCTTGTACCAATCTGTTCTTGATGGGGTGAAGTAAGTATAAAGAACCAACAATTCCTCCAGTTTTGACTAAGGCATTTGTCACTCTAAAAACACTCAGTACACATGTACAAAACACATTTTGCATTGTGCCAGTACTGCCTGTGACATCATGTCATCCTATTCATTCACATTTATTGTGCATTTCTGGGCACCATGTCTTTTACTGGCAGAGCATTGCATAAATTGTACATGTGCAGACCTTTCCACACGTGCAACATGAACCTTTCAGGACGGGGGTTTTCACGGGTCACAGTTTGAACAAATGATTGAAATAAACATCTAATTGCAGAATACTCTCATCACCACGAAGTCCCATGTGAAAGGGTACTAGTCCGGTCCGATGGAAAACTGCAGGCCTACAGCCAAATAAGAAAGTGACTAAAAGGGAGAAGCAATGAGCACCGAGAAACTCTATGCAAATTGGTCAAATTACTCAGTACACTAAACTTGAAGGTGTACTGGAATCTGAGAAACAGGTCAGAAATAAAAAACAGAAATGGCTGTAAAAATACAAGAGGTTTGACAGCATCTGTGGGAAGAAAGCAGAGTTAATGTTTTGGGTCTAGCGACCCTTCCTCAGAACTGATTGTAGCTAGGAAAAAACTGGTATATATGCTAAAAGATGGGGTGGGGGTAGAAGGGAGGAGTAAGCAATTAGTGGAGATAGAGCCCAGAGAGATTGAAGAACAATTGGGCAAAGGAATGGAGAAAGATAAGCCTGGGAGAACGAATACAAACGACCCATTGTCAGCCGCTAACGGTCCCCATTAGCAAATACTGATTCTCCTTGGCTGACCTTTATCCATTTCTTTGACTGCCCAACTGATTTTCTCTCTCTCTCCGGACTAAAGTGTGACCATCTCATTGTCTCCACAAGGACTAAGTTCCACTTTCACATTAAGAATACTCTCCATCATGTTGTGTAGAACTATCACTGAGCTAAATGCAACAGACTTCAAACAGATCTCGCAACAAAAGATTAGGCATCCAGGAGGATCAACTCTGGTTCAATGTACAATGCAGGAGGGCTTTCCAGGAGCAGCACCAGGCATACCTAAAAATGAGGTGTCAACCTGGAGAAGTTACCAAACAGCATAAGCAGCAATTGATAGAGCCAAGCAATCCCACAAACAATGGATCAAATCTAAGCTCTCTCATCCTGTCACATCCAGTCATAAATGGTCGTGGATAATTGAACAACTCTCCAGAGGCGGCTCCACAAATATCCTCATCCTCAAATGAAGGATTAGTTCAGCACTCTAGTGCAAAGGATAAGGCTGAAGGGTTTGCATCAATCTTCAGTGAGACGTGCCAGGTGGATGATCCAACTCTGCCTCCTCCATAGGTCCCCAGTATCACAGATACCAGTCTTCAGTCAATTCAATTTACTCCATGTGGTATCACGAAATGGTTGGAAGCACTGGATATTGCAAAGGCTATGTTCCCTGACAACATTCCAGCAATAGTATTGAAGACCTGTGCTCCAGAACTTGCCATTCCACTAGCCGGGCTGTTTCAATGCAGCTACAGCACTAGCATCTACCCAACAATGTGGAGATTTGCTCAGGTATGTCTTGTAAACAGAATGCAGGATAAATCCAACCTGATGAATAACTGCTCCTTCAATCTACACTTGATCATTAATAAATTGATGGAAGGTGTCATCAACAGTGCTATCGAGCAGCACCTGCTTAGCAATAACCTGGTGACTGATGCCCAGTTTGGGTTTACTTAGCTCCTGACCTCATTACAGCCTTGGTTCTAAAATGCACAAAGCAGCTGTGTTCCTGAGGTGAGCATATGCTGCAGCTGGCAGCAACAAGCCCTAGCAAAACTGGAAACAAAGGGTATTGGGGGATAAACTCTCTGCTGGTTGAAGTCATACCTGGGACACCAGAAGATGGTTGTGGTTCTTGAAGATCAGTCATCTCAGCTCCAAGAGTTCCTCAGGGTATTGTCCTTGACCCAACCATCTTCAGCTGCTTCATCAATAACCTACCCTCCATCATAAGGTCAGAATTGGAGATGTTTGTCGACGACTGCACACAATGCTCAGCACCATTCACAACTCCCCAGATACTGAAAAAAGACCATGTGCAAATGCAACAAGATACAGATTTGGGCTGACAAGTGGCAGTAACATTTGCGCCACATAAATGCCCGGCAGTGATCACCTCCAATAAAAGACAATCTAACCAGTACCCCTTGGCATTCAATGGTGTTACCATCATTTATTGCCCGATTATCAACATCCTGGGTGTTATCATTGACCAAAATATAAACTGGAGATGCCATTTAAATACAGTGGCTACAAAAGCAGGTCAGAGGCTAGAAACACTGTGGCGAGTAACTCACCTCCTGACTCCTCGAAGCCTATTCGTCATCTAAAAAGTACTAAGTCAGAATTGTAATGGAAGACTTCCCACTTGCCTGGAACTAAATCCACAAGCATGTACTCCCTCCACCAGCGACACTCAGAAGGAGCAGTATGTACTGTAGAAATTCACAAAGATCCTCAGACAGCACCTTCCAAACCCATGACCACTTCTGTCCAGAAGGATAAGGGCAGCAGATACATGGCAACACCATTGCCTACAAATAGCCCTCCAAGCCACTCTCCAACCTGAATTGAAAACATATCGTTTTTCCTTCACTGTTGCTGGGTCAAAATTCTGGAATTCTCTCCTTAATGGTATTGTGGTGCTAACTACACCATATGGACTGCAGTAGTTCGAAAACTCAGCTCAAAACCAGCTTTTCAAGGGTAACTAGGAACAGGCAATAAATGCTGACCTGCCAGCAATGCCCACATCCCACCAGTGAATAATTTTTTAAAAAGTCTTAATGGTGATATCAGGAACAGATTGTTAGATTTGCTATTGTTAAAAATGGTTATTACCTAATATTAACGTGGTGTAAATGTTAAAAATTTAGCCACTTATCAGCCCAAGCCTGAATGTTGTTCTAGGCCTTGCTGCAGAGGACTGTGGTCTGCTTCCGTATCCGAGGAAGTGCAAAATACAAAAAACTGAAAAGAACTACAAGTAGAAAGGAAAAAAATAAGGAAGTACTAGTCTCGAAATGCCATTAAAATAGCTAAAGATGGATTAAAAGATTACTTGAAAGTATTACTCAATTCTAAATATGGCCAATCAAAGAGGATAACCACAAACAAAGCCAGTACAATATTGAAATACATGGTGAAAGCATCTCTAGGTGGTCAAAATCGACTACGGTGCTCTGATCAGATCACATCATGAGTTCTAGTCATTGAAACACAAGACAAACGCTCGAACATTGCATGTCTTAGAGAGAAAGGTTTACAGATTTTAACAGTTATGGAGCTCAAATCCAGTCTTCCAACTCAGTGGCTGAAGCGTGGCAGGAACAGCTCACATCATGGCATTTAAATAGATAAATGCAGAATATTACTTTTAAGTAAATTGTATATTAAATACAATTTTGACTTTAGCCATCCATATCTGCCTTGACAGTACAGTCCCAATTATCCGAAAATGGCCTATATGTTTCAGCATTACGCCACTGACCTTTATTGAAAGAGGGAGGAGTTTTGCTGCAGTACCTGATTAGAAGAGGACCTTGCCTTTCATACCCCACTTGCTCCATGCTGAGATGCCTGCTGCAATCCTCATTAGTGGGACCACCATAAACCCTACTTCAGTGAAAAATGGCATCAAACAAGACAGTGTAATTGCACCAATGCCCTTCGCCATTTTCCTCTACAATACTGCACCTCATTGCCAACAAATTATTCACAGGATTGGAAATAATTTACAAAACAGACAGAAAACTGTTCAACCTATACCATCTTCAAACCAAAACCATTTCAATTTCAGTCACAGATCTTCATTGTCAATTTGACAAGTGTGTGTATGGACTCATACAGAAGTTGTGTTTCAGATCATTGTCAACTCCTTTTCCAAAGGGCACGAGAAATTGGGCGATCACTTACTATTGGGAAGCAGAATTTCAAGGCTAGCATTCCTATAAAAGAAATGGTGATCAAAGAGTATGAATAAAAATGCAAATGCTGAATTTTCAACAAAAAAAACTGAACTTGTTGAAAGTACACACAGCAAGTCACTTATCCTCTCATACTGAAAGGATGTCTTAAAAACACTATACAAATAAAAGTTACATTTTATAATAGCAAAATCCAATATACCAATTATACTGGCCAAAGGAAGACTGGATTTTCTTTTTCTTTTTGGCTAGGTACATGGAAATTATAAATCACCAATCCATCTTCTTAGATCATTCTTCCTTACACAGACTTACTGGCAGATGCATGTCATATACTAGCTCAAATTTCAAACAACTGCATCTGCTGTTCAATTTTTTAATACAGCCAACAATCTACATCTCAGCTTGTGATAGTCTGATATTAGGATAGATGCATTAATGACTATTATGTTTCAATGCCTTTCCGAGTTCGTTCATTTTTCTTGGTCCAACTTAATTTTGCCACTGTATTGAATGACACTGTAAGTAGAAAATGTATGTTAATATCAGGCTTAATCTTGATCAATTATTCTGGATTTATTTGTTCCAGCCTGTATTTATGTCAGCTATTTCTGTGGTTACTTTTGCCTCCGAGGCACAGGTTGAGAGTTCAGGCTCCACTCCAGGGATTTGAACAAATCCATGGAAACACTCCATTACTGTGATGGTGCTTTCATGAAACGGATGCCAAAGCTGGTTGGATGTACAAAGTTCTGAACCACAATTTCCCCCATGTCCTGGCCAGTATTTATTCCTTAATTAGTATCCCAAATAGCTTTTTGATCAAACTCATTCGATTTTAGTAGGATACTGACCAAATTCGCAGCTAGTTTCTCTGTGGTAGATAAGGAACTTATCTTTTCCAACAATTCCAACCCCAGATGCAACATATTTTGTTGTACAAAATGAACACATTCAGGTTTTGAGGATTTATAAACATAAAACATTCTCCTTCACTTACAAAAGGATTGCCTCCTTAGAATATCAACTTTCTGCAACTCCCGTCCAGGAGTTTAATTTTACCCTTAAGAACTCTTTTTTGACTGTGACTTCCAGCACATCATGAAACTTAGCCTAAAAGAAAAATTATTGCACCGATGCAGGAATAAACAGGAATGAGTTCAGAAAACAAAACTGTGAACTATCTTCAAGAAATACACTATCCGTACAATCAATGAACAACAGTAGTCCACACCTGACCCTTAAAGCCTGCTCTGCCATTCATAAGATCTGATTTAATCTCAACTCTACATACCTACATGTCCTCAGTAATCTTTCATCTCCGTGGTAATCAATAATCTACCTACCCCTGCCTTAAAAATATTTAAAGATTCCTCAGAACGCGGTGGATGTAGAAGGTAATTCCGAAGACTCAACAGTGAGAGAAAAATCCGAGCTTCATCACAACAAGTCATAATTAAGACGGCAAAAGAAAAACTTAAAATATGTCATAATGCTTTCCTGAAAATCCAAAAGCCACCCATTATGACGAAGCACCTGCAGCAGAATCATCCATGTTAAACGTCTTCATCAGATCCAATGGAGGCCAAGTGCAAACAGTCAGAAGGAAGATGTAGAAACACAACCATCCCACCCATCCACTACCTGCCCAAACTACGGCAGAGTTCACAGATCCAGTACTGGAGTATTTAGTTAGCTCAGGAACAAAATGCCAAGACTCAATTATACAATCATACAGTCCAGAAGAGGCTCTTCAGTCCATTGGAGTCTGTACTGTCAGAAATACATGACTACCTACACTAGTCCCACTTTCCCCCGTACCAGGTCTAAAGCCTTGAATGTTAATGACATTTCAAGCGCTCATCCACATACTTTTTAAAGGTTGTGAAGTTTCCTACCTCAACTGCACTCAGGCAGTGCATTCTGTAGCCTCCTGCACCCCCCTCCCCCTCCCAATCCACTGGGTGAAGACATTTTTCTCCAATTCCTCTCTCAACCTCCTGCCTTTTACTTTAAAATTAGGCACTCTTGTTACTGACTCTTCAATTAAGGGGAATAGCTGCTTCCTATCCACTTTGTCTATGCCCCCTCTTAATCTTATATGCCTCTGTCAGGCCCCCCATCGCCCTTCTCTGCTCCAAAGAAAACCACTCAAGCTTATCCAGCTTGTCTTCAAAGCTGAATTGCTCCATCCAAAGCAACAGCCTGGTGAATCTCCACTGTACCCCTTCCATTGCAATCACATCTGTCTTACAGTGTGTAGTTCTGGTCACCACACAGTTCTCCAGCTGTGGCCTAACCAAAGTTCTGTACAGCTCCAACATGATTTCATTGCTCTGATAATCTATGTCACAAACGAAGAAGGCAAGCATCCTTTAGGACTAACTACCCTGTCAACACGTCCTGCGACCTTTAAAAGGTTATGTGGCCAAACATCCCAATTTCCTGGTTTCTCGGAGCATCCTAGTGTCCAGCCATTCATCAAGTACTCCTTTACCTTGTTCTTCCTTCCAAAGTGCATCATCTCACATTTATCAGGGTTAAATTCCATCTGCCACTGATCTGCCTATCTGACCAATTTGCTTATATCATCCTGAAACCTTTCTTGTCACAGTCAACCACACGGCCAATCTTTGTGTGTCCTTAATCTTGAGTATTTGCCTAAATAAAGGGAAAAAATAATTATTTATATTCATTTGTTTAAGAATATTTCAACATATTTTTCAATTATCTAATTGTTCCGTTCTGACCTGTACAATTCTTTTCAAGTAAGGAGGCAGATTGCAACCCCTCTCGTGTTTTTAAGTTTGGGCTAATTTAAAGAAATAGAATATTGTGATAATCTATCATCAACTTTGGAAAATAAAACTTAGGTCAAAATCAACATGGATTGCACATTCAAGGGTCTAGATTTTCTGCCTTGTTGATATCTGGTTAATAACTTGATCACATTAGAAGTGCATAAACCTTGTTCGAAGTTTCCAACAATGACAGCTCTATTGATTTAGACTTGGTACACGGTCTATGTTCATTCCGTACAAACCAAATTCATTTAACATTCTCTCCAATGGGAAAAACTGTCAATTTGAAACCTTCACTTTTGGGAGTAGATAATCTTAGTTAAGATATTAAACCAATTCAATTTATAAACGTCATTACAATTTTAAATCCTTCCTTTGGAAATCAGAAATTTCTGATACAGTAGTAAGAGGGAAATGGGAGATAAACACTTCTTGCAGGTATCTTACGTAAATGAAAATGCAATCTGTTAACTACACTTAAGTCAGTCAAACATCAGTGATAGGAAAACCATTGGTGACTATGGTGGCTGCCCATGTGATTTTGGGAGTAGCTCATGTTTTATATTGTCGTAATGGTCCCTTTAAAAGCTAGGTTTTTCTGAAAGAAGATGTATTGCAAAAAACCCTGGCTTCCAATAAGTGAATATGTGACTGAGTTAATACAGTATGCTTCTCCAGCTCCATAGCAGGCCAAGCAGCATTAGAGGAGCAGGGAAGTTGATGTTTTGGGTCGGGACCCTTCTTCAGAAAAAAACTGAGTTGTCATGAAGATAAACAATAAAATAATTAATGAAACATTAATTAAAAAGATAAGTAGATTCTTGTGTACGAGGAATTTCAATTCATTTAGAAAAAGCTAGCTAGGAGGGGATATTTTTTAAAAGTAGATTTCAGATAAAATTTTGTGTGCTGAGTAAAATAATTTAAAACTGTGCTTAACTGAAGGACTCAGGAGTTAAATTTCTGGCATAGCTAAACTGAGGGGAGGAGTGGGGCAAGAGAGAGAGCGCGTGTGCGAGCGAGTGAGAGAGGGAGAAAGAGATGAGAGCGAGCGAGAGCAAGAACAAATCAACATACAAGATGTCAGAGTTAAAGAATATTATAACCAAGGGAGGTTTTACCCAAGATGATTATTTTTAAGACAATAGCAATGCCTGTATTAAAATCAGAGTCAAAAAGCATACAATGGTTGGTGGAAGTTTGATGGAAAAAATCTTGCTGGAAGTAAGTTGAAAGCTAAAGAAATTTCAACGCCTGCACAAGTCTTCAAAACAGAACTCCAACCAAGCTATCTAGTATGCACTTGATTTTATTGAAGTGTTTAAGTCAAATGAGTGTGGAAGGAAACTGGAGTTGAGAAGTTTGGTCAAACATGTGTGTTGTAATTGTTTTACATAGTTACATTAAAAATGAGTGGTTAATATTTGTTTTTTTTTCCATTTTGTGTAGTAATTTTCCTTTATCTATTATTCTTTAATAGAACTTTCATTCATTTATAAAAACATAGGATTTGGTTTCAAGAAAAAAAATCAGAACACTTGTTAAATTGCTTATACATGGTGTCCCAAAATATTTTCTTTAAATTCAATCCAATTTGGGATTGAGTTCAAGAGCCATGAAGTTATGCTCCAGCTATACAAAAGCCTGGTTCGGCCACATCTGGAGTATTGTGTCCAGTTCAGGTCGCCTCATTACAGGAAAGATGTGGAAGCATTGGAAAAGGTGCAGAGTAGATTTACCAGGATGTTGCCTGGAATGGAGGGAAGGTCTTACGAGGAAACGTTGAGAGAGCCAGGGCTTTTCTCTTTAGAATGACGAAGGATGAGAGGTGACTTGATAGAGGTGTACAAAATGATCAGAGGTATAGATAGAGTGGACAGCCAGAGACTTTTTCCTAGGGTGGAGGTAGCTATTACGAGGGGGTATAGTTTTAAAGTGAGTGGAGGTTGTTATGGAGGAGATGTCAGAGAGTGGTCGGGGTGTGGAATGTAATGCCGGAGAGGGGAGTGGAGTCGGCCTCATTAGGGGCATTTAAGCGGTTATTAGATAGGCATATGGATGATCGTATAAGGTAGGGGTGGAGGTTAGATAGACCTTAGGATTAGGGTAAAAGTTTGGCACAACATCGTGGGCCGAAGGGCCTGTACTGAGCTGTACTGTTCTATGATCTATTCCGTAGGTTTCCAACTCACACACTGAAGTAATGACAATCACTTTCATCAGCCACCAATTACTAAAGTACAGAGAGAATTACAAATATCACGCTGTGACAGCGCATTATAATGCGATAATTGAAGTGCACGCATTCAATAGGTAATATATACTTTCCGAATATTTTGAAGTACCAACATCTATATTTGACTTATTTATTAGGTCTTTGAAAGAATATAACATTAATAATTGAATAGACATCTATGTCACAGCTACTTTCACTACATTTTGTTCTCACTATTAGTCTGTAAAGGAGTAGCAACACAGTAAACTATTACCTGTAGCACCATGGCTTTTTAACCATTTCAATATTATAAGAATATTAATCAGCAAATGTATCTCCATAGAAAAGATATCTGGCGACCGCATTAGCAGGCTAAAGTCAACTTTAGGGAAATCAAGATGATAATGCAATAACTGCACATTCTTTATTCACAAGGGAAGGTAGCTTTAACTCCCAGATCTTTAGAGTTGCATCATGGACAGTCAACAAGCACAGTAATTCCCTGCAGAAGGCACTAAAATCGTGTGTAAAGATTATTTGATTACAGAGGAAAAACAGCTGATACCTGTCTTCTCTAAGTACAGTGGACAACAGCATTAGTGTTAACATCTTTCCCTAATTTATTTTTATTTGTAACTCATCATGCCAGCAATTTTCACATCTTTAAGAAGTAAATTTATAAGTTGTTACACACAACAGTATTCACAATCTAACACATAATGAGTTCCTATTTGGCATGGTAAACGTTAACCACGTGACATTTCATTTAGTGCACTGTTTATTTAGCAACCTAAATTCTGCTTAATAGCCAGGTATGGAGAAAAAGAAAGCGCTGGGCTCCTGCGTCTTTTCATTCACAAAAATAAAATACCTCATTTGTTGACATAATGACAGAGTGGGATGGGGGCTCGACAGGACAAAAATAAATTAATACGTGAAGCTGGTAAACTTCAGATCGTTAAGCTCAAGTTGCTTTGCAGATGAAATCAACTAGCACAGTTTCTACTGGCAAAGAGCAGGCAGCAATCAGCAACATCAGGTTGTGTTAGAAAGTCAAAAAAGAGGGCAGCAGTTAATTTCCCAAATGAAATGGTAGCACATTTTGCAGAATAATATAAACAAGTAAACACTGCAATTTTTGAAAGTCTGAATTGTATTAATTTACTCATTAAGCAGATATTCATTATAACCAGGACATTATAAATGGGCTCCAGAAGACCTGGTACTCCTCAGTACTCTGGGTGGCGATGGCCCAGTGGTATTATTGCTGGACTGTTAATTCAGACACACAAATAACGTTCTGGGGACCCGGGTTCGAATCCCGCCATGGCAGATGGTGGGATTTGACTTCAATAAAATATCTGGATTTAAGAATCTAAATGATGACCACGAATCCAATGTTGATTGTCGGGAAAAAACCCATCTGGTTCACTAATGTCCTTTAGGGAAGGAAACTGCCATCCTTACCTGGTCTGGCCTACATGTGACTGCAGACCCCCAGCAATGTGGTTGACTCTTAACTGCCCTCTAAGCAATTAGGGATGGGCAATAAATGCTGCCTAGCCAGAGATGCCTTTATCCCATTAATGAATAAAAAAAAGTCAGCTGGTGAGAAACATGTAAACACCTGGCATAAACCTGATCAGTCTGTGTCATAATTCCTCTACAATCCCTAATTACATTATATGAATATATGAACAAGGCACACTCAGCTCTCGAGTCTGCTCCACCATTCAGTAGGTCATGACTGATCAGAGTTTAACCTCAACTCCACATTCTTACATGTCCCCAACAATCTTTCATTTCTTTGGTAATCGGAATCTACCCGTATAAAAATACTTAAAGTCACTGTAAGTCAAAAACAAGACAATGTAAACCAAATGGTGAAACTAGAAACAATTTCCACCTTGCCCAAGTGCACCACCTCCAACATTAACTCATTCCTCACAGTGGCTCAGTGGTTAGCACTTCTGCCTCACAGCGCCAGGGACCCAGGTTTGATTCCACCCTCGGGCAACTGTCTATGTGGAGTTTGCACATTCTTCCCGTGTCTGCGTGAGTTTCCTCCAGGTGTTCCGGTTTCCACTCAGTCCAAAGATGTGAAGACTAGGTGGATTGGCCATGCTAAAATGCCCCAGAGTATCCAGGGATGTTTAGGTTAGACGTGGGGAAATGCAGGGGTAAGGGGAACGAGTCAGGATGGGATGCTCTACAGAGGGGCGGTGTGGACTTGTTGGGCCGAATGACCTGTTTCCACACTGTAGGGATTCTATGATTCTATGAATCCCACAATTTGCTCTCAATCTGTGATCAGTGTCAGCAAGGTGCATTCATTGCAAATATATCAATTGTACTGGCCTCAGGGTTTATAATGCCATTCAAAATCCATGTGTAATTTTTTACGATTAACTAATTTTGGGTACTCAAAGCTCCAGCCTGAGTTCCTTGCTCCATGTCAGAGTACATGGGAGCCTAAGTCAAGGCACTAAGGCAGTAGTGAAGTTTACCTGAGAAAAAAAATTAGAGTGTAACGAGGCTGCAGAAAATAAAACTAGTGACTTGAGAATGTGAAGAGAGAAAAATGTGTGGATACAGCCAGTGAGACAAAACAAAAAAGTGTACAACATTAAAAACAAAAAAAAGGGGGAAGAAGGACTCCCTTCAGCTGCAAAAAAATGCATGCACTGATTGAATATTCCCCAAAAGGAGATCTGAAAACTACGGCAATGCAGCACATTCATTTCATAAGACATAATAAACAGATTTCTAACATTATAAAGACAATTAAATTGAACAACCTATGCAGTTTGCTTTTGATTGTTTAATATACTTTCAGAAAAAAAATTCAAGCAAAAACTGCATTCCAAGCAAAAACAGAAATTGCTGAAGAAACTCAGCAGAACTCTGGCAGCATCTATGGGAGAAAATGGAGTTAATGTTTCAATAAAGAATCACCGCACTCAAAATATTAACTCTGTTTTCTCCCCACAGATGCTGCAAAACTTAAGAGTTTCAGCAGCAATTTGTTTTTGTTTCAGATCTCTGGCATCTGTAGTTCTTCGCTCTGAAGAAGGGTCACTAAAGCCAAAACACTAAGTCTACTTTCTCTCCACAGACCTGTTGAATTTTACCTGCAGTTTCTGTTTTTGTTTCTGCAGTTCTTTGTTTTACTATATTAGATGCCTTTGCTAACAAATTTTATATATTCCAAACAACAGTTGATATTTTTATTGTGATTTTAAATGTTACAAAAAGTTCTAGGGAGTTTCACAGAAACATTACTAAACAAAGTATGACACTGAACTACATTGAGTAGAAAGCTGGTCAGATGACCAAAAGTTTGGTCAAAGAGGTAGGTTTTAGGGACCGTTTTAAAAGGAGAAAACCTAGGAAGAGAGATGCAGAGACAGAATTCTGGAGCGTGAGGACTATGAAACTGAATGCATGACTACTAAATGATGGAATAATTAAAACTTTGGATACACAAGAGTCCAGAATTAAAGGAGGGCAGGACTCTTAAGAGAATGGTGGGACTTTAGATTTAAGAAATAGGGTGCAGAAAGGCCATGGAGCAAACTGAAAACAAGGATAAGAATATTTAAATCCAGACATTGTTTGACCATGAATGAATATAAACTAGGGAGCTAGAATTTGAAGAAGGTTAGGACAAGTTTTGGATGATCTCAAGTTCAAGAATCGCAGAATGTGGAAAACCAGCCATCTAAGCACTGAAACAAAGAGAACGAAGCATGTAACAGACTCCTGGCATTCAACTGTTTCATTCTGCACTGTTAATAGAATACAATTTGCCAAAGTACACCATTATGGACATTGGTGTCATTGTATTTTTTTAAAAATTAAGCAACACCACTATTAATAGTGATTACCTCATTAAATTAACCCAACTAGAATTTGTTGGGGGCAATGCTCTGCATTAATGTGCTGTATTAAGGAAACCGTGACACCCACAGATTACAATTCCTGAACTATTTATACAATTGCCCCTGGCACATTGCAAAATTTCGAAGAGGCAATGAGCTTCGAACATTTCCCCATTTCATGCAATTTAAATGTTTCTGCCAAAGCCAGCAATACTGCCCTGATCGCCTTCGAATCGAGTGGCTTGCTATGCTTAATAGCAATTGGTTAAGAGTCAATCACATTGCTGCAAGTCTGGAGTCACACGTACGCCAGACTGGGTAAGGATGGCAGATTTCACTCACTAAAAGAACATGAATGAACCAGATAGGTTTTTGTAACAACTGACAATAGTAATTACAGTCACTATCACTGATACTAATACAGATTTTTAAAATGATTTTAAACGCCATCAGCTACCATGTTGGCATATAAACCTGTATCACAGAGGTCTATTACCATTCTTAAGCTGGCTATCCCTGGATTACCAATCCAGTGCCATCACCATTACGCCACCATTTCTCCTTAAGTTCGGAGTTCTGTCTCTGTATATGAAGAATATTTTAAAATTCTCAAAGTTTGATACATTCAATGAGAAAAAAAAAGATTGATTTAATCCACATTCAGGTCATTTCTCAATCAGGTTTTTTGACCCCCGTTCATAACTCCTATATCATCGTCCCACCACATTCCTGTTATTTAACATAGCACCCCTCATTTATCTCAGCGTACAATGAGTTAAGTTTTAAATTTGATTTCATATCCCCTGTACCTACTTTCCACACTCCTCAGATTTTGTTAAAATCCTTTCATGAAGCAATGCTGACTCTAAACAAGTAGAGTCATTGGAGTTGTACAGCATGGAAATAGACCCCTTGGTCCAACTCATCCATGCCGACCAGACATCCTAAATTAATCTAGTCCCATTTGCCAGCATTTGGCCTATATCCCACTTAACCCTTCCTATTCATATACCCATCCAGATGCCTTTTAAATGTTGTAATTGTACCATCCCCCATCACTTCCTCTGGCAGTTCATTCTATAACACCACGCTCTGCTTGAAAAAGTTGCCCAAGTCCCTTTAAAATCTTTCCCCTCTCACCTTAAACCTATGCCCTCTAGCTTCGGACTCCCCAACCCTGAGGAAAAGACCCTGACTAATCACCCTGTCTGTGCCCCTCATGATTTTGTGAACTTATACAGAAGTCACCCCTCAACCTCTTGCACTCCAGGGAAAATAACTTCAGCCTATTCAGCTTCTCCCTATAGCTCAAACCCTCCAACCATGGCAACATCCTTGTGAATCTTTTCTGAACCCTTTCAAGTTTCACATCTTTCCTATAGCACGGAGACCAGAATTGAACGCAGTATTCCAAAAGTGGCCTAACCAATGGCCTGTACAGCTGCAACGTGACCTCTCAACTCCTATACTTAATGTACTAACCAATAAAGGCAAGCGCACCAAATGCCTTCTTCACTACCCTGTCTACCTGCGACGCCACCTTCAAGGAACTATGAACCTGTACTCCGAGGTCTCTTTGTTCGGCAACACTCCCCAGCTCCTTACCATTAAGCCCTGATTTGCCCTACCAAAATGTAGCACTTCACACTTACCAAAATTAAACTCCATCTGCCACTCCTCAGTCCACTGTACTCTGAGGTAACCTTCTTGGTTGTCCACCAATTTTAATGTCATCCGAAAACATACTAACCATACCTCCTATGTTCACATCCAAATCATTTATATGTATGACAAAAAGCAGTAGATACAGCACCAATCCTTGTGGCAACCCGCTAATCACAGGCCTCCAGTCCAAAATGCAACTGATGACCACCATTGTCTTTCTCCGACTTTCGCGCCAATTTTGTATACAAATGGCTAGTTCTTCCTGTATTCCATGTGATCTAATCTTGTTAACCAGTCTACCATGCAGAACCATGTTGAATGCATTAGTGACAATGTCCACCGCTCTGCCTTCATCAATCCTCTTTGCATTTTTTTGAAGAAGTAACAAGCAAGTTCGTGAGACACTATTTCCCATGCACAGAGCCATGTTGAGAATCCCTAATCAGTCCTTGTCTTTCCAAATACATGTAAATCCTGTCCCCTCAGAATCCCCTCCAACAACTTTCCCACCACTGATGTCAAGCTCACTGGTCTATGCTTCTCTGGCTTTCCTTACCACCTTTCTTAAATAATGCCTTTGCGTTAGCCAATCTCTAGTCTTCTAGCACCTCGTCCATGGCTATCAATGATATAAATATCTCAGCAAGGGGCCCAGCAATCACTTCTCTTGCTTACAATTATGATTTTCCAAATGTGCTGCTGTTACTTGCTTAATAATTGATTTTTCAACAATAGATTTTAGGCTAATCAGACTTCAGATATCCACTTTCTGCCTTTCCCTTTTTTGAATAGAGTTGTCACATTAACAGCTTTCTAATTCTCTGTTACTTCTCTAAAATCCAAGCTTTTTGGAATATTACAACCAATGCGTCCACTGTCTGTGTAACTACCTCTTTTAGGATCCTAGAATGCAAAACATAAGGTCTATGGGACTTATGTGCCTTTTCCCTATTAGTTTGCCTAATAATACATCTCTGGTGACAGTACTTGGTTCCTTCTTCATAATCTTTAATCTTAAATGGTGTGCTCAAATTATCTTCCACCATAAAGACTGATGCAAAATCTCTGTTTTCATTCCCACCTCCTTACAATGTGTTTTTCCAAACTCAGAATGATGCCAAATATCACAAATAGGCTCCATGTTTCAGAGAACCCCACAGAACAATGCTACACTTTACAGAAAATTGTAAGAACTGCACTACGTTTAATAAATTAGAATTAGATTTGTATTTTATTGTCAATGTACTCAATTACAGGGATACAGGAGTACACTGAAAAAAAGTGTAAAAAGTCGCCATTCCCAGTGCCTCTTCGGTACAAAAGGTACCTGGATACAAAGTAGAAAAATAAAGAAATAAAAGCTAAGAGTTCAGCATTGCAGTTCCTCTTAAGTGCTGGGCTTGCACACCTAACAAGGGCTCCTTCTCTTCTGCATTAGACTCGCTCTCCCCTGCCCCTAGCGATGTTGCAAATGCCAGAAGACTTCGGGCTGCCTGCTTTTGCCGTCGCCACAGTTGTTGGGAGACCTCTCTCACCGCCGTGCTAAGCTTGATCTCCTCCACGTTAGACTAACTCACCCCGTACTGACTAGAAGAAACCTTGCCTCAAACATGCTGGACACCTTGATGCTGCCGAGCTCTTCAGAGAAGATAAGTAGATTAAAGTTAGATGGGAAATAAAAAACAATAAAACAATAAAAAGAAAAGCAAACAGCAGATGCACTCTGGGCAGGAGCCCACACATTGCACTGCTACTCTGCCCCCCTCTTGATGGCATTATCTAACGGTTGATTTGACTTTAATAGATTGCTGAAATTTTATCTTTTGCAATATGTCATCTCAACCCTCTTTCCGTTACATTTTCATTAGCAGCATTCTCCTGTGTATTACTAGATATGAATAGAGACCCTAAGATCAAATTATCCTGTGCAAATACTAAATAGGAACAATTATCTATGTTTCAAATAATAGTTTTACCTTCCACATGACGCAAATCAATGAAATGTCTCATTGTGAAGTACTGCTCTTAAATTGTCTGTCCAAAAACAAGAGTAAAAGCCAAACATCTAAATCATCAAATCTTTTAGGACAGCATCAATTAAAATATGGGACCATACAATCAATAGGTTGCACATACCCCTATAAAGTAATAAATAAAGAGAAAGACATAATGGATGAGGAAAGGAAGATATTATAGATAAGTAGATCTTGAATTCTCCCCTCAAAGTTAATTAAGGCTTTGAGGGAACTTTTGACAATTGGTCAGAAAAATCTAGTTAAATTTAAACGTTACAAAAATTCAGGGGAGAACACAGAACAAAGTAACAATAAAATTATCAGCATATATTTGTATACTAGAAGTACAAGTGGTGTATAAAGAGCAACAGAATCTATTTTCAAATGAAAATACTGGAGGAATTGTTGAAGCAACTTTAAAGCTTTTAGTAGACAGGGATGATAACTAAAAAGACTACAAGACGTTGAACCCATTAAGTCTGCTTTGCCATTTAATGGGATCATGGCTGATCTGATAACCCTCAAATCCCCTTTCCTGCCTTTTCCCATAACCTTTGATTTGCTTACTGATTAAGAACATTTACAAGTATGCTGTCAGAATTGGAGAGCTTAATAGGCTGTGGCAATTTTCCCCTGGAAGGTCAGAGGCCAAACGGTGACTTTACAGAGGTTTATAAAATCATGAGGGGCATGGATAGGGTAAATAGCCAAGGTCTTTTTCTCAGGATAGGGGACAATCTCCTCTTTGAAAGTATTCCATTAATCTTTGCGAGCAACAAAGCTTTGTCTACCAAATTTTGGCAAGTGCATGTAAAAACTGAAATTTGAAGAAATGACAAACAAAGCAATCTATTCGTTCAGGCAAATCTGCAAAGTTACATCTTAACCTAATGAAATACTCTCCTTGCCAACTTCTGGAATTCCACCTTATATCAACTTCAAGATTTTGAAATATGCACTGCCACAACCGGAATTGCAATTAGGCCCATATCCAAATTACCCTTAGCTTCAAAACCTCCATCAGCCTCTAGGTTTCCAAAATGTTCATTTAATAACTCTTGCATTCTACTCCAACTTCTACACTGCAGAAAACTACTTATTTTCCTGGCTAATCCGATTATATGTCAATATCAACCACAATATGCAAACAGCCTGAGAGACATGTTACGGTAGAACAAAGAGCTCTCTGTAGAGATCTGTACAGAGTCATTAGCAATCTTTAGTTTTTGTGCACTTGGGAAGGTAAACATTCTAATATGCTCATTACAATTGTTGTTATACCTTTTTGCCATCTTCAGAATAATCAAAAATTCCACCAGCATCTGGAAGCTCCAGGGATATTATTTTTTGGATTTTTGAAACTTTAGTAGAAAAAGAAATAATTGTGGAAACATTAAAGCATTAAATAACAAAATCACTCATAAGACAGAGCAAATTAGATAATGGCTGATCTGACCATATTCAAATTTCCCCATAAATCTTTAATTCACTTACTGATTAAAAATCTGCCCATTACAACCTTCGATATACTTAATGACCCAGGCTACATAGTTCTCTGTAAAACATTCCACAGATTTACTACTAAGAGAAAATGCGATATTAATCTGGTTGGACGTGTTAGGAAACATCTCCAGTACAGGAAGTGGGACTTGAACACAGGTCTCCTAGCACACTAGTAGGCACACTATCAGTGCAACACAAGGCTTCCACTGACCAGAAATTCAACTGGACTCGCCACATGAACACAGTGGCTGCAAAAGTAGGTCAGAGACTAGGAGATTAATTAATCTCCTGACTCCCCAAAAGCCTGCCCGCCATCTACAAAGCACAGGTCAGGAGTGTGATAGAATTATTGCCACTTGATTGGATGAGTGCAAGTCCAACAACTCGAAGCTCAACAACATTTATAATAAAGCAAGCCAGTTAATTGGCACTCCATCCTCCACCCTAAGCATTTTTTTTATCTGCAATGCACAGTAGCAGAGCTTGTGCCATATACGGGATGCAGTGAAGCAACTAGCCAAGCATCTTTAGACAGGAACACCTAAACTTGCAAACACAAAAGAAGTTTTAAAAAGTGATAGCAGGCCTGTCTTTGACAAGTTGGACTGTCATTGTGGCATCAGATAAGGAATCGCAGGATTCTGGCCGGCAAGATCTCATGTTATTCAGCAGTGTTCATTATGTACTTCACAACAGTAGAAGTCACAAAAGGACAGAAGATGATGTTATTAAGTAAACATGAGTTGCTGCAGTGCATTCAGATATGTTTTAACACAATCATACCTTCACTGGTGGAGAAGGTGTGGATAAAAGGGTCCAGTGACAGAGATGCCAATCAATCAAACTCATATCATGGACTCTCTAAATAATTTTGTACAGGTGGGGTCTGACAACCTTAATAGAATTGGAACCACAGCTGTTTCTGTAAACTGACCTAATTCCCTACAATTAAGAAGCTAAATTGCATGTCCTAAAGATTAATAGTTATCTTCGCTTGCAATAATAGGTTTAACTGGACTAAAATAGCATCTTGGGCTGTACTTTGAGAGACAGGGAGATATTAAATCACAGATTGGAAGACAGAATGGAGAGACTTCCAGACTCTAACATTCAAAATTGAAAACTAGCAATGCATAACAAAACAAAAGAAAATAAAAATAACACAATTAATTCACTTTCTTCAAAAATATCTTCACATCTAGTTTGGCTTTAAAAACAAAATACTTTTTATCAGCAAAGTGCATTCTACTGCTAAACCACACAGGAAATTTGTTCTTATTTGAACTGTTATCAGAAATCACAAGCATTACTGGTCCTTTTCAGTGTCTTACAGTAACTAAGTTCATTTGATTTATGATCGCAAGACTAAAATTACTGGTAATAAGATCTACACAATATAAAAATTGCAAGCAAATATGACATATTTACTGTACCACATGCACAATGTCTATTTCTACCTTACAGAATTTAATTATAGAAAATAAAGAAAAGCTCAAACACTAGAAGAGGACACGCTGAAATGTCAATCTACAATTTTGCCCCTCTTTGCAGATGCTGACCAACATTCTGGTGATTCTAGTGCTTCGTTTTACTTTTATTCAATAGGTGTTTCCAGACAAAACACATGCAGACATTAGCTTGGTTTTCAGAAAACTCAGATACATCAGTACAGCAATTAATATTACCCTCCATTAGGTACTAGCATCTGAACCTTAGTAACAAAAGAAATGAGCCAAATCCACAGATGTGCAACTGACAGGAATACCCACAGGGTACACTTTCAAAATAAAAGTTCTTAAATGTGCTTCTTACTACCAAAACTAATTAATTACAATTTCATGTTAAATCTAACATTAGACTGTTCTTTACTTAAGGATAACGGGTTTCATTGAAAAATAGTATGTTTATGGAATTTTGAATTTGACCAGGCAGGCCAGGTGACGTGTTGTAGCTGTATGATATGGGAGCTAGCTGATCCCATTGAGAACGGCAGTGACCACATCTGCAGCAAGTGTTCGCTGCTTGAGGAGCTCCGGCTCAAAACTGATGAGCTGGAATCCGAACTCCAAACACTGCGGCACATTCGGGAGGGGGAGAAATACCTGGACGTTGTGTTCCAGGAGGCAGTCACACCTGGTAGATTAACTAACATTAATTAGTTAGCGGGCAGGGACAGCAGTGTGTGACTGCGAGTGAGGCGGGTAGAGGGACCCTGCAGACAGGAACACAGGAGCTGCAGCCCTTGACATTGTCCCACAGGTATGAGGCAATTGCTCCCTGCATGGATGAGGAACAGGGCTGCAGGAAGGATGAGTCAACTGACCATGGCACCATGGTTCAGGAGGCCATTCAAGAGGGGGGAGCAAAAAGACAGATTGTAGTTGTAGGGGATTCCATCATCAGGGGGACAGACAGTATCCTTTGCGAGCAAGATAGAGAATCCCACATGGTGTGTTGCCTGCCTGGTGCCAGGGTGCGAGACATCTCTGACCGGCTTGAGGGGATACTAGAGAGGGAGGGGGAGGATCCACTTGCTTTGGTCCACGTAGGTACCAATAACATAGGCAGGACTAGGAAAAAAAGACCTGTTTTCAGGATTATGAAAAGCTAGGAACAAAATTAAAGAACAGGTCTTCAAGGGTCATAATCTCTGGACTGCTGCTCGAGCCACGTGCAAATTGGCATAGGGAGGAGAGGATCAGGAAAGTAAACACGTGGCTAAAAGAGTGGTGTGGGAAAGAGGGTTTCCTTTTCATGGGGCACTGGCAACAGTTCTGGGACAGGAGGGATCTATACCACTGGGATGGACTCCACCTGAACAGGGCCGGGTCCAGTGTTCTGGCGAAAAGGGTAAATAGGGTGATTAATAGGACTTTAAACCAGTAAGTAGGGCGGGGAACGGAAAAGTGACCGTACAGGGAGAATAACAATTAAGGTAAGGCAAAGCAGCAGGTTAGCAGGTGACGAGGAAGCTTCAACTCCATTGAAAATTAGGAAAAAAGTTAAAGGGAAGGAGAACTCAAGAGCTGTTAGTAATGGAGGTAATAGGACCCAAAAAGAAGGTGCAAAAAATGGCATAAGGGCACTTTACCTGAATGCTCAGAGCATTCGAAACAAGGTGGATGAGCTGACGGTGCAAATCATGGCAAATGGGTATGATTTAGTGGCCATTACAGAGACATGGTTACAGGATGGTCATGACTGGGAGTTAAATATCCAGGAGTATCAAACTGTTCGGAAGGACAGACAGGAAGATAAGGGAGGTGATATTGCTCTGATTTTTTAAGGATGCTTTCAGGGCGGTAGTTCTACTGAATCAGGTTTCACTGAACAAAACGTTGAATCCATTTAGGTGAAAATTAGGAAGAGCAGGGAGAAGAAGTCACTGATAGGTGTGGTCTATAGGCAACCAAATAATGACATGGTGGGGCGGGCAATAAACATAGAAATAGCTAATGCATGTAAAAATGGTACAGCAACTATCATGGGGGATTTTAATCTACATATCGATTGGTCAAACCAGGCCAGTCATGGCAGCCTTGAGGAGGGGTTCATAGAATGTATCCACGATAATTTCCTTGAACAATATGTAATGGAACCTACGAGGGAGCAAGCTATCCTAGATCTAGTCCTGTGTAATGAGACAGGAATAATTCATGATCTCACAGTTAGGGATCCTCTCGGAAGGAGCGATCACAGTATGGTCGAATTTAAAATACAGATGGAGCGTGAGAAGGTTAAATCCAGTACCTATGTCCTGTGCTTAAACAAAGGAGACTATGAAGGAATGAGGGAGGAGTTAGCTAAGGTAGAATGGGAGCAAAAACTTTATGGTGGGTCAATTGAGGAACAGTGGAGGACTTTCAAAACTATTTTTCACAGTGCTCAGCAGAAGTATATTCCAGTGATAAGGAAGAACTGTAGGAAAAGAGAGCGCCAGCCATGGATGTCTAAGGAAAATAGGAAAGTATCAGATTGGAAAAAAAACACATACAAAAAAGCAAAGAGTAGTGGGAAACTAGTAGACTGGGAAATCTTTAAAGGCCAACAGAAAGCCACAAAAAAAGTTATAAAGAAAAGTAAGATAGATTATGAGGGTAAACTAGCTCAGAATATAAAAACAGGCAGCAAAAGTTTCTATAAATATGTAAATCGTAAAAGAGTGGCGAAGGTAAACATTGGTCCTTTAGAGGATGAGAAGGCCAATTTAATAACTGGGAATGAGGAAATAGCCGAGACATTAAACAGTTATTTCGTGTCGGTCTTCACAGTGGAAGACACAAATAACATGCCGAAAACTAATGGCAAGAAGGTTATAGCAGGTGAGGACCAAGAAACTATCATTATCACTAAAGAGGCAGTGCTGGGCAAGCTAATTGGGCTAAAGGTAGACAAGTCTCCTGGCCCTGATGAAATGCATCCCAGGGTACTAAAAGAGGTGATGGGGGAAATAGCAAATGCACTAGTAATTATTTACCAAAATTCACTGGACTCTGGGGTGGTTCCTGCAGATTGGAAAACAGCCAATGTGACGCCACTGTTTAAAAAAGGAAGTAGACAAAAAGCAGGTAACTATAGGCCAGTACACTTAACTTCGGTAGTGGGGAAAATGCTTGAATCTATCACTAAGGAAGAAATAGCAAGACATTTGGATATAAATTGTCCCATTGGGAACACCCAGCATGGGTTCATGAAGGGTAGGTCATGTTTAACTAATTTGGTGGAATTCTTTGAGGACATACTTGCATGGTGGACAATGGGGAACCTGTGGATGTGGTGTATCTGGATTTCCAGAAGGCATTTGACAAGGTGCCACACCAAAGGCTGCTACATAAGATAAAGTTGCACGGTATTACAGGTAATGTATTGGCATGGATAGAGGATTGGTTGACCAGTAGAAAGCAAAGAGTAGGGGTAAATGCGTGTTTTTCTGGTTGGCGGTCAGTGGCTAGTGGTGTGCCTCAGGGATCAGTGTTGGGACTGCAATTGTTTACAATTTACACAGATGATTTGGAGTTGGGGACTAAAGTGTGGTGTGTCAAAATTTGCAGATGACACTAAGGTGAGTGGTAGAACAAAGTGTGCAGAAGACACTGAAAGTCTGCAGAGGGATATAGATAATCTAAGTGAGTGGGCAAAGGTCTGGCAGATGGAGTACAATGTTGATAAGTGTGAGGACATCTATTTTGGTAGGAATAACAGCAAAATGGACTATGTTTTAAATGTAAAAAATTGCAGTACACTGCTGTGCAGAGGGACTTGGGTGTCCTTGTGCATGAATCGCTACAAGTAGGATTGCAGGTGCAGCAGGTAATTAAAAAGGCAAATGGAATTTTGTCTGTCATTGCTAGAGGGATGGAGTTTAAAAACGGAGGCTATGCTGCAGCTGTATAGGGTCCTGGTGAGGCCACACCTGGAGTACTGTGTGCAGTTTTGGTCTCCTTACTTGAGAAGGGATATACTAGCACTGGAGGGGGTGCAGAGGAGATTCACTTGGTTGATTCCAGAGTTGAGAGGGTTGGATTATGAGGAGAGACTGAGTAGACTGGGATTATACTCATTGGAATTCAGAAGAATGAGGGGAGATCTTATAGAAACATATAAGATTATGAAGGGAATAGATAAGGTGGAGGCAGGGAGGTTCTTTCCGCTAGCAGGTGAAACTAGGACTAGAGGGCATCGCCTCAAAATAAAGGGAAGCAGATGGAGGACTGAGGTCAGGAGGAACTTCTTCACCCAAAGGGTTGTGAATCTGTGGAATTCCCTGCCCAGTGAAGCAGCTGAAGCTACCTCGCTGAATGTTTTTAAGGCAAGGCTAGATAAATTTTTGAACAGTAAAGGAATTAAGGGTTATGGTGAGTGGGCGGGTAAGTGGAGCTGAGTCTCAAAAAGATCAGCCATGATCTTATTAAATGGCGGGACAGGCGAGGGGCCAGATGGCCTACTCCTGCTCCTAGTTCTTATGTTCTTATGACTCATTTAACTCATCATGATTCATTTCAGTTTACCTGGTGGTCTTACTGCTCGTTACCACTTACACTCTCTAATTTAAAAAAAATTCTCCCGCTAACTTCTAAATACTTTTCAACAAAATACTAACTTAAGAATCCAATGATATCAATGCAGGATTGCTGGCAATTTACTAGATTACAGGAAAGTTGCCTGGCTATCATTTACACTTCAGCAAATCAAAATTATGACTACAATCTTTCTGCTAAGTATGAAAATCTGAAACAGCTTAGCACTTTGCAAACTTGGCTCAGCACACAACAGCCAAACTCTCACAAACTTCAAGTCCACTTTAAAATAGGCAGCACCTTGTACACACTACCCATCATCTCAGCGTGTCTCCAACTCACCGCAAGGTCAAAAAAGCCATCTGACAGCTAAAGAACAGGGCGCAGATGGAAGCACTAAAATACAGTAGAGAGGCATTCTTGACATTCCTTGTCTGGAAGGAAGAGACTATGCCAGGAGATCTCAGAGATGCCATTATTGTGACTATCTTCAAGAAAGGAGACAGGTCAAACTGTAAAAATTACTCAGGGATTTGCCTTCTGTCCGCCATGGGAAAAGGTCATCCCGAAAGCCCTTCGCCCAGCGGTTGAAGAGGTCCTGAAACTCAATGTGGCTTCCACACGTCAAGAGGCACAACAGACATGATTTTCAGTGCACCGCAAATCCAAGGGGAGTGCAAGGAACAGCACCAATTACTGTACGTGGCCTTTTCAATCTCACAAAGGCTCTGTCTACCATGAGGGATTGTGAATATAATCTTCAAATTTGGTTGTCTACAGAAATTTGTCACCGACCAATACAAGTGCAAACTGGAGTCATGCAAGGCTGCATCTTCTTCGCCACAATATTCCATTCCACCTCCATGAGACTCTCTGTTGAAGAGGAACTAACCTACAGGTCATGCAGGCAAGTGTTCAACCTTTAACACCTCCAGGCCAGAGCCAAGACCATCCCAACTTCTATCAAACTGCAGTATGCAGATGATACTTACGAATGCACCAACTCGGAGGCTGAACTACAAACCAGAGTCTAGGAAATCACCGAGGCATACAAGAGATGGGCCTCAGATTTTTTTTTTGTTTACTCATGGGATGTAGGCATTACTGGCTGACCAGCAGTTTGATGGTGTCATGATGGTGATTGGTTTGGAGGGGAACTTACAGTTAGTGGTTTTCCCATGTAACTACTGCCTTTGTCTTTCCAAATAGAAGTGGTTGTGGGTTTAGAAAGGGCTGACTAAGGATCTTTGGTGAATTTCTGCAGAACATCTTGTAGAAACTACACACTCCTCCTACTGAACGTCAGTAGTGGAGGGAGTGGATGCTTGTGGGCGTGGTGCCAATCAAGCGTGCTGCTTTGTCCTGGATGGAATTAGATTTAGGTTTTATTGTCATGTGTACTCAAGTACAGAGATATAGGAGAACAGTGAAAAGTGTACAATGTCACCATTCACCAGCATCATCTTAGGTACAAAGGTACCCATGTACGAATTCTTAGCTGTAAAGTAGAAAAATAAAGGAATAAAGTTAAAAGTTCAACATTATAGTCCTTAAGTACTCAGCCACTGGCCTGGATCTGGGCTCTTCCACCCTGACGCTGAGACCATCACCTGCATGAAACAGTTGGCCGGCCTCAAATCCCTCTACCGCTGCAAAACTATGTTGTCATTCTGTGGCGCTGTCTTGTCTCAACCGGCGATGCCGCTACCCTGAGTCCATTCTAGGCCAATCTCGGCAAAGCAGCCGCCACTGGGCCCCAAACTTGCCTCCCTCTGCCAACACAGAGAACACAAAGTTGCCTCCTTCTGTCACTGCCACCACCAGGAGCACAAACTCAACTCCCTCCACTGCCACCGAAAACAAACCTTGCCTCCAACAAGCTTGACACCTTGATGCCGTCTGAGCTCTCCACCAAAGGTAAGTAAGGTTAAAAAGATGCAGAGAAAGACGTGGAAAAAAAGGTAGACACGGAAGGAGCAGACATGCTCCGGGCTCAGGAGCTAACATGCTGTGCTGGTACTCCGATGCCATCTTGACCAGATGGTGTTAAGCCTCTTACGTGTTGTTGGAGCTGCATCCATCCAGGCAAGCAGGAAGTATTCCATCACACTCCTGACTTGTGCCTTGCAGATGATGGACAGGCTTTGGGGAGTCAGGAGGTGACCTGCTCTTGTAGCCACTGTGTTTATGTGACATGTCCAGTTCAGTTTCTGGTCAATGGTAATCCCAAGGATGTTGATAGTGGGGAAGCTTGGCAACTTCTGGAGTACAAGTCTTCAGTACTATTGCCAAAACGTTGTCAGTGTCCATAGTCTTTGCAGTATCCAGTGCCCCTAGCTGTTTTGTTGAAATATCTGAGTGAAGCAAATTGGCTGAGGACCGGTATCTACGATGCTAGGGATCACTGGAGGAGGCAGAGATAGATCATCCACTCGGCACTTCTGGCTGAAGATTACTGTGCATGCTTCAGCCTTATCACTTGCATTGATGTGATGCGTTCTACCATTATTAAGGATGGGGATAATTGTGGCACCTCCTTCTCCATTGAGTTGTTTAATTGTCCACCACCATTCACATCTGGTTGCAGAGCTTAGATCTTATCCATTGGTTGTGAGATTGCTTAGCCCTGTCTATCCTTTGCTGCTTATGCTGTTTGGCACGCAAGTAGTCCTGTTTGATAGCTTCATCAGGTTGACACCTCATCTTTGTGCATGCCTGGTGCTGTTCCTGGCATGCCCTCCTGCACGCTGCATGCTCTCCAGACTAAACACACAGAAAACAAAGGTTATCACCAGTCCGCTCCTGCCACGCATGGCCCCCAACCATCAAAATCAACGACAAGCCCCTGGCCAAAGTGCATCATTTTGCATACCTCAGAAGTCTTCTCTCAATGCGAACAGGCACTGATGATGAAATCCAACGTTGACTCTAATGTGCCAGTTCAGCCACCAAAAGCCTAAGGAAGAGCGTGTTCAAAGTCCAAGATGTCAAAACCAGCACCAGTGACAATATCTACACAGCATCCATGGTCCCCACTTTCCCATATACAGCAGAAACATGGATCATACACAGCAGACACCTCAAATGCCTGAAGAGTTAGCACCAGCACTTGCTTTACAAAATCCTGTAAATCCACTAGCAGGATGGTCATACCAACATGAAAACCAATATCCCCATTATCAAGGAACTGGTCATGCATGAAGGGCATGCTATATTGTCTGCATGCCTGACAGAAGACTCCCTAAATGAGTGCTTTATTCTGAGCTCTGCAGTGGTAACTGATCACGACAAGGGTAGAGGTAACATAACAAGGATATCTTGAAAGCCTCCCTAAACAAAAGCAATAATTCCTTTCAACACATCGGAATCAGTACCCTAGGAAGCACAAACCGAGTGGGATCAATTCATCCTCGACCCTGAGGAACTGCCAAAGGAAGGGGAACAAGCCAAATTCATAACTATTCTGTCACACTGTACTGCGGACTAAGAGTGAGCAACACATCAGTGATCAGCTAGTTGTTGAAATTAGTTGAAAACTAAACACAAGACGGCACGCAATAATGACAGGAATTAAACAGAAGACCTGGCTTTAGCCAAAAAAAAAAGTGTATTCATTAACACACTACTCTGCGAGATTGACAGTAGATGAAAATCTCTTGGATCTTATGTGATCACCTTCAAAGGAAAGGGAACTTAATTTGCATGAATGTTTCTGCTGGTGAAGATAATGCATGGCAGGCTGGCTTCTGAGTTGGGAAGAAGTAGTGAAGATCGTGATATGCAAAAAGGATAGCATAGGACAGGCTTGAGGGCTCAATTGATTTTTTTTATTCAGTCCACCATTTTCACGTGTTCATCCATGCTGTTTGTTTGCTGGGTTCAATGAAGAAGACAAAGTACTGAAATTAAAATCTCCCTCAGTACTAAATCTGTTGCTATGATTTGAAAAGTTAAGCATTTTTTCTCTAAAGTCTACAATAAGGGCCCCAATCCAAAATGATAGGCAGCAAAATGATCAGGTTTTGGCTGGTCAACACACTGGAAAGGAATTAGGATTCGACACTTCAGCCACTGACATCTTACTAGTAACAATAGCGAGTCACCAGGTAAAAAGCAAGTCTGTCCTTCCTCTGAGGGAGTCTGGTCACGAACAAGCTTTGGCATCACCTTAGATCCCAAGATTGTTGGGCGCACAGAGAGAGCGAGAGCGAGGATAAAGTTTGATGTCATCCAAAGAACACGCCTGACAATGCAGCACTTCCTTTACACTTTCCTCCTGAATTCAACACAGGCAAAAACAAAACTATATGTTATTTACCTCATTAATGCTGTGAGATCTTTGGGCAAAATAGCTACTGTGTCCATCTCTTGTTTACTGTCTAATCTATTAGTTGGAAGTTTAGAACTGCCTTGCCCCATTTCTTTAAAATGACAACAGTTGATCAATTTAGTCAAATCAATAATGAACAATAATAACAATCACTCAATTGTAAAAATTTTCACCAGTGTTACTGATAGGTACAAGCAGTCGAGCAATTGTGTAGTATTTGCAGGGCTTTGCAAAAATGCACCAGTGGATCCTCAGGAATTTGCTTAGACAGTGAACTTCTTTTTACACCAGGCAAAATATTTATTTAGGACATGGCTATGACGTATCAGATATGCTACTGAGAAACGCAATTACCAGAAATACAGATATGGAAGTTATCATTTTACAGATCAATACAAAATATGTAAGAATACTTCTTCCTAAAAGAAACGTCAGAATCTTGCCATGCTTCTCATGTTGCCAACAGAATCAGATGGCATGGCATGGTAAAAACACAACTCGGACTCAATTTGTACTGATGACAGAATTAGTCTTTGGGCAAACATAAAAAGATTCAATAACTTTAGTGTCTTCTCGTTTAGCTACCACTGCAAAAGTACTGAAAATTGATTGGTTGAGAGAATGGCTAGTGCTAGAAACTGGATCACAGTTCACATTCTAGCACAATCAAAGGTATCAATGGCAAATGAAGGTGTCAGCTAACTACACAGGTGGATGTAAGAGATTCCAAAGCCATATTTCAAAGAGAGCAGGAGGGATATCCTCAATGTCCTGGCTAATACTGATCTCTCAATAAAAAGCACACGAAAAAAGGGATTTTCTAGTTAATTATCACACAGTTGTTTCTGGGGAGTTTGCACAAATTGGCTGCTGCCTTTCCAAGATTACAACAATGATGACACTTCAAAAGTACTTGATGTGATTTTCCAATTAAGACATCCATTGGACATAAATGAGCACTAAATAAATCTCAGTCTTCTTTGCTTTAAATTCGTTAGAATTTCAGAACACTGAACACATGGCTCTACAATTCAAAGTCAGGATTGTGTGTGGCTTAGAGGAGACCTTGCACGCAGTGGAGTTACTAACATGCCGAACATGTCCAACTTCCAGTGAACATCTCCACTTTTGACCTGATGTAGGGAAGGTCACTGGGTCTAGTACTCTGAGAAGTACCTGCACTAATGCCCTGATGCTGGGAAGACTGACCTCCAATAAGGATCTTCCCGACTGCAACCAGTAGGACCACCTTACATGCAGACACATATTCTAATTGTACTCAGGCTCCGTGATGTCACACTCAGTGCCACATATCACTTGATATCAAGGCGGTCACACATCTCGCCTTTGGAGTTCAGCTCTTTTGTCCATGTTTGAGCCAAAAGCATAACAGAGGTCAGGAACTGAGAGTCCCTGACAGAAACCAAACTGTGCATTAACAAGGGGGTTATTGATGAACCAGTGCCACTTTACAGCACTATCAATGCTCACTTCCCTCACTTCTTAGACTTTGTAATAGTTTTGATATAACTAAGTGGCTTGCTAGGCCATTTCAGAAGGAAATTAAGAGTCATCCACATTTTTGATGATAGAGAGTATGCTGATAAGCTGATAGGCCAGTAAATTAGCCAAGTGGATTTGTCTTGCTTTTTTTGTGAACAGGACATAACTGATCAATTTTCTGGTATCCACCTGGTGATACAGTGTTGTAGTTGTACTGGATCAACTCAACTAAGGACACAGATAGTTCTGAATCACAAGTCCCCTGCAGTAATATTAGAAGAATATTGGCACTGATGCCTTCAGCTGTCTTTTCCCGTCATATGGAATGAAGCATGGTGAAATGCTGGCATTCGGAGGAAGCCAAGCTGGATCATCCATTCAACACTTCTGACTGAAGATTTTTCCAAATGATTCAGCCTTACCTTTTACACTTATGTGCTGGGATGCCCCTTACTTAGGATGTGGGTGGATATTTGTGGAATCTCATCCCCCAGTGAGTTGTCTATTTGTCCACTCCACGACTCCACAAATGACTGGATGCATCAGAGACTACAAAAGCTACATGCCCTGATAACATTCTAGAAATAGCCCTGAAGATTTCTGCTCCAGAACTTGGTGCACCCCTATCACTGTTCTCCTGTACAGCTACAAGACTAGCATCTGTCTAGCAAAGTGGAAAATTGCCTCCACCCCATCAGTCCATTCTGTATCATCATAAAGTAATGGTTGGTGTCAGTGTTATTGCTCAGCAATTGCTAACATGCTCACTCACACTCCATTTCAGTTCTGCAAGAGCTATTCATCTCCTGACCTAATCGCAGCCTTCGTTCAAGCATGGACAGAAGAGCCGAATTCCAGATGCGAGGCAAGAGTGACTGCCCTTGACTCAAGGCCGCACTTAATGGAGTATAGCATCAAGGAGTCCTAACGAAACTGGAGTCAATGGGAATCAGGGGAAAGCTCTCTGCTGACTGGAGTCAGGTCTGCCACAAAGGAAGATGGTTGTTGTTGTTGGAGGTCAACCATCTCAGCTCCAGGACATCTTTGCAGGAAATCCTCACGGTTGATATTTTCTATTACATGCTTCAGGAGCAAGTAGGACTTGAACATAGTCCTTCTGACTTAGGGACAGAGACACTACTTATGCACCACAAGAGCTCTTAATCCTTAAAACAAAGGTATGTTCTAATCAACCTAATCAGAAGTGCTATAACACACCTTTGCAATGGATGGGATTGGAAACCAGGCCTTCTGGTCCAGAGGTAGGGGTGGTCCTACTGTGTAAGAAGAGGTCCTTAAATCCTTGGGTAGATATTTTCTCATCAACATGTTGAGATGTGTTACAATACATCTTTGGAACAGGTAGGACTTGAACCTGGACCTTTTGGCTCAGAGTTGAGCACGCTACCACTGCGCCACATAAACCACTTAATCTCCAGAATATCTCCTAATCAACCTGATCAGAGATGGTATGACACACCAGTGGAGCAGTTGGGAATTGAACCCAGGTCTCTTGGCTCAGAGTTAGGGGCACATCCACTGCACCACAAGAGGCCCTAATCCTCTGGGTACTCTTTGAAGACCAACCCTCTTCAGTTGCTTCAATAATGATCTTCCCTTCAACAAAAAGGTCAGGACTGGGAGGTTCATTAACAACTACACAATATTCTGCAGCATTTGCAACTCCTCAAATACCAAAACAGTCCATATCTCAATGTAACAAGAGCTGGACAATATCCACATATGGGCTGACAAGTGGAAAGTGACATTCTTGCCACACATCTTCCAGGCATTAACCATGGCAGGGGAATTGAGTTTAAGAGCGAGGTTATCCCGCAGCTCTATAAAACTCTGGTTAGACCACACTTGGAATATTATGTTCAGTTCTGGTCACCTCATTAATCGGAAAGATGTGGAAGCTTTAGAGAGGGTGCAGAGGAGATTTACCAGGATGCTGCCTGGACTGGAGGGCAGGTCTTATGAGGAAAGGTTGAGGGAGCTAGAGCTTTTTTCATTGGAGCAAAGAAGGATGAGAGGTGACTTGATAGAGGTGTACAAGATGATGAGGCATAGATAGAGTGGATAGTCAGAGACTTTTTCCCAGGGTGGAAATCACTATTACAAGGGGGAATAATTTTAAGGTGATTGGAGGGAAGTATAGGGGCGATGTCAGAGGTAGGTTCTTCACACAGAGAGTGGTGGGCGTGTGGAATGCACTGCCGTCAGTGGTAGTGGAGTCAGGTACTTTAGAGACTTTTAAGCGACTCTTGGATAGGCACATGGAGGATAGTAAAATGTAGGGTATGCAGGGTAGATTGATCTTAGTAGGATAATAGATCGGCACAACATTGTACGCTGAAGGGCCTGTACTGTGCTGCACTGTTCTATGTTCTATGTTCTATGTTTGTATCTCCCCTTGACATTCTGTTGAATGTTACCATCACCGAACACCCCACTGTCATCACCCTGGAGGCTAGCAATGCTCAGAAACTGAACTGAACTACCATATAAATGCCATGGCCACAAGAGCAGATCAAGAGGAGATTAGGAATCCTGCAGCAAGTAACTGATTCCCCAAAGCTATCCAACAACTGACGGCCACATCCAATGAACAGATTAAAATAGAAATCTGATGGGCTCATTGGGTTTGGGTGCTGTAACCATACTTGAACACCACTCAGTTGGTTTCGTCATCACAGAATTCACATTCTGGTCATTTCCTCAAATTGCTTTTGAGCTGGAGACATTAAGGGATACAAATTCTTTCTGGTTATGTCGAGACCTAATGGATTAGCATTATCCCTTAATGTGATGTTGTATTCAGTACTGAGCGTTCCTTATCCTGTTAGCAATTCAGGGTACACATCTCAAAAGTACCTTTGCTTCAGTGCTGTTCAAAAGGTTCAATAATGACCAATAAGAAATGTTATAAACTGGAGGGAAAAACAAGGGTCCGGAGTTGTAGAGCTAAACCCTGCAGCCCTGTGTGAAGTGTCAATGGCTACAGCTTGAGCAATGAGGTCTGAGAAAGGACTGTTCCTGGGCAGGAGACATACCGCGAGTGCCCACTTGGTAGGGAACCACAGGGGTATTGCTTGAAGCAAAGAACAGATAACTGTGACTGGAGCAGTAAAGGTGGAACTGGAAGACAGTTTTCGGTGAGGAACGGTATCATAAGTGTCCGATTATTGGGGTACCAGGAGACTGCCCAGAAGGCAAAACTAATCTAATGCAATAATTCTTCCAAAGGTTTCAGCTCTTTCCTCATCAAACTGTCGTAGAGCTGCTCAGAGGGGTTTAGCCCGTTTGGGGGTTGGAATTGCTAACCTGAGATTCAGATACTGAGTCCAGCCATGTTGATTACCACCTTTCTCTCATTTTATCTTTAACCTAACATCTAACTCCATTACAAATCTGACAGACAAGAAAAGGGGTTAAAGTGCCGGCTTTGAGGACAAAGGTAAACTTCAGTCAAACAGTCCAGGTGGTTAGTTAGTGACGTGGTTTGTTCACTCGCCGAGCTGGTTCGTTAGTTCACAGATGTTTCATTACCTTGCTGGGTAACATCATCAGTGCAGCCTCTGTTGAAGCGCTGCTGTGTTTTCCTGCCTGGCATTTAAACTTTGGGGTCCGTTGGAATTGGTCACCTCATTTCCAGTTTTTCTTTGTAGTGGTGTATATATAAGGTCTAATTCTCCGTATTAATTGATGACCTTTTTGGTGGAGAGCCAGGCTTCCAGGAATTCCTGTGCCCGTCTCTGTTTGGCCTGTCCTAGGATCTTGATGTT
>NC_063337.1:34498816-34544227 GCF_021869965.1 Rhincodon typus | reverse complement strand
AACATCAAGATCCTAGGACAGGCCAAACAGAGACGGGCACAGGAATTTCTAGAGACTTGGTTCTCCACCAAGAAGGCCATCAATAAGCACGTAGAATTAGATCGTATATATACACCACTGCAAGAAAAACTGGAAATCAGTTCACCAATTCCAACTGACCCCAAAGTTTAAATACCAGGCAGGAAAACACAGCAGCGCTTCATCAGAGGCTGCACTGATGATGTTACCCTGCAGGGTAATGAAACGTCTGCGAACTAATGAACCAGCTTGGCGAGTGAACCAACCACAGCATCCACAACCCGAGCTACAAATCAACCCAAGAACCTTAGTTAATTAGTGATTTTAAGAGTTTGAATATTACCATTCCTAAAGCTTTGCAAAGTATTTTTCCTTAGTAATAAACAGTTATTCCTGTTTTATGCAAAACAAATGGTGTCAAAAGTCTTCCTAATATGTATAGCTTAGGGCAGCTGAGGGCCAGGTCAATTGGGAGAAGTTATTGTAATAACTTCACAAAACTTTCATCACATGTTATGCACTCATGGTTCTCCACTTTATGTTTGTCTGTGTGGTTAATTAAGTGTCTGTGACACTTAACAAATTACGGAATTATGCTGTACTAGATGACATCCTATTCTCTTCAATGCTATTTGTAGCAAATCTTTAACAATGAGCAGTATTTCAGCTGGATCACATGTATTTACATCTGTAGACAGTCACATCTGCTTTTTCAGCCTAGATTTTGATCTGATAGGACAGTGACACCAGCCTTACGTTAAGCTTAAAATTAATGAAATGTCAATTGACAAACAGGTTCTGTCAAACTCGAGTTGGTCGAATCACTAGCTTCCCCTCAGAATTATGGAGGTTTTTTTTTTAAAATGGAGGTGCTTCTACTTTATGAAGATTCTGGTATTGGCACACATTTGACTCTTAGCTGCTCTGAACCTCCATATTATTTATGCTCAGCTTCTGGAAGTGACCAATAATATAGATGCGGCATTTTTTTCTTGTTATAGGTGGGCGCTGCTTATGCCTGAGGGGCTTTTTTTGGTCCACAGCACGGACACTGATTTTAAATATTTGCTGTTTGACCTACTCTTTGTATTGGTTTCTCACATGTGTCTTTAGAGTATTATACCTAATAAATGGGATGGATTTTGTTATTCTCCTCTGATAAAATTGTCCTCCTCCCTTCAGCATTTGCCTGAGAAATTTCCTGGTTTCTGCTTCCATCATAATTTGAGCACCTTTCTTCAAAGTCAAATCTTCTTTGGACCGTAGTAAATCTGACAAAGCATCATCAATAATTCCAATACAACTTTGTCTCTTCTGAATCCCGATTTAAAAGCCCCACAGTGACAGTTTTTTCAATAATCTGGAGAGATTATTAATGAAAATATCTACAGATTCTCCTGAATGTTAAATCCTTCTGTTAAATCTTGCTTTTTCACAGATTTTTATCTGTTCTCAAATAGTAGCTGTCAAAACCATTACAACTGCCTCAAAAACATCTGGGCCTTCTTTTATATTTTGGAGATTTAAATAAGTTCATCCACTGAAGGTCTAAATTGGATCCAATCAGATATTTACTTGTTCAGCTTGAGATTTAGTATTTAGGTTTGAACCAATTCTGTATATTACGAACTGTTTTCTCCAAGATGTCTAATTTTGTGTTCAATTTGACCCATCTCTAAGTTTAAATCTCTGTGGAAGATTAAACTCTGGTGATTTTATTTCCCCAGCCATGCCTTCATTTAATTATTTATTCTTCTTCCCTTAAAATAGTTTGGAGTTCTGCATTACCTAAATGCTGCCAATATCTGGCTTGAAAACTTTTAATCCTGCAGTAAGACAGTGCTGCTTTTATCTCTTTCTTTGGAAAAAACTTTTATTTCTATAAAATAATGAAAAAATGGCATTGCTATTTAAATGTTTTTAATCCTTGCACTATAACTATGCTATAATACTTCGTTTATTCATAAATTTAAAGCTTTATTTAAATAATGCTGTATCACTGAGCTGCTTCCCAGAGCTTCTACATTTTTTTGCAGACAAAATGGTTACTTCCTGCCTCTCTAAGTGAAATGGAGATTTTCCCACCTGCTGCAACCAGGTTGATAGGTTTACTACTTTTTGGTAGAGAAAATAAAGACCTTCCCAACTTTCAAAGCCAAAAACAAAATGCACATTTCACCCCATGATTTTTTTAATGAAGCTTTATGTCTGCAGCCTTAATACATCTTCCTAACAAAATCAATGCTTAAATTATTCATAATTTTTCTTCAGTTAGATTCTGCTCTGTTTTATTTAAAATACCCTTTTGTTGCATGAAATCTACTCTGCGATGTTCCCAATGCCGCAAACTCAATAAAAAATAATCCCACAGCTCTTAATTTTGCTACTGTTGTGTACTCTGTGGTGTGTACATATTCCAGCTGCAGTGCTGTTAGTGAATGCAAAGTATTTCTTTCTCAACTTTTATCTTCCTTAGCCTAATCCTTTACACCGTTATTTTAAAGTTTTTTGTCCCTTGCCTAAAAAAAAAAATTAGCTTTACTCACAAAGCTCCAAACCATTAGTATCCCAACCAAACCTGTAAATCTAGGCTGGCCTGACACAAGGTTCTTAGAAAAGAAAGATCTAACTGGCAAATGACTATTTGGTTAAGCTCCAACAGCTCACACTGCTTCACTTGCATTCCGAACCAGGTCCGAAGTGAAGATTTAAGCTGAATCTAATGGACTGTTTTTACCATTGTTATGTTGTTGATCAAATGTCCACTGCTAATCGCCATGTTTGTGTGCTGCAAAACCAACCACTATCAACTAATGACCAGGGTAAAGTACTACACCAATCCTGCTTTACAGACATTTTCAATGAAACTGTTCAGAAATGTTATGACACACCTCTGCAGCAGGTAGGACTTGAATCCGGCTTTCTGGCACAGAGATAATGACACTACCACAACACCACAGAAGCCTAAATATTTTTAGTCAACCTGTTCAAACATCATATAACACATGTCTGGAACAGGTGGGAATTGAATCTGGGCCTTCTGATACACAAGTCGGGACCCTACCACGGCACCAAAGAAACCTGACATTGTTTTCTAGAATTTTTTTAACAAGTCAACCTGTTCAGAGATGTCATTATTCACTCCTGGAGCAAGTGAGCCTTGAAACCGAGTCTACTGTTTCGGCAGTAGAGACACTTCCACTGCACAGCGCCTATTGGATTAAAAGTGGTAAGCAATGGGGGGGGATTGTTAGCTCGATAGGCTGGGTGGTTGGGTTTGCAACAAAGAGGGACACCAACAGCTTGGGTTCAATTCCCGTACTGGCTGAAGTCACCATGAATGCCCACCTTCTCAACCTCATTTCTCACCTGAAGTGTGGTGACCCTCAAGTTAAACCACCAGTCATCTTCGTCCTCTGGGACTATGGCAACTTTGGTAGGGGATGAACTACTGCTAATTATCAAAAACACATGTCTCAAGATTAGAGCTTAGTACATTGTAACAACAGTCTCAAGTTACATTGGCTAGTTTAGTCTTGGTCTTTGTTATTATGTCTATCAGGAGACAGATGACATATCTGACTACTAACATCTCAATCTAGACTCCTCTTCACCACCCAAGCCCGTATAACATCAATAGATTGCATTCAGCTCCGCTCAGTCTCCAACATTAATTCATTGAGACCATTACTTTGTACATTAGAACATAGAACATTACAGCGCAGTACAGGCCCTTCGGCCCTCGATGTTGCGCCGACAACAGATATCAACAGGTTTACCTCATCATTGGCAATTCAAAGGTACCAAAGAGAAAGTGAAAAAGAAACACATTCAAAATAGCAGTTGTTGTTCAAAACTGTATTACACAAAAATCCATTGTTAACCACTCGGAATCCCAATTAATAGCCATTCACCCTCCTAGCCGGATCATTATCCACTCCTTTGTCTCTCTCTCTCGGGGCTCTATCCCGACCTACTGTTTACCCCTTACCCCCTCCCCCACCCTATCTTTTGCATATAAACCAACATTTTCCTAGCTACCATCAGTTCTGAGGAAAGGTCACACAACCTGAAACGTTAACTCTGATTTCTCTGCACAGATACTGCCAGACCTGCTGAGCTTTTCCAGCAATTTCTGTTTTTGTTTCAAAACAACAGAATGTGGCATAGTGTAGTTTTGGATCAAATCTTGAATTTTAACAAAGGAATTTAAATCAATTAACTGAAAGAAAATCTAAAATCTGTTAAAATTCAACTCAGCCACTTCAAAATATGAAAAAATATGAAAAACAAAAAGAAACTTGAAAAATTGGTGATTTGGCACATTTTTATGGGTCTAATTAAACTAATGAAGCCCCTATCGGATGAAGAGAAAGAATCACAGAAAAGCTATAACATGTTGTTCACGTTAGAAAACTTAGGTCAAGTGCTTACTACTCTCATGTTAGAAAATGCAATTAAGTGCCTTCTTGTTGGCAATAATAGTGGATCTGGTTAATTGTGATATTGAGACTTACTCAGATTAAGAATTTGGAGATACCCAAGAGTGATGCCACTATAAACATGATATTTTACAAGAAAACTTAATTATATAAATCAGCACACAGTATTTTGACACTTGAAATTCAAGTTATGCTCAGCTTGAAAGTAAATAGGGGCCGTGTGAACAGCAATGGTTGAAGTAAACAAAAAAATTCCAAAACAGGTGAAAATACCATAGACTCTGGAATCGGAAATTGTTTCCTGTTTGTATTGAACCTGATTATTGCTGAAAAATGTATATGCTTTTGAAGCTGTTTGTCTTGCACCCATTAGGAGAAATGCAAGAACACCAATTTCATAGTGAACAAGAAGTTATGAGAAAAAGTGTCAATTAGTTGGTAAGTGGACTCTGATTGGTTAAGACAATGCCATGGAGCAAACAAAAGAGAACAGGGGCCTCAAAATTTAAAAAAGACAAGCTGACTCTGGAATAGAAACTGAAAATGCTGGAATAGTTCAGCAGAATCAAGCAGTATCTGTGGAGAGAAACAGCAAAGTTAGCTTTGGAAATCAATAAACCACATAGTGGAATCTTATACTCCACTATTTTCACTTCTCTTAATATTCTCCTGTTTCAAGACTTAGTTAAAACCTAATAAATAACTTCTTCTGGTTCTGCCTTCGAAGTGTTTCAGTTTCTCTTTACACTGATGCCTGTGTGATCTACTGAGGTTTTTCTAAATTTTGTGCTTGTATTTCAGACAGGAAATGAGACGCTTCCAATTTAAGTATGTGGCTACATCACTTTAGCAAATAGTTACTTTACAAATGCAGCTAATTCCCTCATCTACACACTTGTTACTGTTTAGAACTTCATGAGTTGTTCACAAATTACAGTAGAAAGACTGGGACCAAGTTTAGACTCTAAATGCATTCAGGTTCAGATAACTCACATAGGAATCTGATAATTAAAATAATGCTCCATTATATAGTATGTCATCACATCACTACGACGTACTCATCTTTAAGTTCTTCTAAAAAGGCAGATGACAAATCTCCAACTAGCAAAATTTCAAAATGAGAACTACTGGTCTGTTTTTTATTTCAATACTGACAAATTTACTGGGAGAAAAAGCAAACTTATTAAAAAGTCAACAAGTCAAATGTTATAACATTAGGAAGTAAATTGAGTAGAAAGGAAAGCAAAAGATGGAATGCTCTTCTGAGCTTCAAGCAAGATAATAACCAAAGTAAAAGCCTTTGATGAGGTTGCAAAAAGAGCAAGGTGCGAGCAAGGCAGAGAGAACTGGACATAATTTCCAATAAGTTAAGAGTACGGTGTCTGATTGAGTGACTAATAATGAAGCAGAGAGAAGGGGAAGTAAGCAGCTCACTGCTATAGTTCTAAGGACCACTATATGACCAAAGCACAAATACCTCATTAATTTGAGCAGGATGTGAGCTCGGAAGATTTTAAAAGTTAGCACAGAAACCTTGTAGCCAGTGGAGCACAGGGAGGATACTGCAATAAGAACATGGATAACAGACTATAGCTTTTCAATGTTCAAACTAGCAGAGGGGTTGGAATTAAGGAAGTTGATGAGAGTCAAGAGTAACTCCGTATGAAGGCAATGAAAATAAGAATGAAAGCAGGGTATATATAGAAATGCTAGCAGTAAATATTTCAGAAGGATACTATTCATAAAGTGGAGGCATACCCCAAAGTTCCAGACTTTTCCCGAAAAGCATAAAATGCACAATCAATTGTTGTATGTGTGACTGGTCAGATTGGCATGTAGCATTTGCCAATCCTAGACTTTCCAATGTAAGGCCATAAATGCAAACAGAAACTAAAAGTGAAGGACTTGGATGGACCAGAAGAAATTTTGTTCTTTCAGGTGATGTCAAGAAATGCAGTCTGAAGGTACACCAATAGCCAATGAAACAGCAGTTAATACATATGCTGATTTGAACAAACACTATGGGTTCAAATTAACATTTTAACCCATTTACTCTTAGAATAACCAACTGTATGTTATTGTTTTGAGTTGCATGAAAATTTCAATCAAACCACCATATATATATGGACAGGAATCAATGTAGGATTATGAAGTACTTACATCACAGTCAAAACGCAATCAAGTTCACACTCACTAGCGAGCCAGAACAAAAGGCGTTTATAACATTTTCTTCACTATCATTTCACTAATTTGGGTAGTTTGCTGTTAAATGTTTGCATTTTTACATGAAATATATGCACAAACACATGTGCGACAGAAAACACTCCACATTTGGAGAAAAGCACAAAGATCTTGAACAATTTGAAACTGGTGAAGATGGTGGCCATTATTTCTTCTTTTAAAAGATTTGCAATGCCTGTACCTTGGTAACACAGTAAATAAACAGATGCTATGAGTTAAACAACATTTTTTCAGCCTCTGTTTTCTTGCTTTTGTATTTTCAGTAAAGCTCTACAGGATGTCCTTAAGATGTGATGAGCACCATATAAATACAAAGTCTTTTGTTTATTTCTGATGTCCAGTACCAGTTACCACTGTGTCCACTACGGTCAAAAAAGGACTGATGAATATCCTTCTCTCCAATTTATCCTTTCTCCATTGGGAAAACGTTGTTCCAGCACCCTACTTTAGCATATGATCAGGAACTCGGCATGTGTGTGGAAACATAGGCTTCATTTGATTTAACATTCATATCATCACAGTGTACAGATACAATTTTCTGAAGGAACTACAGAGAGAAAGTATATTTGGACTTTCAGGAATAAAGTTTATGGATATGACAACAGTTCGGAAATCATAGATTAGAGCACGTGATATATTATAAACAACTTTGTCATTGTACTTACTAAAAAGGACAGAAGAATTGTTCCAAGAAGGTTACCAAGTTTGATACTCTTTCTCTCTCCCTAAAATTAACCCACTTATAAAGGAAGGCTGAAGAAGCTACATCATCTCTCATTAGACAAAAATACAGGTTCAAGTTTCAAAATTCATGAGGGGAATTGATGCAACGTATGCACAGAAGTTATTAGTGCTCCACCAAGGAAAATGAGAAGATATAATTGTCAACTAGATAAACCTTGTGCTAAACATAACTTCAGAAGTAATGGTGTCCTTCTGATTAAATTTATGAATTACAGGGCCACCCAACACAGTGACAACTCAGCCAAAGCATTTAACAGGCAGATAGGTTCCTAATGCAACAAAGAGCACATATTCCTTCCTTATCCACCAAAGGAAGCATTAACACAGTAACAAAACTAACTACAGCTAAGTAAACTGGGTTCTGACAAACGGTTAGAAACCTGAAACAATAATAGATTCCGTCTCCACAGACCTGCTGAGTATTTTCAGCATTTTCTGTTTCTATTTCAGATCTCCAGTGCCAGCAGTATTTTGTTTTTGTATTGCTATAACAGCAGGTTCAAAGGCTCATTGAACAATTTAAAAAAAAACAAATCTCCACTGCAGCCACAAGCCAAACGGAGGTAAAATGTACAATCAATTAACTCCAAGTAAAATACAACAGACAAGAAAAGAGTTATAGAAAGAATACAGTATAATAACATTCCGATTATCAGGCTAGGGTCTCCATGTAGTCAAGGTTCAATTTTTAACAATCAACCTGACCAGTAATGGTTAGATTCTCTTGTTGGAGATGGTCAAAAAATTCCAGGGCTGCAGAAAGCAGTCAAGCAAATGGGACTAGCCGAGTTGCCATTGTTTGCTCTGCACTGTCCAGAAGCAGAAAACCTACCAGAAAACGTGGAAAATGTGCTGGCTTGTAGGTTAGACTGTAACCATGAGGTTTCCAGTTCCCCCTCCCCAGCATACTCTTGACAAATGTCCAAACTATTGAAAACAAAATGGATGAACTCCGATCTAGATTTATCTTTCAGAGAGAATTGGGAGACTGTTGTATGCTCTGTTTTACTGAGACATAGCTCAGTCGTACTATATCTGACTGTGCCTTGGAGGCTGAGGGTTTCTCCATACATCACATGAACTGTATAGCGTCCTCAGGTAAGGAAAAGGGTGGTGGGATCTGCCTCCCAATCAACACCTCTTGGTGCTCAGATGTGGTGACTCTAGCGAGCGACTGCTCCCTGGACCTAGGAATATTTTACAGTGAAATGCCATCCCTATTACCATCCACACAAATTCACCTCCGCCTTCCTGGTGACGGTCTACATACCACCTTAGGCGGAAGTGAAGAGCGCTCTGGATGAAATTTACACTACTACAAATGCTCTGGAGATGAAATCCCCCGCATCCTTATTCATCGTGAACAGTGATTTCAACCAGGCCAACCTCAAGAGTCTGCTACCAAAATGGCATCAACACATCTCCTACCCCACCGGGAGACCGAACATCCTTGACCATTGCTATACAAACAAAAACAGTTACTGCTCCATACCCTGTCTGCGCTTTGGAAAAATCATATCACAATGCTGTTTGACCTCCCAGCTTACAAGCAGGAGTTGAAATGAGAGGTCCCTTCACAGGTAGTAGTACAATGCTGGTCCGAGGCAGCGGAATAGCTTCTGCAGGACTGGACCATATTCAAAAATTCAGCAGACAACCTAGACAAGGATGTACTCGGTGCTTTATATACTCAGTTCGAGCAGGATGCCAGTGGCACGCTGTTACCTGCCCTGACAGCCCCAGACACACCCTGTCCCCTCTGTCACCAGCACGGGGGTCAGATCAGTCCCCATCTGCTTCAAGAAGACCAAGACAACCGTTCTGAGGAAGGGTCACCAGACCCAAAACGTTAACTCTGTTTTCTCCTCCACAGATGCTGCCAGGCCTGCTGAGCTTTTCCAGCAACTTTGTTTTTGTTCAAGACCATCATCTCAGTACCAAAGAAAATACATGCAATATGTCTCAACGACTACTGCCCAGTGGCTCTGACCTTCATAATCATGAAGCTCTTCGAGAGGTTGGTCATGGCCCACATTCACTCTAGCCTCCCAGCCTGCCTCAATCCCCAGCAATTTGCCCACTGGCAAAACAGGTCTACAGCAGACACTATTTCCTTCACCCTACATTCATCCCTGGAACATCTGGATAATGAGAATATCGACATCAGGCTCCTACTCATCAACTACACCACCAACTTCAACTCTATAATCCCTACCAAACTAATCTCAAAATTCCGAGACCAAGGTATCAGCTCTACCCTCAGCAATTGGATCCTCAGCTTCCTGACCCATTGTCTGCAATCAATGAAGACAGACAACTGCACCTCCTCCACGATAATCCTCAACACTGGTGCCCCACAAGAATGTGTACTGAGCCCCCTATTGCATTCCCTGTACACTCATGACTGAGTAGCCAAATTTCAAACGAACACCATCTACAAGGTTGTTGACTTGCTCGCTGAGCTGGCTTCTCGTGTTTCAGAACAAGCCAGCTCGGCAAGCACGTCAACAACATCACCTGAGCTACAGATCTTTGCCAAAACTTTGACCACCTACAAGTTTACTGACGACACCACTGTTGTCGGCCGGATATCAAACAATGAGGAGTCAGAATGCAGGAAGATAGAGGGCGTGGTGTCGTGGTGCAACAATAACAATCTCTCTCAATTTTATCAAAACAAAAGAATTGATCACTGACTTCAAGGAGAAAGGAGGAGGATACCCCAATCTATATCAATGGAGCTGAGGTGAAGAGGGTTGCAAGGGTCAAGTTCCTAGGAGTGACAATAAACAATCTGACCTGGACCACCCACGTAGGTGCAACAGTCAAGAAGGCACAACAATGCCTCTTTTTCTTCAGGTGGCTTAGGAAATTCAGCATGCCCGTAAAGACCCTCATTAACTTTTATAGATGAGCCATAGAAAACATTCTATCCGGGTGCGTATTGGCTTGGTGTAGCAACTGCTCTGCCCAAGACCATAAGAAATTACAGAAAGTTATGTGCACTGCACAGCCCAGACCATCACAGAAGCCAACCTCCCATTCATGGAGTCCAACTACTTTTCATTGCCAGGGAAAGGCTACCAACATCTGCAAAAACCCCTCCCACCCTAGCAATACTCTCTTCCATCGGGCAGAAGATGCAGAAGCTTGAACACACACACCAACAGGTACAAGAACAGCTTCTTCCCTGCTGTTATTAGACTGCTGAATGGATCTCTCTAATTTTAATCCGATGTTGATCGTAATTTGCGCACCTCCTGTGCAGTCATAACCATGTATGTCTCACTCTGTCTGTCTAAGCACCCTATGATATGTATGTCCGTGTTCGTGTTCGTGTTCGTTAGGATCTGCCTGTACTGCTTGCAAAACAAAACTTGTCATTGTACTTAGATATTAGGATAACAACAATAAATCAAATCAAACACAAAAAGTACACGAAGGGCTGGATGCTCTTCCTCTGTGCTATAACCATCCTATGATTCTGGAATTCAACTAGAGGATTTTGCTACAAGATTACGTCAATGAAGCTGGTATTCTTCTCCTTGTGCAAGAAGTTATGGAAAGATTTGCAGAGGAGTATCATTGTAACAGGCCTAGATATGGTAGACTAAGAAACAGAATCCCCATTATCCAGTTTCAAGTCCCACTCAGGAGGTGTATCATAATATTTTGAACAAGTTGATTAGAAAATATTTACAGGAGAAAAGTACGCATGAATGTCTTATGCAAGATTCAACGCAGAATTCACTGCCAACAAATGTGGAAGAAGCACAGACTATCAGTTATTTCCAAAGGAAATAGGACATGAAAAAAAAAACTTGCAGGGTGAATGGGATAGAGTAAGGAAATAGGACTGCCTGGATCCCATTCTTGATAACCAGTAAGACCTCAATGCGCCAAATTGTCTCTTTCTGCTTTTTAATGACTATGGCTCTCTGACAATTAATAACCCTCTTTTAGCTATACAGCAGAGAGAAATGAAAGGCAAATGGCCAAGAAAAATAGAGAATTCTTTGACATTAAGGTTGATCGACTATCCTGGGTTAACTGGTCAGTTCAGCTCTTTCTCTGCATTGCACCAAACTTTGACTAATGTGTTAAATGGTACTGTTGGGTAAATTGTGATTCTAATTCTTCTGGTTTTCCTCTTTTTGCTCCTACCCAATTTTAATTATTCCATGGTCAGCAGCCATGCTGTGAGCTGTTTAGGCTCTAAGCTTTGGAAATCCCTCGCTAACCCTCACTGCTTCTCACTTGTTCTAATGTTCTTTAAAACCCACATCTTGAACTGGCTTTTTGGTCACATCTTGTAACATCAAGTGGAACAGTGCCAAATTTCAGTTAAAAATGCAACAGAAATGTAAGCTGTTTTAGTTCTCTCAACCTCACATTTACTAACAACCACCCATTTGACGAAAGATGATTATTGAATTGTGAAAATACAAAATATGAACGCAGGCTTCCACTCAAGGGATTGACAGTAAAATCAGGTCAGTTTAACCTGCATTCTGACCTAAATCCTGGAAGTGTTAAAACAGCATTAGAAGACCATAAGATATAGAAGCAGAAGTAGGCCATTCAGCCCATTGTGTCTGCTCCACCAATCAATAAGATTGTGTCTGAACTGCTAATTCTCAACTCCCACTTTCCTGCCTATCTTCTGAAATCCTTGACCCCTTGCTGATTAAAAAGCCTCGAATATACTTAACAACCCAGCTTCAAAAGCCCTCTGCGGTAAAGAATTCCACATATTCACTACACTGGGAGAAGAAATTCCTTCTCATCGGTGTCTTAAACTTGTGACGCCTTATTCGGAGATAACACTCTCCGGTCCTAGACTCTTCCACAAGGAAAAATAACTTTCTACATCTACTCCACTAAGGATCGTGTACGTTTCAACAAGGTCACCTCTCATTCCTTGAAATTTCAATCAGTACAGGCCCAACTTTCTCAATTTCTCCTCATAAGACAGTCCCTCCACACCAGTTAATCAGCTTAGTACACAGAAATTTCATTGTCTCTAATGCCAGTATATCTTTCCTAGATAAGGAAACCAAAACTGTTCAGAGTTCAACCTGTGGTTTGACGAATTGCCCTGTATAGGTTTAGTAAAACATCCCTTCTCTTAAGTTATTTGAAATAAAGGCCAACAGTCCATTTGTCTTTCCTATTTTCCTGAACATGGATGCTAGCTTTTTGTAATTCATGGATGAGAATTCCCAAATTCTTCTGTTCTGTAGCTTTCTGCTGTCTCTCTCTAGGAAGAAGAGTAGAGGAGCTGAATAAAGAGAATAAGTTCACATCTATCCCACACTATATGCTAACTGCCAAGTTTTTATCTACTTACTTAACTGGTTTATGTCCCTCTGCAGATTCTGGATCATCCTCATCACTTGCCTTCCCACCTATTTTTTCCATCATCCACAAACTTGGCCACAGTACATTCACATTCCTCGTCCAAGGTATTAATCCATAAAATGTAAATAATTCACTGTAGCACTGATCTCTATAGTACATCACTAGTTACAGTTTGCCACCCTGAAAACGGCCCCTTATTCCAACTGTCTTCAGTTATTTAACCAATCCTCTATCCATGCAAATATACTACTTCCAACACCATGGGCTCACTACCTTATCAAACACTTTCTGAAAACCCAAATATATTACATACATTGTTTCCTCTTTATCTAACCTGCTTCTTACCTCCTTAAAGAATTCTACTAAATGTAAGTTTGAAATGGAGGGAAATGAAGTCAGTCATATCTACATATAGAGGTCACAGCACAGAAAAACACCCTTCAGAGTCTGTGTCAGTAAGTAGCAGTAGTTTATTTTTGCTTCTAATGCACAATGTACGTAGTTTTAAATGCGAAAGATTTAATTCTGGGCACTTCCACACACACTGTTGTTATCAAGCAGTTTGCAATGTTTATGTCTATCATCCCTATCAGTCAAGCTCCAGCCCATGCCCCTAAGTTTTCAAAACAAACTGGCAGTTTATCAAAATCTGGTAACTACGCAAAATTAATTCTCTCCAAATAGTTAGTATAAAGCTTGCCATTTACTAAAAGGAAATGAGGAAGATCTGGCAGGACATGCACTGGTCCTACCTCCTTAAAAAAAAACTCCATATGATAAGTTAAAATCCATTATTTTGCATTTCTCAAGATGAAAGATGTTAGTGTCAGGAAAGAAACCTTTTCAATTTGCAAGTCAAGCACATCAACAACATAGTTTTGTTTTCTGTATTCTTCCATGGAATGTGGATGTCATTGGCAAGGCCAGCATTTGTTACTCTTCCTTCTATACCATTGAACATATGCTCTCTCACCCATTTCACAGGACAGTTAAGAGTAACCACTGTGGGTTTGGAGTCATGTGTAGACCAGATCAGGCAATTACAGAAGATTTTCTTCCTTAAGGGACATTCGTGAACCAGATAGGTTTTTATGATATTCAATGTTTGCATAACATCAATAGGCTATCTTTTAATTTCACATTTTATTGAATTCAAATTTCACCATATGGCAGCGTGATGTTCAAATCCATGTCTCGAGAACATTTGCCCGGGGCTCTGGAATACTACTCTACAGGTATTGCCATTAAACCACCCCCTCCCCAAAGCAGAACGAGCCTAACAGATCCATGCCATTGCTTATGTAAATGTATGAGCCTTCTCCCATCCTTCATCAAATTCCATCAACATCTCCCATTCTCTTCTCCCCCAAGCATTCCCCTTAAACATTCTAATCACCTGTTGGGTGAAGCTGTTCTTCCCAAAGACTGTCTTTATTTATGGCCCACAATATTTGTCTCCCACGCTATTGAAAACATCTTGTTGTCTTATTAACTCTTCTCAAACTTCAAGATCTCCATCAGGTCAGCCCTCCATCTTCTTTAGACTAAATGGAAATCCAGGTTGATCAACGTTTTCTTATAGATATTATCTCTTAGTTCTATAAGGAGAATAAGTAATTTTGCACCTTCAAAGGTGCCTCTATACTCTTTCAAAAACAAAGCCAGACATGTTCACTGGTTAAACCAAGGCTAATTACAAGATCAACAGAATTTCTCTGCTTTTCCATCTTTTTCTCTTCTGTCTTTTCAGAAAAATAATCCCACTGCATCTTTACGTCTTTTCCTCCAGAAAAAAAAGCTCATCCACATGCATTAGCTGTGTGATTTACACAGCTGTGCCATAAATCTATACTACTTAGGCACTTTTTTGTTTAAAAAAAAAAGTACATGACCTCCTAATATCTCTCCTCCTACTTATCTTGAACTTTATTTAATCAACTACATGCCAACTTTGCAAGCTTACTCAATTTTACTGCATTTTGTTGTGGGTCTCCTTTGTCTTAATTATATCCCCTGGTGTAGTATCATTCAAGTTACAAGATTGGGTTTCCAAAACTGAATGTAAATTGCAAACTATACTGGCTCCAGCAAAGAACCTTGTGGAATACAATGTCACACCTTTTGCCAGTCTGAGGACTTGAAACCCTAGTCTATTTGGTGTTTTGTTGCCAGCTTCCTATTCATTGATCTACTTGTCTGCATAGGTCCTGTCCTTGTCTCAACTCATTTGCTGCTCAAACCACATCCATTCTTTCATTAACATGAGACTTGGCTACTCCAATACACGCTAGGCAGCCTCTCACATTCCAGTTGGCATAAGCTTCAGGTCATCCAAAAATCTGCTGCCCACGTCCTTACTCTCACCAAATCCCTATGATCTATCACACAATTTGTGGATAGGCTACACTTGATTTTAAAACGTTCATCATTATTTTCAAATCTCTCCATGTCCTCACTTTTCATATCTCTAATTAATTGCAGCTCTACAGACCTCAGAGATATCTGCGCTCGTATAATTCTGGACTCCTGCACATCCCAATTTTATTTGCTTCACACCAGGTGCATGCCTTCAGCTGCCTACGCCATAAGCTCTGCAATTCACAGCCCAAACCTGTCTGCCTCTCTGCACTATTTTCCTCAAAACATTCCTCACGAAGCAGATTTTTGGTCATCTGCCTTATTAATGTCAAACTGCTTTCTGCTGTGAAACATTTCAGAACAGGTTTAATGCATTATAGGTGCTACATAATACAAGCTGTTGTTAGCACCATGTATTCTGAAAGTAATTATGAATCTACCACATGGTTCCTTGTTGTGGACCTTTCTATAATCCAAAAATATAATATGAACTAAGGGCTTTTGTGGCACAGTGGTAGTTTTCCTATCTCTGGGCCAGGAGGTCCAGGTTCAAGTTCCACCTGTTCCAGCGGTGTAATAGCATCGCTGAACAGACTGCTTAGAAAATAACACACCCACGTCATCACTCATATTTACACATTCGTTATTCAAAATGCTTGATTAAGCATTAATTTCCTTCTGCAATCCACACCAACAATTCAATCTGTTTCTAAGTGCTGTTGTACAATTAGAATGTCACAATTTTTCCTAATAGTTACATTTAGCTAACAACTGTAGTACAATTGTTCTACCACCTCTGCCAAATATTGGAATTACATCAACTGAAAAGATACTAACAAACTCATTCCAGGCTGCCCTTAAAATGCACTTAATCTAAGTGTCTTGAACCCTGTTTATATTGCTGAGAGTTCTAGCAATGCACAGACAAACTGGAGCCAAGGAGTTTCTTTTCATAAAAAAAACGTGGAGCAGATCCGTTTGTATACTGGGGACCGGTTATCAGTGACTAAGGCCCTTTGCCTGACAACAACTATGTAGTTGTTTGTCAGGTCGCTGAACTGCTTCCGCTGTGAATGAAACAGCGAGAAGCCAGTAAATCTTCAGCCGTCAAAAACACAAACTCTCAGTTCTTTACTGTAAGCCATTCTAAACCGGAGCAAACCAACTTACTTTTCTGAGGAAGGGTCACGCGACCTGAAAAGTTAACTGATTTCTGTCCACAGATTCTGCCAGACCTGCTGAGCTTTTCCAGTTTTTGTTACTTTTCTCTACAAGTTGAGACTTTGAATTAGGCATCGGAAACCTTTCATAAAAAGTAAAGCTGCCACCCTGTGCCTCTTGCAAACAAGTGGAACATGTGGAAAAAAGGTCGAGGACAAACCTTTGCATCAGAAAGAACCAACCCAACTGATCTTGTGAACAAAGACTACGGAATTGTCTTTCTGGTTTTCTGTCAGCCAATGTGTTTCTTTCTGCCTTGCTTATGTTGGCCTGTGTGTGTGTAAGGCAGAGTTTATTTGATTTACCTGTAGCTAGAATCTAATTACCTGTTGCATGGTATAAAAAAAAACCTGAGCCTCAAATTCAGATATTGTGAGGATTTTACTTTTTATATAATGAATGCAGGAATAGCAGGTTCACTTTCCAGTGTGTTACCCCAGGTGATTTGTGACAGTTAGAAGTTTTTTTTCCAGGGATCATGTCAGTTTACTCATCCCTTTTGCCTTACTCATTAAATAACGTTAATTTCTGCACAATTTCTCCCTAATGCATCAAGTAAATCTCAACCATCTTTCGATCTACGCTTTTTAACTCTAGGATGACTATTTCTAACAGAAGACAGATCCAGCACAACAGGAACCAATGTAGACAGTAGAGCATTGGAACATTTTCATCCTTTCTTATCTCTCCAACATTATATCTCATTGCAATTCAAACCAGTTTCTTTTTCTTAAAAAAGGAGCCAACTGGCAACTCTGCTGGCGCACTTTTAAAACTTTTAAATTGCTTGGATTGTGTTCTCAAAATGGAATGTTAGTAAAGTGTCTCCACAATATTGAATAAGTAGTTCAGCTCAAAGTCCGAACACAGTTAGGGATACAAAACTAATTAAAACCTTGAAGCTGTTTTTCCTTGAATATATTCTAAGTGGCATTGCTACAATTCAGTAAAGTATCTTCATTTGGTTAGATGCAATTTCTCTTTACAGATACAAAAGCTTTTTTTTCCATTGAATGCTTTACCTAGCAGATATGCGAAAACTACAGCCAACCCACACCATCCTTCATCCAGGAAACTCTTGTCCTCTCTGCCCAAAGAGCTGTGACTCCAGGATTGACCTGTTCAGTCACTTGAGAACATTCAAATTATGACATCTGCCAGATATCATTCTAATTTTTAGAGATGTAACTTATGAGTATAGTGGCATAAAACAGTTATTGGCAGAGTTACGGTTGTCATTTGTATCCATAAGGTTTCTGAGATCAGGTGGAGTACAGTTAAGATATCAGATTACATCACTCATACACTGTAACTCAGCTAGAACCAAGGATTCCAATGCAACAGATAATACTGCTTCCACAGAAATAGTATATGTAATTCTAGACAGAAATAATATATGGTTTAAAATTCTACATCAACAACATTTTAATACCCATATAAATCCCTTTGATAACTATTTGTACCCCTTCCATTACAGTAGAGTAACTTTACAAAAAAGATGAGAATATGAAGCATCAAGTCACAGATTCCTTTGTGGTGGGTTCCTCGGCAATGTTGCATGAATTTGAAAGAATAGGTTAAGATCTTCAAAAGGGAATTTCCACATTCTTCATTTCTTCGCACTGTATTATTATTGGATGTTTGAAGTTAATGTCTGACAAGCTCATGTTATTACTAGACATACTAAAACATTTGAAGAACATGTTACAACAGAACTTAAAACTCAGTCATACAGAATGTTACAAAAAAAGCATGATTACACGAAAAGGAATCTGAAAAGGTCACGTCCCTTTGCAACCAATGAATCCTTTGCTGATTCACGAATTCTACCCAACAGGAGGTAACTATCAAGGTCAACCTATGAAATTGCTCTTTCACCATAAAAACAAAATAGACAAAACAAACTTTCAACATTACAAACTGCTTTCTGGTCAGTAAAATTCAATACATAACACAACTATAACCGCAGAAGCACATAAAATTATTGTATTGTATTTGATTATGTGTCTATTTTGAAAGACTGAGGTAACCAGTTTTCACTTCACTTGCTAAATAATTCACAAAACATTGTCTGCTAGTCACATTTTGTAATTTGATTAAAAGCCCAAAATAGGGCAATTGAGATTTTGGCACAGCAGAATGTCACACAGACAACAAGCACATACTGGGTTAACTAATTCAAACATTATTCATATAAAAGCAGCAAAAATTTAGTGAGACAATGATAATTACCTGAAAAAAAAATCACTTAATAGATGTTACCATATCAACAAACAAAAAGCATGCAGGAAAACCAAATCAGATGTCAAGCAGTCACAAATAAATGAAGAAAGAGGAAGCAAGTCAAGCATATCATAAAACCCTTTTTGAAAACTCATCAGCTACCTGCCATCAGGAATCAAAAGCAGGAGTTAAATTTGTAACATAAGCTTTACTGAAAAAAAAATCAAAACAGTACACTTCAAAGATACTTAATTAATATTGAAGACCTTTAAGTATTGTAAAATCGTAAAAATTATAATTACATACATTTCAGAGCATTTTTTTCTTTTGCACCAAATATCCATGGACTACTGTACTGCCTTATAACTGCATCTTTAAAGTTTCAGTCAAGCAGTGGTCCCTATAGCTCATCTATAAAAAAGTTTGCTGTAAAATATTTGGAATCCTCTACCCTGGAGTGCAAAGTTCAAGTCATCGAACACATTCAAAATAAACATAGATAGATTTCTAGTTATTTATGACATCAAGGGATATGGGGGTAGCATTAGAAAATGGCACAGAAATAGATGATAAGCCATGATCCAGAATGGACCATTCCTGACCCATGTTCCCACAGAATTATTAATTAATTCCAGTCATTTTTTTCCTGCACTAGCATTTCCTAAGTAAATTCATCAAGGCTAAATTGGATCCACACATTGTCTTTACCATAAATAAATTCTTGCATCACTCTCTCAAAGAAAAAAATAATAAATTAGATCAGTAAAAACCTCCCATCATAATCACTTATTTGCTCTTACTATTTTCCTTCTGCACAAATATCCATTTTTTCTCATTAAAAGTTTCTACATCTTTAATCAAAATCAATCTCAGTTAATCTCTATTTTTTTTGCTTTGAAATTTTTTTTGGGAGTAACATCTGCCTCTCAAGTCTGCGGACATGTTATCGCTTGCTTCTGGGTGCAACAGCTTACTTTTGTAAAAAAAATATATTACCAACATTTTTCTTGATTAAAATCTGGTCTACCTTCTCTCATGATACTTCCAGATTTTACAATACAGATTATTCTGAACAGAATTGATGCAGGGACATAAATGTTGTGACAAAAACACTACCTTTGTAATGCATGATATATCCTTGTAAAAGAACGTCACCCTGCTCCACCTTATCCCAACCCTCTGGTAAATTAAATGAACTTCAGCCATAACATTTAAACAGAATATTATTTATCCAACTTTGTTTCTTCTTATTCCCTCACAGGCAAATAAAAATAAGTCACCATATTACCCAGTCAAAAATTCCAAGTATGGAGCAGCATTTTAATTAATGCATGGTCAATTACCTGTTACAAAAGGTCAAAAACTCAGACTCTCATGTGTTTACAGAACAGATGGGCGCCATTTAGCCCACTGTTCCTGGTACGGTCAAAGATTGACTATGCAAATCCTGTTTTCTAGCTCTTGGCCTGTAGCTCTGGAGGCTATGCAATGCCAGTGAATATTTACTGCATAAGTGTTATAAGAGTATCTGACTTAACCAGCCTTTTCAGGCTGAGCTCAAGATTCCCACCACCGAGTAAAAAAGAAAATTTCTCCTCCACTCTTTTAATCTTCCACACCTTTCCTTAAACCTATGCCCCATGATTTATGATCCCCTAATGGAAAGGTGTCTTCCTGAAAACACTGTGTTCCTCATGATCTTATACATCTCTACCAAGTCCCATCTCGATCTTGGCTGATCCAAGGATAAGACTATACTACAGAGGGTGCAGAGGAGATTTACCATTCTGCTGCTGGGTGCTGGATTGACCTCTTTAGAAACACTGGATAGGCTGAGGTTCTGAAGGAGTCATAGATTTGAAGACCATTTTTTGACTGCTTCGACTATATAAGACATGTCTTTAAAATTTGGTTGTTCACCAATATAAGTGTCTGCTGCACTTCTGTTCTGATCTCATTTTCTGCCTGCATGGCTCCAATGGAAGCTAAATGGAAGCTTAGATTAAGACAGTGATTAGTCATTTCTCAACCTTCTAGACTTGACCAAGTTCAACAATTTCCCATTATCTATTATCTTGTCATATCAGAATTGAAAAAATAACTTTGCTTCTTTCTCCACAGATGCTGCTAGATCGGCTGAGTATCTCCAACATTGTGTTTGTTTAAAAACCGATTGCCGGAAATTTGAAACATGAACAGAAAATTCAGAAATGCTCAATAGATTTGACAATGGAAATAAAATGAGAATTAATAGTTCTGATGACAACCTTTTGTCAGAACTGGAAACTTTTACAGGATTGGACCTCAAAGGTTCAAAGGCAAGGAAGTATCGAGTGGGATAGGAAGAATGAACAAAATAGTAGATCATTGGAAATCATTGAACTTGGTCAAGACTAGAAGGTTGGGAAATGACTAATCCAAGTCTTTCTAAGCTTCCATTGAGCTCTATTAGAACCATAGAGGCAAAAAAGGAAAGAGGGATCAGAAGTGTAGCAGACACTTAAATCAGTGAACAACCAAATCTTAAAAATATGAGTTTAGTCTGAGATGTCCAACAAAATGGTCATCCAATCTGTGTTTTGCCTCCTCACTGCAAAGGTGGCCACTGAAAATATAGAACAGTGAAACTGAGGAAGTGCAGCTAATCACTGTTTCCTTCAAATTCTAACCATCGTTCGTTCCCACCTTTTTTCAGAAAACAGGTTCTGGCAATGACTCTGCATTTGAGATTTACCATTTCTTTAGACCCATCCTTTCTTTCTTGATTTGTCCCACTACTGTCCTTTTCAATCTGGAGCTATCACGCTTGTATCAATCAATCTTGAGCTATCATGCCTGTATCATTCAACCAGTTCTACTTTAATCACAAACTACTCTTCTACTACCTGGGTGCGTGCTCTCTTTCTCTCTCACACTCTCACACACACACCTTCCGCTTCATGTTACATGCTACATCTGGGGTAAAATTTTCCAACAGGCTAAAGTGGCAACTGTTTCTCATTTCACCTACGCTGCATGAAGCGCTGACTAGTACCAGTATATGACCTGCTCATATACATTATCTATCAGGTGCAACAGGCAGTAAAGAAGCCAAATGGTATGTTGGCCTTCACTGCAAGAGGTTTCAAGTACAGGAGCAGGGATGTGCTGTTGCAGTTATACAGGGCCTTGATGAGGCCACACCAAGAATAGTGTGCGCAGTTTTCATCTCCTTTTCTGAGGAATGGTGCTGTTGCTCTTGACAGAATGCAGTTAAAGTTTACCAGGCTGATTCTGGGGATGGCAGGTCTGACGTATGGAGGAGAGATTGATTAGGTTAGGATTGTTTTCACTGGGATTCAGACGAATGAGGGGGGATCTCGTAGAGACTTATAAAGTTCTAACAGGACTAGACAGGGTAGATGCAGGGAGAATATTCCTGGTGGTGGAAACGTCCAGAACAAGGGGTGGCAGTCTGAGGATTCAGGGCAGACCACTTAGGATGGAGACGAGGTGACATTTCTTCACCCAACAAATGGTGAGCCTGTGGAATTCATTACCACAGGAAGTAGTTGATGCCAAAACAGTGAGTGTGTATTCAAGAGGCAGTTAGATATAGCACTTGGGGCAAATGGGATCAAAGTTATGACAAGAAAGCAGGGTTAGGCTATTGAGTTGGACAATCAGCCATGATAGTGATGAATGGCAGAACAGGTTCCAAGGGCCAAATGGCCTCCTGCTCCTATCTTGCAAGTTTCTATTCTGTACAGTTGATTCCTTGCTTCTGACTGTTCAAATTGAGTTGGCCATTGCCCACGACCACCCCTTCTGCTAACATATCCAAAGCAATTAATACTGTGAATGTCAAATCAAAGAGAACAGAATGCAGAAAAAAAATGCCTGAAGGAGGCAAAATTAAAGCCACTTAATGGGTAGGATGAAGATTTTCCTATGATTCAGAGTTGGCAATCTCAGCTCTTTAGTAACAGTACCTTTAATTCTTCAACATGTATTTTGAAAGGAGCCCTTCAATTGTTGGACTCATGAAAATGCTATTTTTGACATCATTATTCTAATTGAAAGTATGGAAATACAAATTACTAGATCAGAAATTACAATCTTTGTAATCAGAGAGAAGTGATTATTATAAAATTCCAGTGCAAAACTGAATCGTTACAAGATGATAAAGATAGACACAGAAGAAAATTATGCCTAGTCTCGCCCAAAATATAAAACTATACACCCACGTATTAAATAAAGGTTTTACCTTAATTACTGCAACCAGATGTCAGTTGTTCTTAATATGAACAACTTTCTATTATCTGCCCAAAACTTGCTCTTCAGCTTGAACCTGGTCCCCTTTTGTTCATGACATATCATGAATAATACGCTGAATTTATCTTTTTTACATCATTTACTGTTTAAAATAAGCCTTTATAAAGTACACCAGTTGCCTTCTTTCAAAAGATAAATAGCGTAAGTTCCTCCCCTCCTCTCATAATTATGTTTTTCGATGCTGGGGTTTAGCTTGAGACTGCACTAACATTTTGATTGAAAAGGCGATAGAAAGAAAGGTGTTTTTCCTTATTGGGAAACATCTAAGAACAGACGTGCTAATTTGCCAAAAAGACTAGGCATTGGGCGAGATGCGCGGTGATATTTGGCTCAGGACGGTAAAAACAGTTTATAATACATGAGCTAGAACATGGTCTCAAGTCCGTCCACCCAAAACCAGCGCACCGCCACCGAACGTAGCAGCTACACGGCAAGGAAGAACAAACAGCTGACGTAGAACTGAAACCGGGAAGGGGACAACAGATGGAGGAGGGGGAGGGGGCTGTTTCTGGCCTGAAGGTAGCAAAAAAAGGATCAAAGTCGTCTGTAAGGGTGACAGGATGGATCCTCAGCCCACTGCACCATTTCTATCAGAGTGCCATTTGTCAAATGACATTCGGAATATCACTTGCAATATGCAGGCAGAGTGTTAGCTACTGATGAACCCTGCGCCTGAACCCAGCCCACACAGACTGGGCGAATCCACGGCCAAAGTGACTGGTAACTAGCATCATAATAATAAGCGATGGCGCTGCTCTAGTATCACAATTCGACCTCTTCGATCAAAACCAAAATGCCAACAAAAATAAACCCGTGACAGGCGAGCAATTCCGACTCAATTGCTTTCTCAGATTAAAGGTGCGCCACCCAAATCGGTTTTCCCCACTCACCTCCTGACGAATGGATTTTTTTGGATTTCCTGGGGAAAGACATCTTGCAGTGGCAGGGAGCTGAGCGGAGCTGCTGATGCTGGCTGTAACTGACATGCTCCTGGCCGCCAGAAGCGGCCTCTCTGCGGCGCTCCTTCCCTCAAGTCTCTGGCGCCAAGCAGCAGCGACATGTCTCTGATGGGACCCACACGTAATTATTAGATAATCACAAGTGGGCATAAGCAACTAGAAAGCGGTTATCCGTGGAACAGTTTTCGTCTCTGTCATTTTCGTGTCCGTTTACAATGTACTCTAATTTGTAGAACATTAAAAAAAAATCACTTTGGGCACAGATTCAGTTAGTGCGAACCCCAGTAATCCCGGTCATTCGGTTCTGCGTTTTCTTGAGAGAGTTTATATTTTTCAAATTCAATGTGCGATTTAGAGTTACATCCTAAACATAGTTAAGGGGTTATTTGCGTTAATTCCAAAATATCCAGGAGCAAAATTTGAATTAATGTGGAGACAAAGGGTTCCTTCACCCTTCAGTGGTTGTATTGGAGTTTAATACACCATATGATACCTGTATGAAGCACTACCTTTATATCATTTGTTTCCACGAAAACTATGCTTTTTTTATTAAACAACCTGATTGTTCACTTAATTATGAATAGCTTCTCTTCCACTAACTTTTCTTGCTGCTACCTACACAACTCTTTGAATCTGAGATAGTAGGATCTCAATCCTTAAATCTTCACTATGGGCTTCAATCTGTCAAGGTTACCAGATGATTCTCTGCATGTTTCTAATTTTTTCTAAAAGTCATTCATGGAATGTAGGCTTCACTGTCTAGGTGCACATTTACTGCCAGTCCCTAATTGCCCAGAGGGCTGTTAGGAGTCAACATTGCTGTGGGTCTGGAGTCACACTGAGACCAGACCAGGTAAGATCAGTGAGTTAGATGGGTTTTTCAGACAATTCACAATGGTTTCATAGTTATCGTGAAGCTCTTGATTCCAGCTGTTACTTTACTTCACTCCAGATAACTTTACTGATTTGCTTAATTTGTTACATATAATAGATAGCAGCCATCATGTATCAATTGTAGGGAGATAAATACCAAGGTCAAATAACAAGACAACACCCAGAAGCAATAGAAAGATTTATAAGAGAGAAAATGAAAGCTCAGCCTTCTGCCCAGAGGCAGAAAGAACCCAGCAGCTGAGATTGGGAGTTGGGTGAGCCAGAATACATATATGCTCCATACCAAATTATCTTTGCATTGTTATTGTGAATCCAGGGCAATGTCAGCCACTGGCATTGTGTCATTCCCAAGAAGGGCAGACCTTTTACAGGACGATATGATTATGACATTCTATGACTAGAAAACCTGCTAAATGGTTTCATTGCAGTGATAAACATCATAAGATTGTAATTGTGTTGACAGTGGCTATACTGGGGAGCAGTGGCAAACTCCACAGCAAAATGATAACTAACAGAATTGTCTCTAGCTTCTGATAGATCCCTGGTCAATGTAAACAGACTCAATCACAACTATAAATTCATTGTATGATCAACTAAATGTACAGTCAATAAAAATGGGGTCATGGGGTGGGGTGAAGAAAATGGATAGTCAGAATATCTGGATATCAAAAACAATCAAATGGGTCAGAACACAGTCAAAACGTGGAGAGGCTGACAGGAGCCAATCCTTTTACAAATTTAATGAATCTCAAACAACTGACTTAAAATAGGTGTAGGCCTGATTTGTGCAAGAAAACGATCGCCGATACCATCAAGGGAGTCAAGAACTCAAATTCAATACAATTCTGCTAAGCTATTTATGGAAAATTCCACAGAAGTACTTGACCACAGACAAACTGGAAGGCTCAACAAGTACTGTCAATTACCAGTAGAATTACCAATCACTCCTAAGAGTCCAACAGAGGCAGCTTTGATGGCTTTTAAGTTTTAAAAGTAAGAATGGAAAACAATAATGCATTTTTAAAAAAAAAACTCAAATACTTTTCTATGGATTTGCCATCTTTCGGGATTCCAACAGCTATTTCAAGAGTGCAATTCATAGAAGCATTTTCTTTTTGCTATTCCTAACAATTTATCTATTAAGTCCTGAGGTTTATCAATCCAACTGATGTCCTTAAGTTTGAACACCAGCATCCCATAAGAAAACATAATGAACACACCAATATGCAAGACAACCAGACCCATCAGCACTAATGTCAAAACACACTGGGATAAACTGACACAATTTCAACACAGTTGGAGTTTAAAGAGCAAATTAAAATAAGGTGGTTTTACAAGTAGTGCTTAAATTATGATTTGGGAAACAAGGCTGCAAACTACATTTTGACAATGGATGTCATACATATTAATCACTAGATTTCATACAGTTCATTTTCTAAGTAGCAATAGGCTTAATTAAATAGTTGGAAAAGATGGAATTACAACGTAGATACATTTTTTCAGCCCTCCAAGAGCTTATGGTCCTAGATAAGGCTGGTGACGAAACACTAGCTTTCCAGGTGATTCTTCAACTAGTACCCCCACCCATTTCTACTTAGGGCTTTTCTTGTCAAATACAAACATGTGAACATAAAATAAGGAGGAGGTGGCGACTTGACTCCTCGCGCTTGCTTTGCCATTTGATAAGATCACGCTTGATCAGAGCCGAATGCAGCCTCAACTCCACTTTAATGTCAATTCCCAATACAATGTGGTCTAAACATTTGTTCTTTTAGGTTTAGACTTCTATAAAAGAAATAGAAGCAATAAATATTGGAAGATATGACATCAATCACAATGTTCTCTTTAGCATGGTAAGACAAATAATGAGAATATGAGAAATTGTCTTCAACTTGTAACTTATCATTGCTTAGTACTGAAAGCATTATGAGTCTGTTTGCTTCATTAGTGGATTCTCCAGTGTGTCACAGTGACTAATTGTACTCCGGTCCTTCTTTACAGCACCTTGAAGCCAACTTGACTCCCAAAGTACCAGGTGCACTTCCCTTGTTACTCATTCCCACAGGATAATGTTGTAATCTCTGTAGAGACTGATCAGTTTTAAAAAAAAAAGGTACTTGCACTTCAGTGACTGACTGAAGAACACCACAGATTTTCAAGATTTAAAACTTTTACTGTAATAAACAAACTAAAAAGCAAAACAATGTAGCACTTCTCTTGTCAGCAATTTACATTCTAAACTACAGAAAGTTTATCCATTTAAGTTTTATTAAAAACGACCAAACAACCTAGGCCTGTTGTCAGGCTCAATTCATACCAGGTAACATGACCCTTCTTCAAGACATAGTCCCAAAATGGAACAATCTTATAAATGTTTTATTTGTAGCAACGATAATCACTAATTAGTCATCAGATAATCCACAAAATGTGAAAAAAAACACAAAGAAGAAATGTAATAAATGAAAATCGGTTGGGAGAGAGAGGGAGAAAGTTAGACAAGGACCAGGAACACAGGGAATAACTGTAAGCCAACGGACCAAACAGGAGGCCTTCCGGACACTTAGTTCCAGAAGCAGGAAATTACATTTACAAACTTTAGAATCTATAGAACCGCTTTCTCATGTTAAGGCAACAAAAAAGTATGTAAACTTAAAAGGACAGAAGATCACTTACACCATAAACTGTTCTCCATTCAGATACAGTAGAAAAACTCTATTCTTGAAACAAGCCAGAAACATATTTATTTTCAGAAACTTGCAGTCAATTTAACTGAAAAACTCAAATTCCTCTCTCCCATCCTAAAATAAGTAAGAAGACTACTTTAAACAGACTGGGCTGTGATCTCTTGTGACTACCAGGATTTGACGATCTTCTGCTCAATAGCAAGCCATCATCTCTGGATTATGTCCCAAAACGCAGACACACTTAGTGTTTTTCCCCTTTGAAGAGTACACAAGGATACAGGTCAAAAAGCCAGTTTCAATTCTACTGAAGTGGGCTAGTATAACTATCCCCAAGTTACCCAGTGTTGCAGGTAAAGGAAGACACTCAGTGCTGCAAACAATTTTTTTTAAAAAAAAGGAAAATGAATCAGGACAAAGGAACTCCAAGAATTTCAAAAGTTGTCTGCAGACAAAGCTATAAGTAATTTCCACTGCATGGGCCACAATATTCAACTATCTGTTCTTTGCAGACAATTCAGAAGCTGATGCATACTTTTTTTTTCAACTTTTTTTTTCAGAGTCACCTCTTATTTCTAATCTGTGCATGTGTGTTGTATTACTAATTCTTCTCACATTTAATAATGAATAAACTCACTTTGTATTAAGTTTCGAAAGCCTGGTTAAATTGAATCTTTTTAAAACACAAGTTCATTTGGATCTCGTAGAAAGGTATCCACAAGGAGAAGAATCCTTTTTAATTTAATGTTGTTACAACCAACTGAGGGAGTGGTAAATAATGGGGGGCCAGTTCATCCCTCCTCATTAAAGGAGCTTACAATTTTAGGTGTCCCATTTGGAATCGTAATCAATTGGGGAACCTCACCCAGGATCTAGTCATAATACTGTGATAGTCCATCATGCCAGATAAAGCCAGAGACTGTCCCATCTAATCAACTTCTTATCCTCTTTAATTAAGAACATATCAATTTCTTTTCTAAAGTAGCACAGTAAACTGCTACCCCTATATAATTTGATAGTCTATTCAGGGGCCAAAGGCATTTGCTAACATACAGTTAGCAAAGGGTGTTGCAGTTCATATGTCCCATTAAAGAAAGCACATTTATATTATAACAAGCATAAAGATGATGATGCTACGCATGGGAAATTATACTCATTACCACTATAGCGGAGAAGACTGACAGCATATTGAAGGGAAAAGTGGCAAAATATTTAGAGCAGAGGAAGAAATGGGGCTTTGAAACTCGTCTTGGATTGCTCCAGTAGTTGACACAGGCACTACAGGCTTCCTCTGAAGAAAATAAATACTACTTGGAATCCAACCAAATTGTTCACTTCAAAATGATTTTATATTGCGCTTTTATTTCCATATTCCACCATATTTATCTATTTTAAATAATCTTATCAACCAGATTGACCTCAAAACTTTCAGCCCTTTAGAATCCAAGACATTTTCTCACATGTAAATGACCAAACATTTGGAGTCTATTCAGGTAACAGTGGATTTAAAATGGTAACCGTCCCTTGCATCTTCTCCAAAATTTCATTATACTTCACTGTGCACAGGGACCATAACAGGGCATAATAGCAGAAATGTGCTGAGTCTAAGCCAGGTAAAGTCAGAGATTGGTCCTTGTTATGCTCTCGACAGAAAACTTTAAAAATTCCAACTTCCAGTTAATAGCCAAAAGGATGACATGACAACTTTTCACATTTTTAAGACAAACAAAAAGCACTATTGACCAATACTACGTTTGGAGACACCTTATACTTTAAACTACAGAACCAAGCTTACCTTTTACTTTTAACAATTTTTAAAAAATGGTTTAAGTTTACTTCACACCGTCCTTTAAGAATTTTCCTGGAAACAGACCAAACTGATTCATACCTCTTCGGGATTTACTTCCGATCTTTTCATTTCCCAGCCCAGTAGTTTTAACCCAAGAGTTGCCCTTCATACATTAGGTCAGGCCAGGAATATCCAACCTTTCACCTTCTTCCCAGAACAACAATTTGCACACCTTTTAATTTTTAATGATCAACTGTCCAGGAGTGTTGTCAGACAGACTTGAGGCCATATGAGCTTTATTTTTGCCCTAATTTGAACAGTTACGAAACATAATCATATAAATCTCATTACAATTGTATTACACTGTAATATTAGCAAATCATCCTAAATTTCTATTCTCTTTTCCTACAGGCAACCCCATTTGTTATGTACTTTCTAGGAGTTATAATTAGTACTTTTCAAATTGCCCTCAGGATATGCCCAAACTCTGATTTCAATCATAGATTCCAACTAGTGATCAAGAGTTGTTTATTACGTATTAGGGAAGTTTGTTTCACACTAAATAACATCACTAGGCCTAAATGTATACCTTGGAGTACTTCTGTGCTGCACAGGCTCAAGATGCAGTTTGCATGAACACACCACATACACATCTGGGAAGGATTAATCTCTGACATTTATATTCTTTTATCTGACTAGACCTGGGTACCTCAGTGTAATTAATACACAGGAATAGCACATGTGAAAATAATAAAAATTGCTATAGGATTAAACATGCATTAAAATAATTGTTTATTTTAGTCACATAAAAAAAGTCATAACATGAGTGATGCCAGGTTAGACTGAAGTTCAGAGCCCTTTTATGTTCCAAGTTTCCCCAAATATGATTACTGTGTAAATGATGGCAAACTTTCCATGGAAAGAATTCAGTCAGCTGTAACTAAACCCATTGCTAATTAAAATGAAAATTTCAATATCAACTCCATTCAAAAAGGTTAATATAATATTGGACAATATTCTGCTACAATTGATTTCCAAGTATGCACATAAATAATATATAACACAAAAACACCAAAATATACACCCACACAAAATAATATTGTTTCAGTGGATTATGCGCTCCATTGTTGAGTCAATCTAAATTAAATCATGCTTTTCTGGAAGAAACAGAACAAACTTACACTATTTGTCTCACCAGTAGGCTTTTTTCCAGCTGAGAACCTCCAAACACAATCTTCAGTGGCCATTTTAGAAAGTAAGCATTACCTATAGCTAAACATTTACCACACAGCGCCACGACTCCACAACAATCAGCCAATGGCATCCTAGATTCAGGAGCCCAATCTGTCTTCTTTTTTATCTAGTAATCAGGAACAATGTATGCAACATACCATTCAGAGCAATCTATTAGTAATGTTAAAACGCTTTGCCAATAGTGCAAAGACAGACACACAGTCATGAATGTTTGCTATGCACTCCTCTATCTTTGTTATTGGTACCGTTAGGTATTACTTCCAACCTAAATTAGTTAATGATACTAATAGCATATATATGCATGATGAGAATTCATACACACACATACATCTAACTGCCATGATACAAATCTTACAGCCCTTCCATTACTAGGTGGCACTGCAGCTCTTTCCTTCTCTCAACATTCCACTGCTACCTCCAAGGCTAATTTCCTCTATTGTGCGCTGTTCCCCAACTTCTGATCCAATTCTTTCCCTTACATGTGGTATTAATTTTTATCCTACTTCACACTATTTCCACATCCATCCTTTAAACTTAGTTTAAATAATGCCACCCTAACAATGATTTGGCCTGATGGACAGGCCTTTTTAAACAAAACTGCACACCCAAGAAATTGGGCCCAAAATTAAACCTGCATAAAATTATACATTAATCACAGATTTGACAAACCTGCACCAAGATTTTACATGGAGACACTGACTCCATCCACTGGCCATGAAGTCAGGGAATACGTTGCCTCTGGTTTTTCGCTCACTGAGCTGGCTCATTAGTTTGTACATGTTTCGTTACCCTGCTGGGTAACATCATCAGTGCAGCCTCTGATGAAGCGCTGTTGTGTTTTCCCACTTTAAACTCTGGGGTCTGTTGAAGTTGAGTACCTCATTTCCGGATTTTCTTTGCAGTGGTGTATATATAGGGCCTAATTCTACGTGTTTATTGAGGGCCTTCTTGGTGGAGAACCAGGCCTCTAGAAATTCGTGTGCTTGGTCTCGGTTTAGCTTGCCCTAGGATCCTGATGTTGCCCCAATCAAACTGATCGTTCCTCCTTGTCTGTATTTATGGAGACAAGTGAGCATTGGTCGTATCTTACTGTTGCTAGTTGATGTTCGTGTATTCTCGTAGCCAGTTTTCTTCCTGTCTGTCCAATGTAATGTTTGTCGCAATCCTTGCATGGAATCTTGTACATCACATTGGTTCTGTCCATAGTGGGTAAGGGGTCTTTAGTTCTTGTTAGCAGTTGGCGTAGGGTTGATGTAGGTTTGTGTGCCACTCTGATGCCCAGTGGCTGTAGGAGTCTTGTGGTCAGTCGGCGCGTACTGTATCTTCCTGTTGTCTGTATGACAGGCATCGTCAGACCCAGCTGTTTGGGTATCCATTGTCTCTAAATACTTGGTGGAGGTATTCTTCTTCATTTTGGCATAGTTCTGGGTTGCTGCAGCATGTTGTGGCTCGTTTGAACAGTGTTTTCATTCAACTCCATTTGTGAATGTTGGGGCGGTTACTATTGAAATTTAGGACTTCATCCATGTGTGTGGCCTTTCTGTGTACCTTGGTCAGAAATTCCCCATTGACCCTGCATTCTACCATCACATTCAGGACAGGGAGCTGTTCGTTCTTTTCTTCTCTGGTGAATTTGATGCCGGCGAACATGTCATTTACAAGTTGGTGTGCTTCTTCTAATTTAGTTCGTTTGATGATAATGAAAGTGTCGTCCATGTATCAGATGAATAGTTTGGGCTGGATCTGCGGAAGGGCCATGCTTTCAAGTCTTTGCATCACAGCTTCTGCTATTAGTCCAGAAATGGGTGACCTCAAAGGTGTGCCACTGATCTGTTCATAGATCTCGCCATTAAAGGTAAAATGGGTCGTGATGCATAGGTCTAGTAACTTCAGCATGTTCTCTGTGGAGATGGTGTTACTCGGGTCCGGTTCCTTCAGTAGTGTACCTAGTGTTTCTCTTACTAGTGGTATGTCGATCGATGTAAATAGGGCGGTAACGTCAAAGGATACCACGGTCTCTTCCTCATCTATTCTTATGTCTTTGAGGGTTTTGAGGAACTCCTGGGCTGAGTGGATTGAGTTGTTGACAAGGTGCTTTAGTCTTCGTTGTAATGCCTTGGCTAACCCGTGTGTTGGTGTGCCTGAAAGAGAGATTATGAGTCTGAGGGGTACGTCCGGTTTGTACACCTTCGGTCCAACCCAAACTATTCATCTGATACGTGGATAACACTTTTGTCATCATCAAACGAACTAAACTAGAAGAAACACACCAACTTATAAATGACATGTTCACCGGCATCAAATTCAGAAAAGAAGAAAAGAACAAACAGCTCCCAGTCCTGAATGTGATGGTAGAACGCAGGGCCGACGGGGAATTTCTGACCAAAGTACACAGAAAGGCCACATACATGGATTAAGTCCTAAATTTCAATAGTATCCACCCCAACATCCACAAATGGAGTTGCACAAAAACACTGTTCAAACGAGCCACAACACACTTCAACAACCCAGAACTATGCCAAAATGAAGAATACCTGCAAGTATTTAGAGACAACGGATATCCTAACAGCTGGGTCCGACGATGCCTGTCACACAGACAACAACAGGAAGATACAGTCCGCCCTGACACACTTGTCATGTTACCAGACATCAAGAATGTATCTGAACTGACCACAAGACTCCTACAGCCACTGGGCATCAGAGTGGCACACAAACCTACATCAACCCTACACCAACTGCTAACAAGAACTAAAGACCCCATACCCACTATGGACAGAACCAACATAAATTTATAAGATTCCATGCAAGGATTGCGACAAACATTATATTGGACAGACAGGAAGAAAACTGGCTACGAGGATACATGAACACCAACTAACAACAATAAAATACGACCAATACTCACTCGTCTCCATAAATATAGACAAGGAGGCCCATCAGTTCGACTGGGACAACATCAGGATCCTAAGGCAAGCCAAACAGAGACAAGCACAGGAATTTCTAGAGGCCTGATTCTCCACCAAGGAGGCCATCGAAAAACATGTAGAATTAGACCCTACATCTACACCACTGCAAAGAAAAACCGGAAATGAGGTAAGCAGCTCCAACAGACCCCAGAATTTAAATATCAGGCCGGAAAACACAACAGCGCTTCATCGGAGGCTGCACTGATGATGTTACCCTGCAGAATAATGAAACGTCTGCAAACTAATGAACCAGCTTGGCGAGCGAACCAACCAGAACATCCACAACCCGAACTACAAATCTACTCGGGAACAGACTTCGCCTCTGCTAGACCTGGAAGATACAGTCAGATTTTACAGTACACAGGCAATTGAATTACCTGCAGTCATGGTCTCTCAGGCAGGATGTGCTACCTTGAAGAACAGTTATCAATCAGCTCTGCAGAACAACCATAATGATCAAAGGCTAGAGTGAATCTAACTGAGGATGGGGATTCCCAAGGCAGTGCTGGGGAAGGGTATAAGATCTTGGGTAGATGTAAGAAGTTGAGTGGGATCTTGTCGTGGGGTCACCACAAAACTAAGTTCTCTGTGCCCAAAATGCCCAGTCAGAAAGATGCCACACCATCACCGTCCCACTCGAGGACCTCAAATGGCCTAAATGTGAACAGGTTTTCTACCACCTACCTGACCATTGGTAAAATATCAGTGGTAGCAGCAAGTAATGGCCAGAGGTACCCCTGCCATACCTCATAATTTTGCACTGAGGTTAATCCCTCCCTTCTGAGCCTGCCTCGTTACCTGCCGGCCCATTCCAGGGGGTTGTGTCGGAGCATAAAATTCTGTCCCAAATCTTAGCATTTTGCATTTTAGTTTGCAATATGTCAGTTGGTGCAGAGATTTAAAAACCACTGGGTTCCATGACTAAATGAAGTGTTAACATAGAGTTGACAGTTGACACGTGAGAACTTTCAAAGTCCTTAACTGAAATTGCTTAATTTTGTCGCAAGTTGATTTAGATTAATGACAAATAATCTTCATTTGATATAGAAATGCAATAGATAAATGACAGAGCTAGTTCCACTCATGTTAAACCAACAACTATTACCAAAGTATCTAGGACTTATCTTCCAAAAGTAGGATTTGACTGCATAAGAGAGCTAATGATTATCTAATCTGCCTTCAGAAATTTGTCCCCAGTAATATATGTCAGGATGTGGTGCAATAATGAGATTATAATCATGTTAACTTGACACAGAAAGGAAGTCCTAAAGCCTAAACAAGAGAGAGTCTGAAATTAAAACAGCTGTCAAGACAACAGCATCTAGGAAACATCTGCAATAACACCAGAGCTCAAAAGGAATGTTTCAATATTTATCTAATACATTCAGTATTCTTACAGTTACCAGTACTATTCACATTTGTTCATAAAATGTTTAGCTCACATATCTTGAAATGAAAACACATTTAATACTCTCCATTTTCATTCTCTGGTCAATCCTGTTTCCAGAACTATAATTTATTAATCTCTTTATTCTTTCAGCTCTTGTTTAAAAAGCCATAAAAATGCTTTAATTCTTAATGTATCATTTATTCTACACAATTTCATTACCCTTTTCCAAACGTCCGACCAGAAATTTTCCTGCAATTGAAGTCAATTTACAAGGTGCCTACACAGTTATTCGTAACCACATGCATATCCTAATGCCTGTGTAGGCAGACAGGAGATATTTTCAAATAATTCTTTAACAGGAAGCCAGGAAGTGACTATAAGCAAGGTCATTGGATTACAATTTTGAAAATGGAAACACAGAATTCAAGATACAAACAGTCCTGTCATCCCATGTGATAAAAGTGGAAAAGACATTTAGTTTATTTCAAGACTAATTTCAAGCCAATGGAAATGCAGAATACCAAATAGTGGAAAATAATTAATGTAATAAAAACAGTACATCACAAATTTCAGTGTCTGCAAACCGATTACTCAGATTATAACTACTAATTTACATATACATAATTGCTAAGCATTTTCAGTTAAAGAACTGTTCAGATTTCTTGAATAGTGGGGACACTCTTGAGGCCCATTCCTAATGGCATTAGATGGATTGGCAAGGATATTGTTATCTTAATAGGAATGGAAAGGCAAGGCATAGCAATCGATATCCTGGAACACCTCTCATTGTTTAATGGACTCCTTCGATACTTCAAAACCGAACACCAATAAATTTAATTGTGCACTTCTTACGTAACGACTGAAGTCACAATAGGTCCTCACCCATTGTACCATAGTCATTTAACATAGTAATACACTGTAACACTAATTAAAAACAAAGAGGTATTTGCTGACCTGCATTGTTCATGCTTTTTGATTCACTGAGCCACTTTTCTCCATTTTATGCAACGAAAGAACTCTACATTTCTGACAGGAATTTTTAATTAGGGGCCCTTCAGAAACGCAGAGCCATGACTGGTCAACACTATGAAAGAAAAATCATATCCCTGTTTTCATAGCAGTTGCCACATTTGAAATGTAAAGGTCCAGAATCATAGTCAACTACTTTGACAGCTGCTTTGAAGTAATAAGTACATAAAGTAAGAGAGAGTTTAGGGCTCCAGGTGGATCAGAGAATGGGTACCAGGTAAGTAATGTAGTGTTTACGGTGGGTGGGAGATAGCAGGTCTGGTAGTGCAGAGGGTGTTGAGTTCAGATCATAAAAGGAGATCATGGGATGGGAGTGTCTCGCAGTGTGAGAAAAAGGATTCAGGTCTGTTGGGGGAGGGAAGCTATGTGTCAGGTCCAGCGAGCAGAGTCAGGTCCTGGGCAAAGACTGTGGTGTTGATCAGGATCTGTGGGAGGTGCAGTCGATGGTGTGTGAGGAATATTAGAGAAGTTAGATAGTTATTCAGGCGGTAACAGTCTAACTTTTCCTGAGTAACTAACTAATTTCATCAAATCTAAATAGATACTTTTTGAGGGCTCCAGGTATAGGGGAATTATCAAGAATTTCCTGGGCAATTCCTTTGGAGTCTGCATCAATGGAGATTCCAAACAGTCCCATCTACACTACAGAAGTGATGACCTGGCAATAGAAAATCCATGGCACTGTACCTAAAGCTTGTAACAGAATATCAATTGAAAGTGTCACATGTTCAAACAAAAAAATATTTGACCATAAAGACATTTTATCAAAGGTTGAAGGAGACGTGAAGGAGAATAATATCACGAACACTGGGCTGCTAGATGACAGCTCAGGCTTACCAAGATGATCAATGCAACTCTTCCAAAAATTTCTCCATTTACTCCTGGCATCAACTGGATCTATATTTAAAAAAAAAAGAAAATCAAACTTTCTAATATTAACAGTAATTATCGTGACTGGAAGCATTCCACAAACTTGTTTGAATTGTAAGACAACAGTAGTAAACATCTAAAAAATTATGGCAGGACTGAAAACTCACTTGAAACATGTCATGCCCACACATACTCAGCCAAGTCAGCATTCTTGACAAATTCTAATTCATCATTTCTCTAAACGTAGCTCAGTTGAACCCCACTGAACGTATTCAGTCTCTTGCATCCCATGAGCCAAGGAAATAGCTAATTTCTAGTCTACAAAAAAATGCATTCTAAACTCACAAGACAGAAATCAGAACATGAATAAATATTAAAAAGATGGAATGTGCTTTGGTCTAATTTTCCCTTAAATACATCTGCACTGTTCACTTCAATCTTTCTTTATGGTATCAAGTTCTATCTTCTCATCCCTCTTTGAGCAAAAAGATTTATTCCAAGTTCCTGATGAATTTCTTGGTGACTCAAATTGATAGCTTCTAGCTCTGTTCCTATCCCAAAACGGAAACAATCATACTGTGAACCGTTAACAAATATTGTAAAAATCTTTTGATATCTTAAATATCTCTATTAGGTCACTCCTCAGTCCTCTGAGGATAAAGAGACCCAGACCGTTCATCCTTTTTTGATATGCACACTCACTCACTTCTGATATTATCCTTGTAAATATTCGCTGTAATCTTTCTGGGGCTCCTCTCTCCTTTTCATAATATGCCAATCAAAACTGCATGAAGTTCCCCAAATGTGGTTTAACAGAGAAATGTTCAATAAAATTTTGATGATCAACTTGTGTTGATCAGGTCACTATGTTATTCAAAATATATGCAAAGGATGGAGTGAAACCTGTAATAATCTCCCAAAGACGAACTTGGATTAAGGTACAGGACCAAGGTTACCCGTAACAGCAAATTCACTGAACTGGGGCAGCAGCTGTATTAAAGAATGCATTTAGTAGCAGTAATCCAGCATTCAGTTGTAGCATAGCAACTAAGATATTTCAATATGCTTTCACTTCCTTCAATCCGAACCTCTTCACCACATACCTCAATACAGCTAGCCTACAGTTTCCCCCAACACACCCCCACCGCAAGTTAAGGACTATGTTTTCTACTTGCTTTTGAAATGGCTGTAAATTGTGTCAGAGAATCTGCAGAACCTTCTTCAATTGATTGGGCTGCTACAGGGTCCAACCAAAATCAAATTTCTCACCTGCTGAAGAACATCTATTTGCCACATATCTGTGGCTGAGGTCACTTTGTTCTACTTCACATAGCCTTACACCTTCCAAATAATAAAAGTGATGTCCCTATGCTTCTTACCAAAATAAATCTACTACGTACCACTTATCTGTGTTGAATTTTACTTGCCAATTAACCTGTCTATTTTGCAAGTTTATAAATGGCTTCTTCCAATTTGTTGCAGTCCTCTTCACCACCATATCTGCCAACCCCATTTGGTTTCATCTGCAAATTCAGAAATTGTGTTTTTCACGCAAAAATTAATATAAATTGTGAACAGTGTCCCAGCAGTGGTGCTGGTGGAACAGCACTTCCTTACTTCTACCACAAAAACCCTTCACTCCCACTTTCTGCTTTCTGTCTTGAAGCCAGCTAGCTGACCATTCTGCCTCTTGTTTCATGACTCCACATTCCCTGACGTCATTCTTTAGACTATTATAGGACCTTCTGAAAATTATGATGAACTAAATCTACTCTTAACATTGTCTAGTTCCTACGTTACCTCCTCAAAAAATTCACTGTTTACCCAAACAAAATTTTTCCCTTTGAAATCTAACGTGGCCATTATCATATTTCTAACTTTTATCTTTTCTATTTTCCAATATTTTTCCAACCACTGAGCTTAAACTCTTTAGTCTCTAAGTCACAGGACATGTCCTGAACCCACTTCTTAAATACAGACATTGCATTAGCTATCCACCAGTCGTCTGGCATGATACCTTTTCCTAATGCTTGCTTAAATATGTTTTGCAATGCCACTGCTGTCTTTTCCCTAGATTCTCCAAAAATGCAAGGATGCAATCTATTTGGACCAATGTTTCTTTCCACTTTGACTTTGATTCGTCTATTCAATATTTAACCTAATATTTTTTTAATATCTCTTTTACCTGTGGTATTATCTCTCCTTTTATAGTCCCATTTTCATCTCAGACTTCCTTCTTTTTATTGATGGATCTGCAAAATATTTCACTATAATATTTTAAGATCTTTGATCATATTATTTAGTGGTTCCTCTTTGCCTTTGCATTTTTTTTGTTGTCCCTTCTTATCTTCACATATTCTCTTTTGCCATGCATATCTCTGCTGTCTATGTATTACATGTATGCCTCTTGGGCAAAAACTCAACAGATGGAATGCAAATGTGGAAAAATGTGAGATTATACACTGACAGGAAGAATAGAGGGGCTGAACACTACTTGAATGGAAAAATATTGCAAAAGGCTGTAACACAGGGGATTATGTAAAAATCACAAAAAGCTAGCATTTAAATTGGGCAAGTTATTGAAAAGGCAAATAAATTATTGGCCTTTATTTTGAACGGAATGATGTATAAAAATAGGGAAAACTTGTTAAAACTGTACAATTTACTAGCTAGATCAAAACAAGACGAGTGTGAAAATTTTACATCCCTTTATCAATGGAGAGATTTACGAGCATTGGAGGCAATTCAGAGAAGATTCACTAGGTTGATCCCAGGTATGGAGGATTGAGTAAGAGTTTAGGAGAATGTGAGGTGACAATATTGAAATATAGAAGGTTCTTAGGGGTCAGGACAGGGTAGATGCAGAGAAGCTGTTTCCTCTTCTGGGAAAATCTAGGACCAAAAGGCATAATCTCAGGAGCAAGTGGGTTGTCCATTTAAGACAGTTACGAGGAGGAACTTTTCTCAGTGGCTAGTGAATCTGTGGAATTCTTTATCACAGAGGGCTGTCAAGGCTTGGCTATTAAGAACATTTAAGGGTGAGATGGACATTTGACCAAATGGCCTATTTCTGCTCTTACATCTTATAGTTTTTCCTAACACTCAATCACATTTATCTTACCTTTACCATAGGAAATCTTCCCATAAGCATAAATTTAATCATTTATGGGCTAAGAGACAATCTTCACACTATAGAGTCATACAGTCAGAGTCAAATTTGTGCACAGATCCTTAATACAAGCAGAAATTGCCACATTACAGATATAATTCACTACAGACATCAGCTGCTCTTTGCACACTAAGAATTTTTTTTCTACTGGTCACAATGGTTAAAGCAGGAGGCAGGCATTTCACTCAGCACTTCCATGGCTGTTCTCAACAAAAGCAACTCTCTACCATATCTTTTTCCCACAAGACCCAAACTTTGCAGACTTGTGTGGAGACAACGCAACAGGTGCTTTCTGAACTTATAGTCCAACTCTATGCAAAATTCGGAGACAACATGATCCCGGAAGCCGATGACAACAACTGTTTATTTTGACTGGTCACGTTTCATTCAACGGAATGATTTAACGTCACAAGTTGGATAGCTATTGCAGACTGCATTAATAATCCTCATTTTGTCCATGACTAATGAACTGAATTTTACATTTTTTGTTCTGCATCTCCATTTATTTGATGGAAACATCATAATCCAGCAATTATTTCTTTCCAGATAGCTACCAATTTTATTTTGGCAAACATGCCATCTTTTTCTTTTTGTGAGGTTATATGCATTTGCAGTTATTGCATGCTGTTCTTTGTCTGCAATCCCTCTGCCTAGAATGTCTACCAGCATAATGTAAGACCTGATCTACTCTACCACGTTCTATGAATATTAATTACATATTCATAACAACAGTTCATGAAATGTTTTGTCATTCTTCAAAAATAAATTTGAAGAACAGTAGGCTAAAGATTACAGTGATACATGAAAATGGATTTCAAACACGTCACTGAACCTAACGGTTTAGGCTTAGACTACTTTTCAAAGAAAATATTTTAAGTTGAAAAGTGGAGATAGGTCATCTTATGTTTTTAGTAAGAAACCAGCATTGGGCTTTCTCTAATAATAGACATAGGTTAGGAAGAATTTGGTAGTTGTTCCCTGACCAGTGAGAAATAATGTTTCTTCCTCTGCAATTTATATTGTTAACAGCAAAAACAATTACACACGTTTAGAAATCCTTGGTATTGTGTACAAGGTTTTCACAGCAATATTGTAGGGATTGCTGAGGCTTATCTCCCACATTCTACCTTCTATAAACTTGAAGTCATGCAACCTTTACTTCCATGTACTAACATGCAACAACTCCCTTCCTTGATCACGGTCTAGCATCCAAGCAATAACTTGATTTTAAAATTCTTGTCCTTATTTTCAAAGACGTTCATAGCCTTGCTCCTCAATTCTCCAAGATGTCTGCATTCCTCTAATTTTGGCCTCTTGTGCCGTTCCAATTATAATTGTTCAACCATTTGTGGCTATGCCTTTAGCTGCCAAGGCCCAAAATTTGGAATTTCCTACTCTGCCTCACTTTCCTCTCGTAAGACATGCCTTCAAACCAATCTCTTTGGCCTAGTCTTTGGTCATGTTGCCAAACATTTATATGGCTCGCTTATCATAACTTTGTTTTAGGATGCTCATTGATTTCATTACGCTAAAGATGTGATAGAAATAAAAGGCACTGTTGCAATAAATAATGCAAACAATGATCCTACAATAAAAAGAACTGTGGATGCTGTAAATCAGGAACAAAAACAAAGATGCTGGAAAAACTCAGCAGGTCTGGCAGCATCTGTGAAGGAGAAAGCAGACTTAATGTTTCGGATCCGATGACCCTTCAATTCTGAGGAAGGGTCACCGGACCCGAAACGTTACCTCTGTTTTCACCTTCACAGATGCTGCCAGACCTAATGATCTTACAATCATGCATTTACACCACAATGGCCCGAGGTGACTTGTGATATTCAATAAGCTATGGTACTGTAGACACTGGTTTACCTTAAAACAATCTGTTTATCTGAACAAGGCAGGTAATTAAAAGCACGTCAGTGACTCAGATAAACTCACCATTCTCTTCTGTTTCAGAATATTCCAAAAGCTCATCGTCAGACTCCAGTTCTCCCATTTCTGAAATTGAAAAAGTTAACAAAAAATTGTCAATAAGAATTTCACTTCTACAAGCCAATCTATTTCATTTTGATGCTAGCATGTACAGAAATGTTAATTTGTGATGTTCCTTAGACTGGTACATTTTAGTATATACTATTTAAATGGACTGGATATGTAATTTACCCAGACAGGTTCAAATGATACAAATTACCCTTACAGCTAGCCTGAGGTCGTTACCTAGAGAATTGACAACAGTAAAGTCAAGAAGGTTAAAAACAGCATCAGCAGTTTTATCAACACACATCCCAATACAAGAAAAAAGCTTACATCAGTGAGTTTGGTTTACAGTGTATTGAGAAATAAGTTCAATATATTTGGGATCTCATAAACAAATATACGAACGTATAAAATGAAGTACAACAGCTCAATAAAGAAGCTGAATACACACTCGAGCAGTCTCAACAGTGGGAGAAATAAGATATTTTCTAGAATAAAGTGAATGTTGAATCTTACGGTCATATCTCAAAATGGATCTCATTCTGACCCAAGATTTCCAGAAGCCAATCTCATATTTGAGGCAAGTCTACTTCAATTTTATGAAGCACATGTTCCTTTTCCAAGACAGTTAATTGTGAAGAAATAATGCATACTGCAAAAGTCTAACGAGTACTTGACAACCTGCACTCAATTTTCCTGCATTTTTGACTGATGGTGATCATATTTTCTAGAATTGTTATTGCAATTTGAAAATAAAAATCAATTCTATTTGCTGAGATATTTGTATCATCAATAGCCATGAGTGAGGTGTCGGAAAACCGGATGGTGCCATTATTTAAGAAAGGTGGTAAGGAAAAGCCAAGGAAGAATAGATCAGTGAGCTTGACATTAGTGATGGGCAAGTTATTAGAGGGGATTCTGAGGGACAGGATTTACATGTATTTGGAAAGGCAAGGACTGATTAGGGATAGTAAACATGGCTTTTTGCATGGGAAATCGTGTCTCACTAACTTGATTGTTGCTTCTTCAAAAAATCTCAAAAAGAGGATTGTTGAAGGCGGAGCGGTGGACGTTGTCTAAATGGAGTTCAGTAAGGCATTTGACAAGGATCCGCACAGTAGACTGGCTAACAATGTTAGATTGCATTGAATATAGGGAGAACTAGCAACTTGAATACAAAATTGGCTCGAAGGTAGGAGCAGAGGGTGGTGGTGGAGGAGGGTTGCTTTTTTGGACCAGAGGCTTGTGACCAGCAGTGTGCTACAAGGATCAGTGCGGGTTCCACTGCATTTTGTCATTTATAGAAATAATTTGGATGTGAGTATATAGGTATTATTATTAAGTCTGCAGATGATACCAAAACTTGTGGTGTAGCAGACATCAAAGAAGGTTACCTCAGAGTAAATTTGGGACCTTGATCAGATAGGCCAAGAGGTGGCAGATAGAGTTTCAACAAGATAAATGTGAAGTGCTACATTTTGGTAGAACAGATCAGAGCAGGACTTGTACCGTTAAAGGTAAGGTCCTGGGAATTGTTGCTGAACAAAGAGTCCTCGGAGCACAGTTTCATTGTTCCTTGGAAGTGCAGTCACAGGTAGACAGGGTAGTGAAGGCGGCATTTGGTACGCTTGCCTTTATTGGACAGTTCATTGATGATGGGAGTTGGGAGGTCACATTGAGGCTGTGCAGGACATTAGTTAGCCCACTTTTGGAATACTGCATTCAATCCTGGTCTCCCTGCTCCAGTAAAGATGTTGTGAAACTTGAAAGGGTTCATAAAATATTTACAAGGATGTTGCCAGGGTTAGAGGGTTTGAACTATAGAGAAAGCCTGAATAGGCTGGGGTTAATTTTTCCTGGAGCAGAGGTTGAGGGGTGACCTTATAGAAGTTTATAAAATCATGAAGGGCATGGATAGGGTGAATAGTCAAGGTATTTTCCCCCGTGAGGGGAGTCAAAAACTAGAGGGCATAGGTTTAAGGTGAGAGGGGAGAGATATAAAAGGGAGCTAAGGAGCAACTTTTTCGTGCAGAGTAGTGAGTGTACGGAATGAGCTGCCAGAGGAAGTGGTGGAGGCTGGTACAATTACAACTTTTAAAAGGCATCTGGATAGGTACACGAATAGGAAGGGTTTAGAGGGAAATGGGCCAAATGCTGGCAAATGGGACTAGATTAATTTAGGATATATGGTCAAGGTGAACAAGTTGGAGTGTAGGGCCTATTTCCATGCTGTTCAATTCTATGATTCTAAATGGTTTCCCTTCAGAAATTCAGCAAGAAACTGTTTTCACATCTATGGACTTAAACCAATTTGACAACAAGCCATTTCTGAAGAAGGGTCTAGGCCCGAAACGTCAGCCTTTCTGCTCCTCTGATGCTGCTTGGCCTGCTGTGTTCATCCAGCTCTACACCTTATTATCTCTTGACGACAAGCTATCTGCCCATACCTTTGCTAGTTGTGACCATTTCCCTTCATTACCAGTACCAGATCAACAACGATCTCAGGTAAAATCTCTGAATCCCACCAAAAACAAACTGATACATGTGAATAAATAGTTCTCAGTGAACTACAATATGAAGTTAAGCCCATTAGCTTTGATCTTTGTATCTTTCAGGTCATAAATCTTGATGAAAAGTAGACAACTAAATGCACTTGAGGCAAGGGCATTCTTAACAATCAGATACTGAAAAAAAGTTGAAATAAATAGCCTGTCACAATAAAATGATCAATATACAACTTTAGCATAAGTACAACTTTGAATATTTTATGACCTCAGGATGTGCCAAAACAACTTACAGCCAAAGAGCAACTTTTTGAAGTTTTAGTCGCTGATGTGCCATAGGAAAACTAATTCACACATAATCAGATCTCTCCATTAATAAGATGACAAACAGATAATTGGTTTTAGAGATGTTGATAGAGGGCTAAATATCCGCCAGAACACTGGAGTGAACTCCACTTGATTTCTCTGAAGTATTTACAGGATTTTTCTAAAGTAACGACCCTCGCAACGCACAGAAACACACTACCCGGACAATTCCACAGGCATCTCCAACACTGACCATATTAACAGAGACTCATGCTAAATGCTCTGACATTGCCCAGAAATTTACAGAAGGTCCAGAACTTTTAATCAAGGCGCAGGATCAAGATGTATTTTGAAGGCTTTTCTCTTGTACAAAATGTTCTAAGTTTGTATTTTAAACAAAATACAATCAACACCCCACCGCCATAAGACGACTTGGTCAAGGGCTTGTCCATGATTATTGGTTGTGGGCTTTAAAATGGAGGCAGAGATTAAGGAAGGATTGGAGAGCAGTGACTCAGAAGACAAAAGCACGACGAATTAAGACGAAGGGTCAAATCACCACAGATGGGAAACAGCTTGCAACAGGAGAGTGAAAAGTAGTGGTGCTGCCTCAACATGAAACGGAGAACAAGGATTTTAAATTGGAGGCAGATGGGGCAGAACAAGTAAGATACTGAAAGTAAGAGGAAGTGCCAGAG
>NC_063337.1:34473316-34498316 GCF_021869965.1 Rhincodon typus | reverse complement strand
AGCAATTCCACGCTTCTGCAAGGCCAACCATTTGCCTTATATGCAAAAGTAGAGGCAGACATCAACAGACTGGAAAGTAAAAGAATCATCAAATCAATCCAGTTTGCAGAATGGGCAGATGATGATTGCTAGAGGTATGCTACAATTAATACCGGTAAAGGTTTATATAAATATACAAGACTGCTTGTTGGAGTATCATCAGCATGTGCCATTTTCCAGCAGACGATGGAGAACATTTTACAAGGTCCACCCCAGGTCGTCATTTATCTGGATGATGTGCTAATAACAGGAAAGACCAATAAAGAGCATTTAAAGAGCTTGGACATAGTGCTTAAACATTTCTCCAAGGTGGGTGTATGCCTTAGGAGAGAAAAATGTGTTCCGGGCGCCAAAGTGATAGTAAAATGTAGGGTATGCAGGGTAGATTGATCTTAGTAGGATAATAGGTCGTCACAACATCGTGGGCCAAAGGGCCTGTACTGTGCTGTACTGTTCTATGTTCTATGTTCAAAGTGACCTACTGGGGCTACAGAGTCAACAAGACTGGAATACACCCATTGGAAGATAAAATGAAGGTGATCAAAGGTGCTCTGGCTCCCACATCTGTACCAGAGCTTAGGTCTTTCCTTGGGTTGCTGAATTATTACAGAGAATTCATATGTAACCTGGCTTCCATCCTGGCACCCTTACATCTGCTATTGAAAAACAGTCTGCCTTGGAAATGGTCTCATGGCTAAGAAGTAGCCTTCAGGGAAGTGAAGACGCAGCTACCATTGTCTGTGTAGACACACTACAATCCCAAGTGAGATGTGGTACTGACATACGATGCCTCCCCATACGGTATCAGGGTAGTGTTGGTTCACCAGTAGCCCAGCGGACTACAGCACCTAATAGCATACACTTCCCAGATTTGGCTGATGCCAAATGAAAATACACCTTAGATAGAGAAGGAAGGTTTGGCGGTCATTTTTGGTGTGAGAAAATTCTACCGGTACCTTTACAGAGGTAAATTTGTAATAGTAATGAACTACAAACCCCTTATAGAACTATTTAAAAAGAGGACAGGGCTATGCCACCCATAGCTTCAGGTTGAATTCAGCAGTGGGCTCTTATTCTGAGTGCGTACCATTACAAGTTGGAACACCGTCCAAGTAGCAAATGCAGATGCCCTGAGCCAGCTCCCACTGGCAGATACACCACTGGTGGTGCTGCCACTTGACGAGTCTGTTCTGGCCACTCTTCTGGTCATGGCTGACAATATCCGACTGAGGTCAGAAAAAGATCCTGTCTTGGCAAGACTAAACCAGCTGGTGATGATGGGGGGAAAAAAGGGGCCATCACAACCAGGACTGAAACCTTTCTGGACCTGATGAGACCATATCATCATAAAGGATGGCATATTATTATGGGAGAGTGAGAGTGATTGTCCTAAGCAAAGGTTGCCTTTGGATACTGGCTGAACTCCACCAGGGTCATTAAGGAATTTCCAAAATGAAGCTGTTGGTGAGAAGTTATATCTGGTGGCCAGCATTGGATGCAGACATAGCTGCATCGGTGGGACAGTGCCCAGAGTGCCATCAAGAACAAAACTTACGACCAGCAGATTCCCCACATTTGTGGGACTGGCCAAGTAAACCCTGGACTCAGTTACAGTGTCAACTGTGCAGGTCCTTTCATGGTCTGTGTGGTCTTCGTCATTGTGAACACCCATTCAAAGTGGTTGGACTTGAGTGGAGTTTATTCATCAAACACGGGGATGACGATTGAAAAGCTGCGAGTATCTTTTGCAATATGCGGACTCCCAAAGGTGTTGGTCACAGACAACAGGCCATCATTTACCAGAAGGGAATTCAAGTATTTCCTAAAGTCAAAGGGCATTTGGCATATAAGGACAGCTCCATACCATCCATCGACCAATGGTTTGGCAGGAAGAGTAGTCCAAACTTTAAAAGCAAGCTTAAAGAAACAGTCTACAGCTTCACTTGATAACAAATGGTCCCGGTTCCTATTTTATTGTAGGACCACCCTTCACACAACTACAGGAATAGCTCCAGCAGAGTTTCTAATGGGGAGAAGACTCCACATCAGGTTAAACCTGATCTTCCCGACCTGGTAGAGGTGGTTGTGAAACGGCATCAGGAATGCTAATGCCATATACAAGACTGCTCTAAGCGAGAGAGGCAGTTATTTCAGGGGACGAAGTTTGGTGTTGAAACCACAGAAATGGCTCTGCATTTGTAAGAGGCATGGTCGACATGAGGATAAGTCCCTTGACGTACAAAGTTCAGGTAGGAGAAGTGGTCCTGAACAAGCACGTGGACCACATGAAAGCTGCAACCTCACGAACAGGGCAAGAGCAAAATATATCCGGCCCCTCAGAACATCCAGCAAGGCTGTCAGAACTCGTGGGTTCTCCGCCTCTACCTAGCGTTGAAGACACCACTAAGGATGAGATGGACACAGCGGATGCCGCAGACTCGACACCATTACCAACTGAAAAAGAAGATGAATTTCTTCTGAGATGCTCTCAGCGCAAGAGTCAGGGTATGGTCCAGTACATGGTGCCAGTATCTGAGGCAGATTTGGAGGAACCAGACCTATGGCAGAAACACCCCAGGAGAAGCTACAGAAAAACGAACAGGCCTACGTCCCCAGACCAAGAAGGGGAGGGATGTAGTGATTGGAACAAGGTCAGCCAGATGGACCTCTTAGAATATGAATTCCCTGATTGGGGCTATTAACTTGGTCCAATCAGGGAGTCCTGTCTGACAGATATAAACAGGAGTGTCAGGTGTTCTGTTCACTCCAGGAGCTGGCTCTGAGCCAGCTAGGTCAGTATCATGTACCATACATACATACATACATACATACATACATACATACATACATACATACAGACTTGGTGATGGGATACTGACCTTTGTACAGTTATTTCAGAGGGAGTTAGCAATGAAGACAGATTGGACAAACTTAGTTTGTTGTCACTTGAATGTTGAAGGAGAATGAGAGACAACCTTATAGAAGTTTACAAAATTATGAGAGGCACGGATAGTCAGAGTCTTTATCCCAGTGTAGAAATGTCAATTACTAGGGCACATAGGTTTTAAGTGAAAGGGGGAGTGTTTAAAGGAGATATGAGAAGCAAGTCTTTTTTACAAAGAGTGGTAAGTACCTGGAATGCACTGCCAGATGGTGGTGAAGGCAGATACAATAGCCATGTTTCAGAAGCATCTTGACAGATATCTGAATAGGCAGGGAATAAAGGGATATGTGCCACATTGAGGCAAAAGGTTTTAGCTTAGAAAGGCATCATGTGTTGACATAGACAAGGTGTCCTGAAGGCCCTGTTCCTGTGCTGTATTATTCTTGATTCTTTGTTCTGAGGAAGGGTCACCAGACCTGAAACATTAACTCTGATTTTTTTCTTCACAGATGCTGCCAGACCAGCTGAGCTTTTCCAGCAACTTCAGTTTTTGTTTTGTTCCTGATTTACAGCATCCATAGTTCTTTCAGTTTTTATTTAGTATTCAGCTCACTGCCACATCTCATCTAGGCATGCCCACCTTGAAGTTCTGCTCCTCTCTGATGGGATTTCCGTTCCAATCTTTCTTCTGGTTCACTGACATTAATTTCACTGTCAGTCCCAGTGTTTGACTAGGTATTTGCTAAAACTCATTTCTACAGCCATATCACATTCCTCAGTGACTGCCTCCAACTCAGACTCACACTACATGGATTCCAACTGAAGTTTCATCCCTCATGTTTTGAATCCTGTTAGGATCACAGATATCTCTGTGGTGTTCAACATTCCATGGACAGCTGCTCTCACCGCATCCTGAGATCCACACTCAGTGTCATGTGGTGTCACATGCACACTCTCGACCTGTCTCTCCAACAGCATTGCAACACACTGGCTCACGGTTGCACCGCTCCGCAGTTACACTTCATCCAGGCCCACAAGATGCAACAACTCAAAGATACCCATGGCCCTCTAGAACCTTCCCCTCCTCCCCTTCCCTCTGACTCCATCCCCTCTCCCAATCCCATCTCCTGTCGGGTGTTCACCATCACTCCTAACCTTCCGCTCTCCAATACTGAAAGTTCTGTACTTGGCAAAGGCCTCAGATTTATTCCTCTGCATCCCCACCTTAACAAATTTCAGGCACGACATGATGTTGAACACTTCTTCCTTCATCTTTGCCTCCATGCCTATTTCTTCGGACAAGAGTCTTCTCCCTGTCCCACAGACCCCTTCACCCAGGTCCAACACACTCCCTCCATCTGGACCCCTCCCTCTGGCCTTTTACCTGCACTCGATTTGTTCATTGAGAACTGTCGACATGACATTAGTCACCTCAATTTCTCACCAAATCCAACTTATCTCTGTCTGAACTAACTGCACTCGTGTGCTTAGATCTAACCTTGACTTTGTTAAGCCTGTCAATAAGAGTGGTGCTGTTGTAGTCTGGCATACTGACCTCTACATTGCAGAGGCTGAGCGCTGGCACTCAGATACCTCCTCCTATCTTCCCCTGGACCACAACCCCACCATAATGCATCAGGCCATTGTATCTATTACAGTAACTGATCTCATTTCATCTGGTGACCTCCAAGCTGATAGTCTCCCAGCCCCTCCTCAGCTCGCTTCTACCTCCTTCCAAAAATCCACAAACAGGACTGTCTGGGCAGACCCATTGATTCAGCCTGCTCCTGCCCCACAGAACTCATCTCTCCCTATCTTGACTCAGTCTTCTCTCCCCTGGTCAAATCCTTGCCCACGTGCATCCGTGATTCTTCTGATGTTTTACACTGGTTTCAAAACTTTCAGTTTGCAGGTTCCAGCACCTCCTCTTTACCATGGACATGCAATCCCTTTACACGTCCATTCCCCACCAGGAGGATCTTAGGGCTCTCTGCTTCTTCCTGGAACAAAGACCTGAACCATCTCCACCCACCACTACCCTCCTCCGCTTGGCCAAGCTCGTCCTCACCGTCAACAACTTCTCTTTTTTAACTCCTCTCATTTTCTTCAGGTCAGAGGGTGGCCATGGGTATCCACATGGGCCCCAGTTATGTCTGTCTCTTCGTGGGGTACGTGGAACATTCCTTGTTTCAGTCCTATTCCATCCCCCACCCACAACTCTTTCTCCGATATATCAATGATATCGTCGGTGCCGCAGCCCTCTCTCATCTGGAATTGGAAAAGTTCATTGATTTCGCTTCCAGTTTCCACCCTGCCTTCACTTTCATCTGGTCTATCTCTGACTCCTCCCTCCCCTCAACATCTCTGTTTCCATTTCTGGGGATAGACCGGCCATGAATATCCACTATAAACTCACTGATTCCCACAGCTACCGGGACTATACATCCTCACACCCTCTTTCCTGTAAAGACTCCATCCCATTCTCTCAGTTCCTGTGTCTCCGTCACATATGTTCAGATCAGACCAACTTCGACAAGGGAACCTCCGAAATGTCCACCTTCTTCCTCAACTGAGGATTCCCCAGCACCGTTATCGACAGGGCCCTCAACCGGGTCTGACCCACCTTCCGCACTTCCGCCCTCACGCCTTCTCTTCCCTCCTACAACAGCGATAGGGTTCCCCTTGTGCTTACCTAGCATCCCACAAGCATCCACATCCAGAAGATCATCATGCGTCTTTTCCGCCACCTCCAGTGAGATTCCACCACCAGACACATATTTCCTTCCCCTCCCCTCCCTTGGCTGCCTTCTGCAGGGAATTTTTCCCTCCAGGACACCCTGGTCCACACTTCCTTCAGCCCCAACACACCACCCCCCTCCCATAGCCCCATGACACCTTCCTCTGCAACTGGCGAAGGTGCCAACATCTGCCCATTTACCACCTCTATCCCCAACATCCAAGGGCCCAAACACACCACCTAGGTGAAGCAACACTTCACCTGCACTTCCCAGAATCTAGTCGACTGCATTTGCTGCTCACAATGTGGTCTCCTCTACACTGAGGAAACGAAGTATAGACTGGGTGACCGCTTTGCAGAACATCAACGTTGTGCTCACAAAAAAGACTCTGAGGTACCCGTTGCCTGCCACTTTAACACACCACCCTGTTCCCTGGCTAACAACTGTCTCTGGCTTGCTGCAGGGTTCCAGTGAAGCTCAATGCAAGCTGGAACACCTCATTTCTGCTTGGAGATCCTGCAACCCTCCAGACTCAATATCGAGTTCAATAATTTTAGGGCTTAAACTCTCCCATGTCCTCGACCCATCCCACACACCAGGCCTTGTTGTCATATAGCCTGCCATTACACACTACCTATTGTTAGTCACTAACAGTCCCCATTAACAGCTGTTCACCCTCCTAGCCAGATTGTTATTAACTTCTTTGTCTATCCACCTGCTCATCTCTCTTAGGGCTCTATTCTATCATTTATTCCCTTCCCCATCCCCCTCCCTATTTTCTGCATATAAACCGATGTTTTCCCAGCTACCATCAGTTCTGATGAAGGATTACCGGACCAAAAACGTTAACTCTGATTTTTTCTTCACAGATGCTGCCAGACCTGCTGAGCTCTTCCAGCAACTTCTGTTTTTGTTCTTTGTTCTAACCTGTCAATTGTTTCCAGAATTGTTTTTGTCTCATTTCCAGCATTCACAGTATTCTGCTTTTGTATAAATATTAAATATTAGCTTTATTACATGTGTACACAATACCTGTGCCCTAAATGCACACCATTCATATGAAAAGAACCCCTCACTTAGTGCAAATGATCCCAAATGGAGTATTACAAAGCCAAATTTAGATTTGCATTGATAAGATGTTTCAACATCCAGGGTACACCATTAATGTCCTACAGTGCCACGGGATATTAAGGACCATACACGCTACCAGGATAGGTAAGTGAGTTTTTAATTCATTCATGGGATGTGGGTGTCAATGGCTAGGCCAGCATTTATTGTCAAAGGACAGTTAAGAATCAACCTCAGAATCATACATGGGCCAGACCAGGTAGGAAGACAATTTCCTTCCCTAAAGGAATGAGTGAACCAAATGTGTTTTTTTGACAACTAACAATGGTTTCATGGTCATTACAGTCTAATTCCAGACTTCTTTTTATTTGAATTCAAATGCTACCATCTGCTACACCAACATTCAAACCTAGGTCCCCCAAATACTACAGAGATAGTAGGAACTGCTGATGCTGGAGAATCTGAGACAACAGATGAACACAGCAGGCCAAGCAGCATCAGACAGTGAGGATGCCATTAGACCATTGTTTCTGCATAGCTTTGTTATAAACATACAAGAGCTGCTAAAATGCAAAATGAAACCACAAAACGGTATTCCACAACAAAATATGCAATATTGTTAGTGCATGATCATCCTGCGAATGAATTCATCAGCAGAAGTCACCAAATCACCAAGTTTGTGACAAATTAGTTGTGTTCTAACACATAGAGAAACATTAAGTGTATGTTTTATCCAAATGTCGGACCTGTGCCAATGCTGCACCCTCACAATACGGTTTTAAGGTAGATGCCTAGATTGAGCTATAAGCATAGTTCAGAGGTCAAATCCACACCTCTGATTTCCAAGCAGAGGTGCTACCAATGAGCCAGTCTGGTGTTAATTAACATAATGTGTCCTACTCTGTTACCTTATATGACATGTTTCACTTGAGATAAATTTTACTTGGAATTCAATGCATAATTAAGTAAATTGGCAAGCAAAAAATATGATTGCACAGTTGTTTACAGTCACTCAGCAGGAAATTTGGAATGTGTGTTAAGTATTAAACAACAATAAAAATTAGTTAAGTGTTAGAAAAAGATAAAATGCCACAACTGAGAGGGGTAAACCGATGAGTTTTCGTTCTACAGCTGGAACAGGGAGGTTGACTTCTATTTGTTTCTATTAGTGCAACCTTTTAAGAAATTTATTTTAGTAATCTACATTTCAAATAGTTGGATGACAGGCTTCAATGGGGACTGCCAAAATGAACAATATCACCATTAGCAGCAGTTCAGAAAACACTTTTTTTGTTTTTGTTTGTAAACACACAAGCCATCTTAAAAATATGTACTGTACTTCAGTGAATTTACATGCAAGAAACAAGATATGACATTTGTGAAGAAAATGAAATGTAGTTGTGACTGATTCTCTTCCAAAATAAAAGTTGCCATTTGTTTTAAAACATTTTAAATACATTGAAAACAAAATTGCACTTAGAAATAACAAGTGCATAAAGAAATTGCCTTTTTTTAATTTATTCACTTGTGGGATGTGGGTGTTGCTGGCTGGCCAGCATTTATTGCCTGTCCCTCGTTGCCCTTGAGAAGATGGTCATGAGCTGTCTTCTTGAACTGCTGCAGTCCACCTGCTGTGGGTTGACCCACAATGAATTGGGGGGTAGGTGGGGGACGAATTCCAGGATTTTGACCCGTTGATAGTGAAGGAACAGCAGTATATTTCCAAGTCAGGATGGTGAGTAGCCTGGAGGGGAACTTGAAGGTGGTAGTGTTCCCATATATCTGCTGCCTTTGTCCTTCTAGATGAAAGTGGTTGTGGATTTGCAAGGTGCTGTCTGAGGATCTTTGATCAATTTCTGAGATAGTAGGAACTGCAGATGCTGGAGAATCTGAGATAACAAGGTGTAGAGCTGGATGAACACAGCAGGCCAAGCAGCATCAGAGGAGCAGGAAAGCTGATGTTTCAGGCCTAGACCCTTCTTCAGAAGATGGTCTGGCTTGAAATGTCAGCTTTCCTGCTCCTCTGATGCTGCTTGGCCTGCTGTGTTCATCCAGCTCTACACCTTGTTATCTTTGGTCAATTTCTTTAGTGCATCTCGTGGATAGTACGCACTGCCTCTATTGAGTGTCAGTGGTGGAGGGAGTGGATGCTTGTGGATGTAGTGCCAATCAAGCAGGCTGCTTTGTCCTGGATGGTGTAAAGGTTCTTGAATAGTGTGGGGACTGCAGTCATCCAGGCAAGTGGGGAGTATTCCATCACTCTGCTGACTCGTAGATGGTGGACAAGTTTTGGGGAAGTCAGAAGGTGTGTTACTTGCCACAGTATACCTAGCCTCTGGCTGTAAGAGCAGGTCAATGTGTTTATATGTCACGTCCAGTTGAGTTTCTGGTCAATGATAACCACGAGGATGTTGACAGTGGGGAATTCAGTGATGGTAACACCATTGAATGTCAAGGGACAGTAGTTAGATTGACTCTTATTGGTGATGGTCATAGCCTGGCATTTGTGTGGTGTGAATGTTACTTGTCACTTAGACCTAACCTGGATATTGTCCAGATCTTATTGCATTTGGACATGGACTGCTTCAGTACCTGAGGAGTCGCAAATGGACAGAACATCCCAACTTCTGACCTTATGATGGAGGGAAGGTTGATGAAGCAGCTAAAGATGGTTGGACCTAGGACAGTGCGCTGAAGAACTACTGCAGATATCCTGGAGCTGAGAGGACCTGCAACAACCACGACCATCTTCCACGTGTTAAGTATGACTCTAACCACCAGAGAGTTTGTCCCCGATACCCATTGATTTCAGTTTTGCTAGACCTCCTCGATGCCACACTCAGTTGAATGCAGCCTTGATGTCAAAGGCTGTAATTCTCACCTCACCTGTGGAATTCAGCTCTTTTGTCCACATTTGAACCAAGGCTATAATGAGGTCAGGAACTGATGGAACTCAAACTGGATGTCACTGAGCAGATTATTGCTGAACAGGTGCTGCTTGATAGCACAGTTGATGACACCTTCATCACTTTACAGATGATTGAGAGTAGACAGATGGGGCAGTAATTGGCCAGGTTGGATTTGTCATGCTTTTTATGTACAGGACATACTTGGGGCAATTTTCCACATTGTCAGGTAGATTTCAGTGTTGAATTGTACTGGAACAGCTTGGCTAGGGAAGTGGCAAGTTCTGCAGCACAAGTCTTCAGTACTATTGACGGAATGTTGTCAGGGCCGGTAGCCTTTGCAGTATCCAGTATCTCCAACCATTTCTCGATCACATGGAGTGAATCGAATTAGCTGAATACTGGTATCTGCAATGCTAGGGACCACTGGAGAAGGCCAAGATGGATCATCCACTCGGCACTTTTGGCTGAAGATTGCTGCTGAAGCTTCAGCCTTGTCTTTTGCTCTGATATGCTGGGCTCTTCCATCATCAGAATGGGGATATTTGTGGAAACTCCTTCAGTGAGTTATTTAATCATGCACCACCATTCGTGACTGGATGTAGCAGGACTGCAGAGCTTGGATCTGATCCATTGGTTGTAGGATTGCTTAGCTCTGTCTATCACTTGCTACTTATGCTGTTTGGCATGCAGGTAGTCCTGTTTGGCGGCTTCACAAAGCTGACACCTCATCTTCAGGTATGCCTGGTGCTGCTCCTGGCAAGCCCTACTGCACTCTCCATTGAACCAGGGTTGATCCCCTGGCTTAATGGTAATAGTTGAGTGAGTGATATGCCAGGCCATGAGGTTACAGATTGTGCTGGAGTACAGTTCTGCTGCTGTTGAAGATCCACAGCGCCTCATAATAGCCAGTCTTGAGTTGCTAGATCTGTTTGGAGCCTGTTCCGTTTATCACGGTGATAGTGACACACAACACAATGGAGGTTATTCTCAATGTGAAGCCAGATCTTTGTCTCCACAAAGACTGTGCGATGGTCACTCTTATTGATACTGTCATGGACAGACGCATCTGTAGATGACAGATTGGTAAGGATGAGGTCAAGTATATTTTACCCTTTTGTTAGTTCCTTCATCACCTGCTGCAGACCCAATCTTGCAGCTCTTTCCTTTAGGACATGACCGGCTCAATCAGTAGTACTGCTGTTGAGCCACTGTTGTTGGTGAACACTGAAATCCCCCACCCAGAGTACATTTTGTGCCCTTGCCATCTTCAGTGCTTCTTCTAAGTGTTCTTCAACATGGAAGAGTACCCATTCATCAGCTGATGAAGAACATATGTGGTAACCAGCAGGAGATTTCCTTGCCCATATTTAACCTGAAGCTATGAGCCTTCATTTGGTCCAGAGTCACTGTTCAGGACTCCCAGGGCAACTCCCTCCCAACCATATACTAATGTGCTGCCAACCGTGCTGGGTCTGTCCTGCTGGTGGGACAGGACATATCCATGGACGGTGATGATGGTGTCAAGGACATTGTCTGTAAGGAATGATTCTGTGAGTATGACTGTGTCAGGCTGTTGCTTTTCTAGTTTGTTAGACAGCTTTCCAAATTTTGGACCTTGCCCCATTTGTTAGTGAAGAGGACTTTACAGAGTCAACAGGGCTGTTCCTGTCATTGTCTTTTCAGGTGCCTAGGTCGATGCTAGGTGATCCATCCAGGTTCATTTCTTTGAGACTTTGTAGCAATTGGTACAACTGAATGGCTTGCTAGGCCATTTCAAAGGGCAGTTGAGAATCAACCACATTGCTGTGGGTCTGGAGTCACATGTAGGGCAGATCAGGTGAGGATGGCAGATTTCCTTCCCTAAAGGACATTAGTGAACCAGATGGGGTTATTTTTTTTCCTGACAATCGACAATCAGTAGACTGATTTTTATTGAATTCAAATTCCATCTGCCATGGTGGGATTCAAACCATGTCCCCAGAACATTACCCAAGTCTCTGGATTAATAGTCTAGCAATAATACCATGAGGCCATCTCCTTCCCTTTAAGTGCTTCATAGCCAAATAAAATACTTTGGAAATGTCCTCCTTGACCTGTTTGCAGTCTTTCATATGACTGACCACACCTCCTCCTCTGACACTTTTCCACTGTCATCCAGTTGGATGGGACTGCTTTCATCTGGTTCCATTCTTTTCTATCAAGCCAGAGAATCACTAGCCATGGCTTCTCTTCCTGCTACCGCAACATTACCTTTGGTATATTCTAAGGATCAAACCTTAGCCTCCTACTTTTTTTTAATCTGCCTACTGCCCCTTAGAAACATTTATCTTAAATCACAGCATTAGTTTTCACATCTATGCTGAGGACACCCATGTCTAACTCACTACTATCTCTCTCGACTCCTCTCCAACATTCAGTTCTGGATGAGTAGAAATTTCCACCAATTAAATATTGGGAAAACTGAAGCCACTGTTTTCAGTCCACACTTTAAACTCTGCTTCTAACTATAGATCTCATCCTGCTACCTGCCAACAATCTGAGATTAAGTCAGTTTTTTTAATCTTAACTTTGACTAAGTCATGTTCCCTTTCACTCCCATAGTTACTGACCAATATTAACTGGCAGTCAAGAAAGATATTTATCCTTGTTTTGAAATCTCTCTATAGCCTCCATATCTCTAATCTCTTCCAGCTCCAAACTGCTCCAAGATATGTGCTCCACTAATTCTAGGTTCTTGTGCAAGCCTGATTTTAAGCATTCCACCACTGGTGACCCACCTTCAATTACCTAAACTTCAGTCTCTAGAATTCTTTACCTACACTGCTCTGCCTCATTTTCTTCCTTTAGAAGATACCTCTTAAAAACTGTCTTTAAGCCATATGAGAGACCTCATTTCCTTGTGATTCAGTTACCTAATTTGTTTCACAATGCACATGTGAAGGGTGTTGGGATATCACATGGTAGCTTTAATGTAGTAATAATAAGTACAAGTTGCGGTGGTCATTATTATGGTGTTAAGAATATGGCAATAAATTTTCACACAAGGTTCCACAAACAGCCATGAGATAATGATCAGATAATCTTTCTTTTGTGATGTTGGTTGAATACTAGCAGAAGCACCATGCTGACACAGATAAAGCTAAGTGTTTCCACAACTGATCAAATCCAAACATTACAACCCTGCCATATCAACCCCAATAGTGGTGGATAATTAAACAGGCACCAGGAAGAGAAGACTCCACAAACATCCATCAATAATGGTAGAGCTGTTGGAAATTGGGGTCCCCTTAAAACTTGTATTCCCTCAGAATTATGGTAGCTCCTGTGTAGTATGAAACCTCATCTAACTGAAGAGGTAAAGTTTCCATATTCCCCAGAGAACCATAGGGCTGCTGTCTCATTAAAGAGAGATGACTGACAGTTGTTTAACTTGAGGGTCACTGCACCTCAGGCAAGAGGGGAAGTTGAGAAGGTGGGACCCTTCATGGTAACCTCAGACAGTTCAAAAATTGAACCTGTGCTATTAGGATCACTCAGCATTACAAACCATCCTCCAGCAACTGAGCCCCCTGACCCCCCATTTCACTGTGGTAACTAGCTTTCCAGGAGCATAGAGCGCCGTTCTATTATGACATAAATGTTTTCAAAAATAAGGGTTTGTTCTGAGAAGAAATGAAAACTAACCTTCAAATGGAGGTGGGCAAGGGGATAGTGGTTATCTTGCATCATGAATAGTTGCCCATGATCATTAGCCAAGAGGGTTTAGGCAAACAATTGATGCAACATAGATGGCCAGCTCCCAAAGTAAGCTTTATCATTCGGGATAAGTGAGTGGAGATGGGTCCAAGCAAGAGGATCCAGTGAAACCAGCTACCATCTTCTGGGAAATGACCCTACATCAGTTTGAAGGCAGAACAAAGACAAGGACACCACTTCAAAATCATGAAGCTGTTCTTCAGAACTGAAGAAAAGTCATAATGGAGTCAACATGTTAAGTCTGTTTGTTTCACCACAGATGTTGCCGGGCCTGCTGAGTTTCTCCAGCATCCTATGTTTGTTTCAGATTTCCAGCATCCACAGTCTTTTGCTCATACTGGAGAAAATAGGACTCATACCATTAGGACAGCATTCATCTAAATGGAATGAGAGTCATTACATACCTCAGAAAAGGGGGCTATGAGCTAACTAGTGGGGGAAAAGGATCAAATGTGGGAAAAAGTGGTAAATCAAAAACTGAAGATGAGGCAAGGGAGGAAATTATTTAATATGGGAAATAACAAAAAAACTGTGGCAGGAAGGGATCGAGAGTACAATTCAAAGAATAAGTCAACAGATGTGGCTAGAGGTGAGGAAAAATGAGATAAGATCAAAACCAAAGCCTCTGTATTGGGGTGTACATAACATTTGAACAAAACTGATGAACCGAGTGTAAATATAAATAAGTACGATTTGACAGCTATATCAGAAACATGGCTACTGAATAATTTGGGACCTCAAGGGTACATGACATTAGGACAGGAAGCCAGGAAAAGTTAGAGATATGGCTCTGATCACTAATGACGTAGCAACATAATGGAGAGGGATGACCTAAGTTCAGGAAACAAAGATGTGGGAGCAATTTTCACAAACAGGAAATGGCAGGTGAATTCTGCACCAGTCTTCACTGTAGAGGATAAGAGGTAACATCCCAGAAGCAGTGCTAAATCAAGAAATGGAAAGGAGGGAGGAATGTAAGAAAATCATAATCAGAAAGGAAGTGATACTGAGTAAAATGCTGAAGCTTCAGATAGACAAAAGCAGGAAACCATAGACCAGTTAACATCTGCCATTTGAAAATGGTTGTGCTGTTAAAAATAGCTATAGTAGGGCATTTGGATAGGTTCAAGGTAGTCAGACAAAATCAACATAGTTTTGTGATGGGGAAATAATGTTTCACCGGAGTTCTTTGAGGAAGTAATTTGCAATGGATAAACATGAACTTAAGGACTTACTGTACTTAGATTTTCATGATTGTAAATGACTGCATTTACAAGCAGAATTCCTTACAATGATTGTAATAACAGCCCAGATGCATGTGCTCGTCCAAAATGGGGCTTGAATCCCCCGCTATCAACATCCTGGGGCTTACCATTGATCTGAAATAGAACTGGACTAGCCATGTAAATACAGTGGCTACAAGAGCAGGTCAGAGGCTAGGAATCCTGCAGTGAGTAACTCAACAATGCACTCCCCAACCTGTCTGCCATCCTCAAATCACAAGTAGGAGTGCCTGAATGACTGCAGCTCCAACAACACGAAAGAAACTTGACACCATCCGGGTAAAAATAGTTTGCTTGATTGGCACCACATCCAAAATATCCACTCCCTCCCTCATGATGCTTAGTCGCAGAAGTTTGTACCATCAACAAGATGCACCACAAAATTCATGATAGGCCTTAAACAGCACCTTCCAAACCTACGACCACTGCCATCGAGAAGGACAAAGGTAGCAGAGACACCACTACTTGCAAGTTCCCTGCCAAGTTACTCACCGTCACCATTAGAAATATAGTGCTTTTTCTTCAAATTGGGCAAAATCTTGGAATTCTCCCCCTAAAGGCATTGTAGATACATGGACTACAGTGGTTCAAAAAGGCAGTTCACCACCATCTTCTCAAGAGCAATGAGGGATGGACAATAAATACTGGCCCAACCAGTGATGTTCATACCCCATGAGTGAAGAACAAAGTCTGTCTTGAACCAAACTAACAACGACAGTACAATGGGGAAAAAATGAGAACTCGTCCTGTTTCATAGGAATAATAAAGCATATTATTTGAATTGCAAGACACTATAGAACTCTGAAATGTAGAAAAATCCTGGTGTCCTAATGTATGAATCATGAAAGTTTATGAATAGAATGTTATGATTTATTGCCGGGGTGGGAAATTGAATACAAATGTAGGGAGGTTATGCAGGGCATTGATGAGACCTCGTCTGACGTAATGTGTACCATATTGGTCTACTTATTTAAGGAAGGATGTATATGCATTGGAAGCATTTCAGCTAAGATTACTATCTGGAATGAGTGGGTTGTTTGATGAAGAAAGGTTGGACAGGCTGGGCTGGAGTTTAGAAGACTTTAGTCTCTTAGTTTCATAAAGGTAACTTAATTGAATGTGAGGTCTTGAGGGGTCATAACTTGGTGGATGAAGAAAAAATGTTCCCTCATGTGGGAGAGTCTAGAACTGGGGATCACTTTAAAAATCAGGGGTCATCCATTTGAAACAAATAAGGTGACTTTTTTCTCACAGCTGGGCAGTGAGTCTTTGGAACACTCTCCCTCAAGAGTACTCAATAAGCAGTCTTTTAATTTTGTTTTGTTTAACTTATTTATCCAAACAACCTGTTCAGAGATGTTATTACACACTTTGGGAGCAGGTGGGGCTTGAACCATGCCTCCCAGTCCAGAGATAGAGACACTACCACTGTGCAACAAGAGGGCTCAAAATATTTTAAGAGATGGAGAGATTCTTATGAAGGGGGTGAAAGGTTAGCAGGGGAGTCAATCAGATCAGTCCCTCACTTATTGAATGGCAATGCAGACTCTAGCACCTGCTTATAGTTTGTATATCAAAAATTAAATCCTGGAATATGTGCTATGTATTTCCAAAATAAACTGTTTCTATTTCAGATTTTCAGTAATTACAATTTTTTTCCGTTTTAGATTTGACTGCATTTTGAAATATTTTAACTTTATTCCGCATTTACTGCTCCTTATTGCCATCTGCTGGTAAAGAAAAAATCCTAGCAACAGATCATACAATCATAGAATTCCTACAGTGCAGAAGCAGGCCATGAGGTCCATCTGCACCAGCGCTTTGAAAAGCATCCCATCCAGACCCGACCCCTACCCTATCCCCTTAAGCCTTGCATTTCCCATGGTTAATCCACCCAACCTACACATTCTTGGACACTATCGGCAATTTAGCATGGCGAATCCACCTAAACCAAGTAAGGTGGGAGAACTTTGTTTGCATCGGGGCTGCTTCTGTAAGTTATCCCAATTCCACAAGGAGGCAGCAAGGAAACCAATGAGGAAATTAAAAGCAAAACAAAAGGAACAGATAGTGATCTCTGGCATGATCCTCCCCCTGGGAATTGATGTAAATCTTTATAAACGGACAATTTTTCCCAAGTGGGTCAATTAATATATATAGTGTACAAAGGCATTGGTGTTTTCATTGCAGGTTGTACCACTGGATGCTACCTGCAAGGCCACTGTGACTTTCTCAAGGAATATTGGCACATGCAGGTGCATCCCCTGTGACACTCAGGGCCCTGATATCCCAGTGACTAGACAGCACCAAAAACCACGTGAAATCCCCATGCAGCTGACTTTGTAGGAATTGACAGGTCAATTGAATTTTCCAATGGGCAACAGTCCTGTGCCAGGAACCCTCCAAAAGTGTTTATTAAAATCAGAAAGTTTGGAAGGTTCCAACTCACTTCAGTTTAACAGGTACCCAGGAAAAGGTAAAGGATTAAAAATCTGCTCCAACTCCTGGCTAACTACTAAATACCTGAGTCACCACTAACCTCCTTCAACTACACTTAATATCCTTTAATTCCTGACCCAGCCACTGCCGCTATCACCATCTCTATAGCTGCCCGGCCCAGACCTGCTGGAACTGATACATAGACTTCCCCACCCCGCCGTCACATCACCACCATCAGAAATAGCTGATTTCTCATTTCCTGTACTACCCTAAGCAACTGTCACCCTCCTCTTTCACCCAATTGTCATTTGACCTACTTGCCCACCCACTTAGCACACAAAGCCCTCATTTACCATACATACTTACCTTTGCTCAGTTGTTGTCAAAGTGCATTTGGGACCTTTAACTCCTGAAATACAGCACAAAGTATTGTGAAAAAGAGGCATGTCTTGGACTACAACAGTGTTCTTTCACTAAGTGGATTTCTCTCTGGCTTCCACCAATAGATGCATTTGGGACAGACCAGACCCAGAATCTTGACTGGAAAAATCAACAACAGCAAGCTGCTCATCTGGCAAGCAATATCCATAGATTTTATTAAGAGCTGGAGACCGACTCAAGATAAGGATAACTATGAAAGAGGAGAACGGCACTAAACATTTCCCAGTCCAGAACAACTTTGTGACTCTTTCTAAAGCACTATTGCTTTAGTTTTGTCAGCTCTAATTTACCATATAATCTTTGAAAGTTCATATATATCACCCGAGTTACCCTTATTAATCTCTCCTCTCCTTCAAAGAAATCAATCAAGTTAGTCAAGTACCATTTTACTTTCACAAATCTATGCTGTCTTTTGAAGCCTACACTTTCCAAAAGGGCCAATTAATTTTATTGTAGGTTAATGTCTCCAAGTTTCCCCACATTCCATGTTAGACTGACCAGATGATAATTTTGGGGTTTCTCTCTTCTTTATTGAACAGGTTGTAACATTTGGAAACTCCAGTTCAGTGGCACCTCCCCATTTATCTTTGGAGGATTGGAAAATTGTAGTAGCACCAACCCATGCAATTTAAACCTTTACTTCCCTCAACAACCTTGGATGTATTTCATCGGGTCTAGGTGGCTTTTCTTGTCTTGAGCATCGCCAAACTTTCCAGTATCTTTTTTGTAAGTAATATCACCACATTTCAACTATTGTCTGCCAATTCTTGACTCTAAATCACCTAAGTCAGATGTCTTTTCAACCTACTGAAATTAACCTTTGCCAACTAAGTATTTTAAGTTTGATTGTTACTTATCATTTCCGATAACTGTTCTAAATCTTATTTCATGATCACCATTCTTCAAATACTTCTGCACTGAAGCATGTTCTTTTTGCCTTATTTAATTTCTCAGAACTACATCCAGTGCTGCTTCCTTCCTAATTGGCTGAAAACAGTGTTCAAAAGTTCTCTTGAACCCATTTCAGGAATTCTTCCTCCAAATTACCCGTTACACTGCTGCTGTACCAATCCATATTAATGTAACTAAGGTCCTCCATTATTATTAGTTTGTTGTTACATCATCTTCAACCACGAATTTGCTTCTCTAGTTCCTTCCCATTATTTTGTTGGGTATGATGCATAACAGTATGATAGCTCCATCATTGTTCTTGTATTTAATGCAAATGTGTTCTGTTACTGACCCCCTGAATAACATTACCACTTTTCAGAGCTAATAGTTTATTTGAGAACAACTTCAATCCTTCCATTTTTCTTCCTCCCTTTCCTGAACACCTTATAATGAGGAAGATTAAGTTCCCAAATTTCCTCCTCTTCATTGATCCATGTTTATTTAAATGCCTTTTGATCCAAATCTTCTGGTATCTGTATTGAATACCACTATATTAAAAATGGGAACTTAATTCAGGAAAATCAATGGCAGGGCCCCACAAAAGTGGGGACTGACATGCATGCTCTGAAATTGCCTAGGTGAAATGTAATTCTGAAGGATCTTCGGTCTTAAGATGTTAACTGTGTTTTACCTGATATCCCGAGTTTCTCCAGCACTTTGTTTTTATTTCAGATCTTCAGCAAGTACAATATTGCAATTTTATTTCAGTTTAAATTCTGATAGGTTATTTTCCACTGTCCTGGACCTTGTGCAAAAGTCCCTGATCCTGAGACCAAGATCACAGACTTTGTCCACATATCTGGTACTTAGTCCAGATATTAAGCGATGAAAATTTCCTGGTTAACTGAGTGCTCAGCCAGTCTAATTGGACAGTACCACCAATGACTGAACAACTCACCACCACCTCCCCCACCACTGACTTTACCATTCCCCTAACCCAACGAGCTCTTCACCACCAGTGTTACTCGCCCAACCCACCCTGACACTTTCCCCCAGTCGCAAACATACCAATTCACTCACTTTCAAAGGCTGGGATTCTATAAAATCTTACAAGAATACAGATTATAGAAACGTACAGCTTCTCTTTGTCCGTCTTCTCCGCTTGAGATCTTCCATGGGTGTGTGCTGGACCATCAAACTGCAGCCAGGTCTTGAATTTGCAGAAAGGTATGGACACCAGCAATGCGTACAGCATCATTTCTTTTTCCCCTAAAATTAACGCGAATTGGACGTTTTGACAGGTCTGCAAGATAGGTGGGATTGAACCTGGATCTTCACGCCTTTAGGTAAGGACATACTGTAGCCCAAGACCCTTTCTGTGTACGCGGCATTAATGCTTACCGGAATAAGGGCCATCGTAGCCCTAGACGCAGTTTAAACTTTTTACGTACCTGTAGTTCTCGACCCCCCCATCCCAATTCACTCTGAACCACATTTAAGTAATTGTGCTCTTTGAATAGTGAACTACCTTGGGACATTTCATTTAATGAACAACACTATATGAATGATGTTGTCAGAGAATTTGCTTTCCCAGTCCGATATCGACTAGTGTCGACTCCCTTCATAATTAGTTTGTTTTCAGAACTGTCGGTGATGGAGAAGAAAGTAGGGCAAGCACACACCCATCGTCTCCAGGCTTGAGAAATGACGAGCGTTGTTCTTTTCGCCCGATATGGGACCATCCTTCGGCAGCATCTCACCCGAACACGGGATGTGCCGAGGGGGTGTGGCGAAGCTCAGACGACCCCGCTGGGCTCGTTCCCGAGGCAGTGTCACGTGGTGCTGGTGCACGGTTGTCAGTGCGGGGAGCCGCAGGCGCGTGCTCGCTCGCTCGCTGTTCACTTTACGGCTAGAGCGGCAGCTGGAGACTCTGGATTGTGCCAGTGGCGAAAAAGCGTCGACTGTAAGGTATCGCTTTTCTCTCACTAATTTGGCGTTGTGTGAGCACGTGCGGTTTTGTTCATCTGAAAGTCGGGATTTATTTCAAACATCGGCGGTTTGTTTTTTCTAGAGTCCAATTAAATGGTTTGTTTTTTTTCGGGATCCGTTGCGGATCAGTCTAACGTGATGGCGTCGTCCCGCCTCCTTTGTATGTTGACTGGTTCAGTTGTGTCGCAGAAAATGGCATCAGAAGTGGTTTGAGTTCCGTATGGTCAGTTTGGATGTCAATCGATCCCTTGTCGCTTGCTATCATGTTCGGTTGCATTTTGATTTGTAGTGCTGAGGCCTAAACTGGGCTTAAACGGTTTTCTTCACTGTTTTAATACTTCTTGTTCTGGATCTTGTTTTAATTTTATCTTATTTGCTGCTCTTAATTGCTTGCTGGGCTAAGATTCGGTTCCGTCCTAGTGACGGAATGAGCTCCACAAAAATCAGGTGAGCCTTCCAAGACGTGTGTCAATTTATTAGTAGTGAAGAATCTAAAATTGTTTCTTCAGTTTTTAGTCATCTGGCTTTCTCTGTGCTAGTGTGGGCAACTCGTGTAGCCACGTTCATTTTCATCCCGCTATCGAGTAGCCTAGAATAATCTGAAATCTGCATAGAGATTTTTTCCCTATATAGGTTTTATCTTGCAATGTTATGTAAACAACGTTCAGAATAATCCAAAAAAAAATTCAAAGCTAAATAACTAGGTATATAAAATGTATGTGTTATATGTGTAATGTAGTATTTCAAGGCTCTGATTAAATTTTAGGTTGTCATACCTGTTATAAACAATTCTAGTTTGCTCGTAATGACCAATCCTCTCAGCTGTTGTACAGTATTTCTTAGTATTTTAGATTCTCACTTTGCTTGCCTTTATTAATTGCATCATTGCAAATGATGCAGTCCAAATTGCTTTGAGCTTTCAAGGATTAGGAATTGAACTTACTGTAAATTGGAAATCAGATCCTTTTAAATAGTAAATTCTTTCTTGGTTTCAAGTGCCATTTTATCAAAGCATTAAATACATATTGTGATGGTGACCCAGCAGCCATTTTGTTGGATGCAAATTTTTGGTTGACTTCTGTCTTTATTAGCTGGTTTGACTGTTCATCTCGAAGGCTTGCTCTGGGTCGCATTCTGAAAGCAATGTATGTGACCCTCCCCTGCTCAATATTATATTGACATTTCCAGATTAAGATGTTTAAATTTTCAAGGTACTTTAAAATTGCAGGAGTCATTTGTGTCCTGAATTGTGCTGCCATTTTCCTTTGCTGATCTAAATCCTGATATCTGCTGCCATTGAGTGTGATCAGGCTGATGCGTCAATACTTGTGCACCATGGCCCAGTTACTTTTAATCAGTCTAGTTTCTTTGTAATACTGTTGATGTTTGGCATCAATACCTGGAATTGTTTAAAGATCTGTTTTTAACTACAGTTGTCATACGAATAGTGTCACTTTTTATGAAAGCACAATTTTCTCAAATCTCAATTCATTAAACAATACCTTAATCTGTCATGTGTTAATGTGCTTTAGGTGCAGCATGAAGGGCTTAACAACAGGGTGATGCTGATGACTTGTACAGTATCATGGCAGCACATTCCATATTAAGGAGTAACCGTTGAAAAATGTAAATCCTAATCCACAGGCAACCAGTGACACTCTCGTCCCAGAAATGAATAAATGAAAGTAAAACAAAAACAGGATTATTGGAATAACGATTGATCTGTGGAACAAAAAGAAAAGACTATAGATCCTGTAAACGTTTAAGCTGGCCTGCCAACACCTGTGGAAAGGGGCATAGTAGGTGAAGCTAAATATAGTCTTCAAATTGTGGGATTAGATGCTAGACGATAACCAGACCAAGGAAAGCTCTTAAAATTTCATGTCAACTTTAAAGATATTCTGCCTTTTTAAAATCTCCATCATTAAGGTCTTAAATGTATTTTTCTCATGAAAACTGCTTATGCAATTGCACATTGCAATTAGACTCTCTAACCAGTGGTAGTGCATAGTCCTGCTATTGTTGATCAGGGACATGTGTAATTATGGCATTGTAAATTTATATGCTTGTCGTCATAATTGTGGGATTAAGATTTTATAATGGAAAAAATTGATAAGTACAAGGTTTATAATTCAGAAGTGGTCATGGGTGAAGAAGGCTTTAGGCATGCTTGATTTCTTTGGTCAGAATGTTGAGTATTGGAGTTGGGACATTGCAGCTGTACAAGATGTTAATGAGACCACATTTTGGGACTTTAATCAGATGGGCCAATGGGCCAAGGAGTGGCAGATGGAGTTTAATTTAGATAAATGTGAGGTACTGCATTTTGGAAAGGGAAATCAGGGCAGGACTTGCATGTTTAATGGTGAGGTCCTGGGGAGTATTGCTGAACAAAGAGACCTTGGAGTGCAGGTTCATAGTTCCTTGAAAGTGGAGTTGCAAGTAGATAGGATAGTGACGAAGGCGTTTGGTATGCGTGCCTTTATTGGACAGTGCCTTGAGTAAAGGAGTTGTAGGTCATTTTGCAGCTGTATAGGACATTGGTTAGGCCACTTTTGGAATACTGCATTGAGTTCTGGTCTCCCTACTATAGGAATGATGTTATGAAACTTGAAAGAGTGCAAAAATTATTTACAAGGATGTTACCAGGGTTGGAGGGTTTAACTAAAGGGAGAGACTGAATAGGCTAGGGCTATTTTCCCTGGAGCATCAGAGGCTGAGGGATGACTTTTGTAGAAGTTTATAAAATCATGAGGGGTATGGATAGGGTGAGTAATCAAGATCTGGGAGGGGAAAGATTTAAAAGGGACCTAAGGGGCAATTTTTTCACGCAAAGTGTGGTGCATGTGTGGAATGAGCTGAAAAAGGAAGTGGTGGAGGTTGGTACAATTACAACATTTTAAAAGGCATCTGGATGGGTATATAAATAGGAAGGATTAAGAGGGATATGGGCCAAATGCTGGCAAATCGGACTAGATTAATTTAGGATATCTGGTCAGCATAGACAAGTTGGATCGAAGAGTCTGCTTCCCTGCTGTGCATCTCTATGACTCTACTGTGTGCCGTTCTTGTTGCCCTAATATTGGAAGGATGTTATTAACTAGAAAGAGTGCAGAAAAGATTTACCAGGGTGCTATTTGGACTGGAAGGTTTGAGTTATGAGGTTGGACACTTTTTTTTTCCCCTGGAGTGTGGGAAACTTGGGAGTGAGGGATGAGCTTTTATAAAGGTTTTGTAAAATCATGAGGCGTATTTTTCTTCTTTTATTTATTGACAGGATGAGGGCGTCGCTGGCTAGGCAGCATTTATTGCCCATCCCTAATTGCCCAGAGGGCAGTTCAGAGTCAACCACATTGTTGTGGGTCTGGAGACACATGTAGGCCAGACCAAGTAAGGATGGCAGTTTCATTCCCTAAAGGACATTAGAACATATTAGGACATATGTAAGGTAGATAGCCAACAGCTTTTCCCCGTGGTAGGGGAGCCTAAAACTAGAGGGCATGGGTTAAAGGTGAGAGGGGAGAGATACAAAAGGGTCCAGAGGGGAAATCCTCTCACAGAGGGTGGTAAGTGTCTGAAACAGGCTCTTGGAGGTAGTGGTGGAAGCGAGGACAATTTTGTCATTCAAGAAACATTTAGATGGATACATGGATTGGATAGGTATGGAGAGATACAGACCAAAAGTAGGCAAGTGGGACTCGTTTACTTGTGAAAACTGGGTAGCACGGACAAGTTGGGCAGAAGGACCTGTTTCTGTGCTGTAGACCTGTATGACTAAGTAATTAAGCAGTGATCCTTATTGTTGACTTTTCATGTATTATTTCTTAACATTTTTACAAAAATCAATTCTGGAGCAGAATTTTGCTTTATTTTAGTGTGATGTTTCAATTGAACAACCAAGTCACTAGAGATGGCAGTGTGATGGAATGAAATAAAGATGTGAACTTTTTGCCAGATTGTGTTAAATATTAAGTTAAGTGTCATTTTTCATCCCCCCCCCACCCCCCAATTCTTCATAAGAGAGAAAATGCAATTTTTTAAGAGATCAAGATCTTGTATTTGAGAATCTTTGTACATTTCTTGGAAGGTACATTGCGTTGAGCTTTAGAATACCTTCACAACTCAACAGGTTTCTGAATGGTGTCATAAAAAATTTCCTCACTGTCCACTCCACTGTATGATAGCATTGTGTTGGCCCTGCAGCTTCTAAAATGATTGCTTGATTGCTTTCCAACTGCTTTTTCTCAGCAGAGGGCACACAGTGACAAAGCAATTATCCTGTCGTAATGAATGGGCATGTTATTTGCTGATACTGGCCAATTGCTTTCATTTTCAAAGGGCAGTTATTCACTATTGGGGAAATCATGATCTCACAACCAAGAAATTCAAATCCATGTTGTGATCAGTTGTTTTGAGGCGTTTTAGTATCTGAAAAATTGATGGAAAATTGCTGAAAAATGGGAGTAGATTAGTTTGCCCGTTGTTTTTGAATTTTTTTTTTCCTTTATTCATTCACGGGATGAGGGTGTCGCTGACTAGGCCAGCATTTATTGCCCATCCCTA
>NC_063337.1:34472540-34472816 GCF_021869965.1 Rhincodon typus | reverse complement strand
AAATTAGAGATGGGTTTATTCTCCTTGGAGCAGAGAAGATTAAGAGGTGACCTTATTGAAATGTTCAAAATATGAACAATTTTGACAGGGTAAAAGAAGGATATTACATTTCCCCTGGTTGGTATGTCAGTAACTAAGGGTCACAATTTCAAGATTGCCAGCGAGAGAGCGAGGAGTGAGATGAGGAAAAGCTTCTTTACTCAGAGACAGTAGGAACTGCAAATGCTGGAGAATCCGAGACAACAAGGTGCAGAGCTGGATGAACACAGCAGGCGA
>NC_063337.1:34452200-34462540 GCF_021869965.1 Rhincodon typus | reverse complement strand
CTAGCCTCATCCCGCCCCCTTCCGTCCTCCCTGGACTGACCTATCCCTCCCTAACTCCTCACCTACACTCACCTTTACTGGCTGCATCCCCGCCTCTTTGACCTGTCTGTCTCCTCTCCACCTATCTTCTCCCCGCCTCCCCCTCTCTCCCTATTTATTTCAAAACCTCCTTCCCCGACCCCATTTCTGAAGAAGGGTCTAGGCCCGAAACGTCAGCTTTCCTGCTCCTCTGACGCTGCCTGGCCTGCTGTGTTCATCCAGCTCTACACCTTGTTATCTCAGATTCTCCAGCATCTGAAGTTCTGACTATCTCATTTCACTAAGATATTCCAGGTCTGTTACTCACCAGGGTCGCCACGTCCAAGTACCAGAAGGTGTTGAGTGGGAGACAGAGCCCACCTCCCCTTGCTTTACCCAATGCAAAAATAACCTAATCCCTCATTGTATTGCTCTCAGAAACTGCCCCACATATGCTACAAAATCATCCTCATGGCTTCCTCTGCCAACTTGACTATTCCAATCTACAGGTAGATCAAGTCACCCACAATTAATGTCGTACCCTTCAAACATGCCCTCATTATACGTTGACTTATTCTCTATCCTACTGTACAGCTACTGTTAGGGTGAGTTCAGTTGGTTGGTTTGGGATGCCAACAGCACAAGTTCAAAGCCCTCACCAGTTAAGGTTACACCGATAGGCCCTCCTTCTATACCTCTCCCCTTGCCGGAGGCATGCTGACTCTCAAGTTAAACCACCACCAGTTGTCTCCCTCTAATGGGATAGCAGCCCAATGATCTGGTAAGACTATGGGGACTTTATCTTTTACCTTTCCAACATTTTCTTTTTAAAATGTTTGCACACTGTCTCTTCCTGTCCCACCGAGTATCATTATCCAAATTATGTAATGCTCTGTACATCTGCCATATCCTCCTGGTTTACAAGCCTACATTTCCCTTCTCCCAAACCCTCCATATTCTCCTAATTAGTTTAAAGCCCTTTCTACAGCTCTACTTAATTTAATTCATCAAGACGCTGTTCCAGGACAGTTCAAGTAAAGCTCATTCCATCAGAGCAGGTAGCCCCTTCTTGAGTACTAGTGCCCTCTTCTCACTCTTGTTCTTTGGGTCTTCTTTCTGCCCTCCTGTACAACTGAACCAAACATGGCAATAGGGAACCAGTATTCAGAACTAAAGATTAGTTGGACAGTGAGATGCACTACCTGCCTGTTTGATCTGGACCATTTGGTCATCAATTCCTTCTATTTCTCCATACTCTTAAGCTGTGGGATGAGCACATCTATAAATATACTATCTACGAAGCTCTCATCCCACGGATGTGTTGCAGTGAATACAGCTGCAGATCAAGCTTCAAAACCTAGAGATTGAGCTGCTGCAACAGACATTACTTTCTCTTAGCCAGAACACACAAAGCATCCTACAGCAACAGGGCTGCATATCCTGTCTAAAGTTGGAGCAACCCAGCCACTCTGCATCTCTCAGGAGAATAAGCTTTACTCCTACCAATAAGCCTGACTATTGATTAAAAAAAAAAGGACTCACCAGCTACCAAGTGCTTCTGGCAATTTCATTTAAATGTGTGGACGCTCACTACAAACTTTTTTTGAAACAAAAATTCCAATATTCAATCTACTGCTGCTTAGATTCAGTCCTTAACTTTGGAGGAAGGGAAACAAAATAAATACCTACCAATAGATTTGTAGCTTTCTTGCAACGTCACTTTTTCTTCCACACTCTTTTTCAAACTAAAGTATGCTCAGGTCCGCTGCTGAGACTGTTGTGCCTCAGGCAAATGATGTGCCTTGATCCCGGACCTCAATTTATGTTCCTCTTGGCGTTTATGATTCCATCCACATCTGCCACTGCTGTCTGCTCAGACAGACAAGCCTAACCCTGACCTGTAGGAAACTCTATACCTACAACAGAATCTATTCCCTTTTTATTTCAAACATATAGTTTATTCATAAAAATATCTTTCTATACATAGTTACTTAAGCAGTTCAGTTCTGTACAGTAGCATATGAAGAAACAAACAAACAAACATTGGAGTTTGACTCTATCCAACAAATCAAAGGCATTTCTCACTTGTATACGACAATATTTGAGGCACTGGATCGGGGGATGGGGTCCGATAACCGAGCAAACCCTCATTTAAGAAGCAAAAAAAAAAAAAAAATACGGATGCTGGAACACAAAGGTAGACAAACAGGAGGCTGAAAAAACACAGCCAGCCAAGCAGCATCTGGAGGAGAAGTCAACGTTTCGGGTAAGGGTAATACCCGAAATGTTGACTTCTGTTCCTCCAGATGCTGCCTGGTTTGCTGTGTTGGACCCTCAATTAAATTTGGCTCAAAAAACTTTGATAGTGATCTTTCCCCAACGCGCCTTGGTAGTAGCTGCCCCAAGCTTTAGTGTGACCCTTAGTACATAGTCCTGGGTCTTGGTATGTGCCAGTCTGCACTCAGTTGGTGTTGAATCATGAAACCTGAAGCAAAGCAACCAAATTGTTCAGAGCTTCACCAATAATCAATCAGCTTCCAGCCCCATATCGATCTTTCACGAAGACTGACCCTACCAACCCCACAATAAATTACCATACTTGACCTCAGTCCTTCTGTAGATGAAACTTTTATACAAGACTTTTCTTAAACCAAGAGACTGAACTATTTTAAGGCTCTCCATGTCTGCCTCTCATTATCCATAAATGAGTTTATTCATAAACACTGCTCTTCATATGATAACTCACACCAAGTTCTGTTGATACACAAACCTGATCTGCTGATCACTCCAAGTGTATCAATTCTTCCAATTCAAAATTCTCATCCACGTCGAGATCCCTTCCCTAACTCTGCAATTCCACTAGCCTGACAACCAGGGATTCATCTACTCTACCCTCTCCAATGCCTCCTGAGCATCCTGACTTTTAAGCAATAAAGCACTGCCAGGGTTGTGTTCAGAATAAGTGAGGTGAAATGACTCCCCTAATCTGCCACTGTTCATATGACCATGAAAGGTTTTTTTTAAAAACAAGTCGCAGAAACATCTTGCTTTGCTAATTCCTTCACGTCTGACTATTTCCATGCTCAAGTTATAAAGAATGTGGGTTTTTACCAAGTTTTTAAAAAAAGTAAGTTTATTGAAAATTTAATACTCTAGAGCTTAAAAAATAGCCAGACCATTCATAAGGTCACGTATACACACAAGTGCACAATTGCAGAGTAAGAGGAACAGTTTTCCACATCTCAAAAAACAGCACAGTTCACAGCTGTTTTTGTCTCATGGTGGTCACTTGAGACAATGGGCACAATACTGACAAAGATAAAAAAGGGAAGACAGGCCAAAAAAAAAGTGCGAAAGGGAAAACAAAAAAAAGGCTGTAAACACAGTTATGCGAAGAGAGACAGCATTGCTTCAAATGCCTGTTTCAGTATAACATCATCTTTTTATTCCGTTCTCCCCTGCTTAACAGGGGTTCTCTTGAAATAATCTGTTACTTGTATATTCCAGAAAGGAGTGATCAGTTCACATGGGCTCCAGTTATTGTTTCCGAAGTGGCAAGTTGATTTCAACATCTGATCTCAAAACCATTTGGAAGTCTCAGTGTAGTGTGGCAACTCTGGAGTTGGGGTCTTCCATGTTCCCTGAGGAACTGATGGCCTGTCTTCATTCCAAATTTGTGCAACTATGAAATTGTTTTGTAGTGTCTTGGCCTGTTACTTTTTAAAAAAAATTGTCTATCAAGTTCCCATTCAAAATCCAGGGAGTGAAATATTTAAAAATCATATCTTCAAAATACACATCATAATGATACCTTTGCACCACATGGAATGAAGTGAAATTTATTCTCATTTTATATCGAAACTGGTAAAGAATGCAACTTAAAAGAACATGCATATACATTCACCCACATTTGTTTGCATCTTTTCCTTGAGCATGTCAGATGCACTCTGTTTAAGTTCTGATTAGTTATTCCAATGAGTTTTTTTTTTAATTTTAATTTCCCTGCAGTGTAAGGAATCTTTTAAGTGTTATGATTGGAGGAACAATCTCCAAAAGAAACAGTCATGCATTTTGGATTTTTAAAATCTCTACAAAGGTCAAGAGGAATTTAATGTTGTTGGCTGTGCTATCACTGTATTCATTTCAGATACAAATTTCAAATTTTTAATGCCAATGACAATCCTAAAATACTTTGTCCACAGTGGTTATCATTTCTGGAGTTTGTTCACATTTTTGGGAGAAATACCCAGTCAATCTCTTTGCACCTCACTCATTAGTTTCGAATAGCAGAGCCCCTACCCAAGCTCATGAACGTTGATGGCTCCTATAAATGCTTTGTTCATGTCTGTTTAGTCAACAAACCAGTGTTTGTTACAGCTAATGACTTTTAGTTTCTCAAATACTGTTTGAGATCTCTCTATCCACACTTTTTTATTTCTATAGCAGTTAATTATGAACCACACTGTGAACACAATAGACTAGATTGAATAAAGTGCAACTAAGTTGCTGCTTCACCTGAAAGGCACATCTGAGGCCTTCAATAGTGAAGAGGGAGGAAGTAAAATGGGCCAGTGTTGCACCTGTGATTGCATGTTCATTGTTCAGAGTGGTCGCCTTGCCAGTGGGGCAAAGAAATGTTGAGCGGGTAACCACTTTGCAGAACACCTAGGCTCTGTCCATAAAAATGATCTTGAGCTTCCAGTTGCCTGGTGCTTCAACACACCATGTTCCCATGCCAACATTTTTGTCATAGGTCTGCTGCAGTGTTCCAGCAAGCTCAAAGAACAGGATATCATTTTCCATTTGGCAACCCCGCAGCTTCTCGAGCATCTGCAGTTCTTTGTTTTATTTAAATTATCCCCATGGTGCCTTTCATCAGGGCCTAAGTCACAATGAACTCTCTCCTATTCTTCTACACTCCATCAGATATAGGACCAATTTGTCCAACCTTTTCACAGAAGATAACTAATCAAATCTAGGTATTAGTCAAATCAACTTTCTTTGAACGGCTTCCAACACATTTATATCCTATCCTGTCCTTTCTTAAATAAAAAGAGGACAAAACTGCACACAGTGCTCCAGATGTGGTCTCACCAGTGTCCTGTGGCAAAACATCCGTATTTTTATGTTGCATTCCTCTTGTAATAAATGACAACATTCCATCTGCCTTCCAAATAACTTGCTGTTCCTCCATACAAAAGTTTCATGATTCATGTACCATCATACCCAAATTCTGCAATTTCTCTCCACATATATAAATCAGCAGGGAGAAGAGAAAAGTAACCTAAATGAATAAGTTCATATTCTCCCACATTATAGAAAAGTTGTGAAAATTTGGCAAATGTAAAATCGCCATAGTCCCAATGGACTACAGGGCTGCTCTCTCAATAGAGAGGGGCAATTGGTGTTGGTTTCACTGGAGGGTAATCAACCCTCAAGCGAAAGGAGAGATCAAGAAGGAGAAACCTGCAGGGTAAACTCAGTGTGGGAACTGAACAGACAGTGTGTTAGAATCACTCTGCATCACAAACCAGCCATTCAGCCAACTGTGCTAAGTCTACCAACTGTTGCTTCTTGTTTTTCTTTATCCATGGTAATATGTTAGCACCCATGAGTTCTTATTTGGCATTTTGGCTACTACCTTTGATATGGCACCTTTTCAAATGCCTTCTGGAAATCTATAACAGGTCATGCAGAGTTCACTTTCCAAAACTCTGAAGAGGTGTCACAGAACTCAAAGTTAACGATGTTTTCTATCCACAGATGCTGCCAGATTAGCAGAGTTACGCGACAATTCCTGTTGTGTTTGTTTGTTTCATAGCTCCACATTATAATATTGGATTGGCTTACCTGAGCGAAAATCTAGGAAGGGCAACTCATTACCTCTAGAAGATTCTCCAGAATCTTGGAAACGCTTTGGGTAACCCATTTACAGTTAATTCAGCCTCCTCTGCTGGAGTTTGTTTGACCATAGAGGGATCTCTATGTATTCAGGAAACATGCCAGGCACATTCTCGAGCAGCTGCTCTGTCTCCTTGATCTTATTCAGCTTCTCTCACACAACAGGTTACGGGACTATGATCCCACGTGGTCATTGCTAAGGAGCAAGTCGACTCTCTACACAGGTATACACTTATAGTTATCTTTCCTGAAAAATGGTTGATTTCCAGGAGCACTGAGTTATACAGATATAGAGTCACAGAGTCATATGGCATGGAAACAGACGCTTCAGTCCAACTAATCCAAGCCAGCCATGTTTCCAAACCTAAACTAGTCCTACTTGCCTGCATTTGGTCCATATCACTCCAAACCTTTCCTATTCATGTACTTATCCAGATGTCTTTCAAACATTGTAACTGTACGTGCATCCACCACTTCCTCTGGCAGGTCATTCCACACACAAATCAATGTGTAAAAAAGTTGCCCCTCAGATCCTTTTAAATCTTTCTTCTCTCATCTTAAAAATATGCACCCCTGGTTTCGAACTCCCCCATCCTAGGGAAAAGACAGTCGCTATTCACCTTATCTATGCCCCTCATGATTTTATAAACTCCTATATAGGGGTCACCCCTCAACTTCCTATGCTCCAATCCCAGCCTATTTTTATAACTTAAACCCAGTTACTGAATCATAGAGGTCCACGGCACAAAAAAAAAATTGCCCTTCAGTCAATAACATCTGTGCTGGTCAAAAACAGGCACCTAATAAATGAATCCCATTTTCCAGCACTTGGCCCATAGCCTTGTAAGCCTTAGCATCACAAGTGCACATCTAAATATTTCTTAAGTGTTATGAGGGTAATGCCTCTACCAGCCCAGTGAGTTCCAGATTCTCAACATCCTCTGGGTGAAATAATATTTCCTCACATCCGGTCTAAACCCCCTGCCCCTTACCTTAAAGGTATGCTCCCTGGTCACTGATCTCTCTAAGGGTAAAAGGTTCATTCCTATCTACCCTAAGTACGCCCCTTATAATTTTATACATCTCAGTTATGCATCCCATCAGTCTCCTCTGCTCGAAGAAAAACAACCCCAGTCTAACTCAGAACAAAAACAAAGTTGCTGAAAAAGCTCAGTGGGTCTGGCAGCATCTGTGAAGAAAAAAAAGTTAACATTTCGGGTCCAGTGACCCTTCCTCAGAACCCTTCCTCATGAACTTGCTGAACTCTAGCCGAGTCTAACCAATGTCTACACAAGTAGGGCATGTACTCTCCCACAATATCCTTTATCAATTTAGCATTTCCTGCATTCTGGCAGTCAGGTAATGCTTTTACCCAACAGTAGATTGGCTGGCCTCAGTATCACTGTATACGACTATAAGCTTATTCATCTTGCTGTGGGGAAAATGGGTTAATTTTTTTTGACTCAAGAGTCACGTAACTCTAAATTCAGCCACAAACAGCAGTGTATTTATAGGACCCTGTCGCCATATTCAGAGTCATAATCTTGTCTGCTACATACACTGTCTCCTTTTTGCTGCATGGGGCTCACGTGCCTCAATAAATGTCACGTCTTTTCTTGTAGTCTCCAGCTATCAGCAGTAAAGTGTCCTATGTGGTGGTAATGAAAAACACACAGGATTCCTGACACCACTGCTCTTCTTAGAAGCATCTTTTTTGGCCCGAGAAAGGCCACATATTTCTCGCTTCTCTTTCTCTCCTAGGGGTTCTCAGTTCCCTTCTCACCTTTACACCTTCTATCCCTTTTTTTCAGGATGCTCGAGCTGACCAGGGAAGGGTTTCCTTTGGGATGAAAGTTTGTGGATAAGCTCATCATTGGCTTGGGCCACTGCCTGTCTGGCCCTGAACCTCGACCTGAATTTTGATAGAGTTCAAAATTTCACACGCACTCAAAGAAATTATTTCTTAATGGCAGGAAAGTGGAATTGAGTATTATCAGATCAGCAATGATCTTGTTGAAAGGCGGAGCAGACTCAATGGGCCAAGCAACCTACTTTTGTTCCTACATCATTTGTTTGGCTGCAAATTTCAGAATTACAGTTTTCCTAACATTTAGAGAAACTCAAACTTTAACTGGCACCAACATTCGAATTCCTTGAGGGATGGAGCCCTTAAACCATCCCAAGTTAGCTCACTCTAGATTCCTAGAGCAATATGTTGAGGAATCTATTTGGGAAGAGGGTAATTTAGATCTAGTATTATATAATGATAAAACAGCTCATTAATCATCATGCAGCAAAATGAGGAAAAGTGACCACAGCATGATAAATCTTCTAATGAGTTGAAAAAGATGTAGTTCAATCTCAAACTAGGGTTATAACTCTAAACAAGGGCAATTACGAGGAGGAAGCTAGTTGTAGAGGATTGGAAAAACACACTTAAAAGATTCAACAGTAAATAGGCAATGGCTAGTATTTAAAAGAATTCATATTGTTTTTTTGAAATACATACATTCTGTTAGGCCAAAAATGCCCAACAGGAAAAGTAAGGCTGCCATGACTGAAAAAGGGAGTTAGTGGTAGTATTACTGCCAAAGAGGAGGCACATGGTGTCCAAAAAAATCTTGGAAACTTGAGGATCGAGATAACATTAGCATTCAAAGGAGAACAATTAAATGATTAAAGAAAAAGAGCATAGACTATTAATGTAGAATAACAAGTAACATAAAAACAGATTGTAGAGACTTCTGGTGTGCAGAGGAAAAGATTAGCAAAGACAAATGTGTATATGTTACCAGCAGAAATACAAGCATTTATAATGGGATATACAGAACTGACAGAGAAACTAAATAAGAACTTTACATCTGTATCCATGGAGGATAAGAAGGAACCCTGAAATAATTGAGATCCAATAGTCCAGTGAGGATAAGGAACTAGAAGAAATTAATGGGATCTAAAGTTGGCAAATGCACAGCACCCGAAAGAGTGTTAAAAGAGATAGTGGATACATTGGAGATCTTCATGAGAGGACATCGTAGCATTACAGTATTGGCAAACCCCAAGAAAACTGGAAACCATTTCCAAAAATGCTTCTCTGGAACAATTTATTTTTCCCATTCCAATTATTGCGTGTGTAGATCTAAACAGAAATTTAAGAGCCCATCTGGTAACGTTCATTTGAGGAGTTCTGAAATTTCACACCTTTTCTCTCAATCCTTATTTGACATAGCTTTGTGATTTTTTTATTTAGTGTTTAGAGAAGATGCATTTTGCCAACAATAAGTGTCCCACCATGTCAGTGTTGCAGTTGTAAAGAATTAGACAGATTTTCTTAAGTTAAACAAAGAGGCAAGTTTATTCGAAACCACACACAAACTGAAAAAAAATACTATTCTTAGGATCACACACATTCATCCTGGCCCACTCCACACAAATAGAGGGCAGAGTAAGTGGATTTTGCAGTCCATGAAGGAAAAGTGGTGTGAAAAATCAAATGGGGTCTTCCATGCTCCACAAAAAATTGATCATGTTGTAACAGTTTACCTGTCTGCTACTTTTCTTTTAAAAGTCACAATTGTCTGTGGTAGTTTAAACTCCAGCCAGTAAAAGCATTCAAAAATCACATCTTCATATCGATTAGACTAGAAGCACAGCAATTGTAACTACGTCGGAAGCCTACGGTAGCCATTTCTGTCTCAGGCCTTGCAATACTAAATTTGCAGCTCCAGAATCACCTCATGTCGCATCTCCTGTGTCTGTGCAATGGTCTATCTTCACACAATGAGATCCCAAATTTGCTTTTGAAATTCTTGTGCTGATATTAGTTTGTATTTTCAGCAAAGTGCAGTGCAAATCTAAAGATTAAAGAAAAATTCTAATGCATGTCACTCACTGCAAGATACACCATTCCAACAGTTTTCAGGCCAGCAGTGCTGCACTCAATTGACACTACTACACAAAATCAAATCCTCTTAATTTTCTCTTCCTTTTGGTCATTAAGAGTTCAGAAATTAAAAGACTGCCCTTTTATTAGCTATAGATCACTCAATAACAACTGAGGATTCAAAGATTTCCAAGCTTTTGTTGGCGGCTTTTAACAAATATTATGGTATAACCTAGGTTTATAGTGCGAGTTACATGTAGTAGATTGACATAAACAACCACTTTGTGCAACTTCAATCCATTAAAACAAAATGTCAAATTCCAAGAATGAATAAAGAAAATATTACCAGCACATGAAGAATGTTGAGCTTTTCGACCCGTTTCACAGTAAAACATACCTTTTGCAAGCCCAATAAACTCTTTTTGAGCTTGCAATAGCATTCTCTGACACAGACAAGAGCATTTATAAATAAAACACCATCAGGAACAAGTGACAAATGAAACTGGAGCAAATGTCTCAGTTAATCATTTGTGGAGAGGGA
>NC_063337.1:34426700-34451700 GCF_021869965.1 Rhincodon typus | reverse complement strand
TTCCAGGTATCTAAATATGTCTTTCCTGGTATCATTCTAGTAAATCACCTTTGAATTCTCTCTAAGGCTTTGACATCCATCCTTAAATAGGGTGCTCAAAACTGAATACACTACTCCAAATGTGGTCAGACCAATGATTTGTAACGGTGTAGCATCACTTCCTTGCATTTATACTCAATGCATCTATTTATTAGAATTAAAATTAGATTTTATTGTCGCATGTACTCATGTACTTCTGTACTTGGTTAGAGTGACAAGTATACAATGTTGCTGTTCCTGGTGCCATCTTAAGTACAAAGGTAACGAGGTAAAAAAATCTTAGGTATAAAGTAGAAAAATAAAGAAACAAAGGTAAAAGTTAAACCGTACAGTCCTTCTTAGCACTAAGTAGAAAAATAAAGCAATAAAGTTTCATAAATTTATAAACTGAATGATCTTCTGAACCATCTTAATTGTATCAACTTGCTTGGCCACCTTCAGAAAATCATGTATGTGAGCCCTGAGGTCCCTCTGCTCCTGTACTGCCCTCAAAGTTGTACCATTTGAGTCTGCATTGTCTCTCGTGTTTCTTCTACCAAAATGCATTACCTCACATTTCTCTGCATTTGAAATCCATCTTCCAGGCGTCTGCCCGTTTATCCAGCTTGTCATTGTCTCTCTGAAGGCCACTCAGCATCATCCTTACAATTCATTATTCTGTCTAATTTAGTATCATCTGCAAATTTAGAGATTTTGCCCTTAACACCCATCTCCAAATTGTTTATGTAAGTGAGAAAAAGCAAGGGTCCCAACACCGATCTCTGGGGAACACCACTTTCGACTCTCACCAACATTAGAAATATCCGTCTATACCTTCTCTCTGTTTCTTATCTTTTAGCTAACTTCTAATCAATGTTGCCAAGGACCCATCGATCCCAGACATTTCTAATTTGCTAACCAGCCTGCTATGTGACACTGTATCAGATACTTCCTGAAAGCCCAAATATACAACATCCACAGAACCACCCTCATCCACTGCCTGTGTCACCTCATCAAATAACTCAATTAAATTTGTCAGACATGACCTGCTGTTGACAAAGCTATGTTGACTCGAAATATATATTTACCTTATCCAGTGTTATGACCTCCATCAGTTCTCCCACTATTGATGTCATGCTGACAGGTCTGTAGTTTCCTGAGTTATCCTTTGTCCTTTTTGTAAAGAATGGTGTCACATTTGCAATTCTTCAGCCTTGTGGGGCTAATCCTGTCATATATATTTTGAAAATTATATATTGGCTTTATTATCAAACGTTTGAATAATTGCTCTGGATTCTGCTCATTGGTTTTCTATAGGAACTATTTTAAGCTTTCAGCAAATATTTTATAATATGCATGGCCATAGTTTCTAGCTGGCTAACACTAGCGCTTTTGCTGCAATCATAGAACCATGAGTTTGACCTTATTCCTCCTCTTTGTTACTTGGTTCAAATTTTTTTTTTTTTAACGTACTGTAATTGTAGCCGACTAATTATACAGATTACAAAAAGAATTTGGGAGAGGATTATTCATCCTTGTTTTACACATTGCTTTAGTTGGGCACAGATAATATTCTCTTTATTAATTTTTAATTTTTTTGTAATTTTGTGGAAACTAAGAAATGCAGTAAATAGGGTGGGGAAGGAATGAAGAAGTAGAATGGTGTTGAAGTTATTTTGCTAAAATGTTGTAAATGTACACTGAGATAACTCACTTGCACATTTGAACAGTTGTAATTGTAACATGAAAAATATTCAAGCTTTACTTAGTGTAAGTTTAACCTTCCTGCTTTATTCGCATCAAATTTCAATTTAATTATTAATGTTCAATTTGATACAACTACTGTTGAGTACTTTGTGGTACGGTTCAGGATAGAATTAGTGGAATACTGCATGGAGATTGTCAACTGAGAATTCCATTTACTACATTAGTAGTAAACAGTGCATGGATCCAAATATCTATGCCTCTTCTGTGTAATCAAATCTTGCCATTCCTGTTCATATTATGCCATTTTTAGCACAAATGGAGGAGGAAATTGTGGGACCAAGATCTGCTTTTTTTGTATCAGCACTAAACAGATTTGACTGGTTAATAGCAGTATGGTTATTCTGTAAGGTTTTTGGGTGTGTTGTGCGCTTGTAAGTAAAGGAAATATACTCTGGAATTAAAATTTAAGAAAACACTGTTCCCTGCAACAATTTAAGGAAGCAGTACGGAAATTAGCACCTAACTTCCATGTTTTGGACTGTGGGAGGAAACTGGAGCACCAAGTGGAAACTCATACAGTTACGAGCAGAGCATGCAAAATCTGCTTTTACATTCATCCTGCCAAAATGAACTTCATATTTTCCCACATTAAACTCATCATTTACTAGATTTTTGCCCTTTTTGTAATACCTGATGTTCATTTGTAAACTCCTTTTGTCTACAACTATTTTTGTTGTCTGTGAATTTAGTGACCAAGCCTTTGTTCCCCTAATCTAAGTCATTGAAGTAAATTGTAAAATGTTGAGGTCTCAGCACAGACCCCCATGGGATTCCACCTGTCACATTCTGCCAATTAGAGACCTATTTATGCATGCTTTGTTTTTTGATAGCCAGTCAGTCTTTTATCTCTGCTAATATGTTACTCCTCGACATCGTGAACTTTATTTTCTGTAATAAACTTTTATGTGGCATCTTATCAAATGCCTTCATGAAATCCAGTATAATAGGCATACAGGCTCCCCTTTATACACTGTACATGTTACTCCTTTAAAGAAGTCCTCATAAACTAGTTCAACATGATTTCCTTTTCACAAAACCTTGCTAACCCTTCACAATCTTCTGACAAAATTTTTCCAGAATTTAGAGAATTTTGTAAAATTAACACCAATGCCACATTATCCACCTCTTCTAAGAACCTAGCACGAAGCCCATCTGGATCTGGGGACTTGTCATCCTTAACGGCATCAGAGTTTGGTTGATATTGCTTCTCTTCTGCACTAAAATAAAGTAACGACAAAATTAAACATCCATGGACAAAGCTTCCATATCCACAATTTTTTTACCAATTTTTAACCTTTTTAAACAAGCTCTGTACTCGTGAATTTCATCATTCATGGGAGTTCTCGGAAATGAAACCCTCACAGGTATGGAGGAATAACTGTAGTTTCTCTGTCCCTTCACTTCCTGATTTTCAGATGTAAGTGGAATTTTTTTTTGTATGCCTCATTGTGATGACTGAAGAACAGCATAGTGGCAGTGTGGTTAGCACTGCTGCCTCACAGTGCCAGGGGCACAGTTTCGATTCCAGCCTTGGGTGACTGTGTGGAGTTTGTGCATTCTCCCTGTGTCTGCATGGGTTTCCACCGACATTCCAAAGATATGCAGGTTAGGTGGATTGGCCATGCTAAATTGTCCCGTCGTGTCTGGGGATGTATGGGTTAGGTGGATTAGCCATGGGGGAAATGTGAGTTATAGGGATAAGGTGTGGGTCTAGGATGCTCTTTGGAGGGTCAGTGCAGACTCAATGGGCAGAACAGCCTCTTTCCATGCTGTTGAGATTCTGTGATTCTATGAAAATGTTTGGTCAGGATACGAACACACAAGTGATCGAGAAATGGAATTTGATGAAGTTTTGTTTCTGGGGTTCCATCCTGCACAATTTCCTGTAGTTTAATGAATGATGTCGGCTAAATGCTGTTTGCTATGTCAATGGAAGAGTTTGCCATTTGCAATATGCTTCGCTCATCTTAATGGTTAGGCGTGAAACTCGAATTCAGAAATTAACAGCTGTAAGTGTGGTTCAAAAGTTAACTTAAATTTTATGTAGTTACTTTCAAAAAGAAACATGGTAGCTTTCTAAAAATATGAAACAAACATTTAATGAGTACACACAATTATTTATTTTTGTCAGAGTCTTTGTGCACTATAAGCCCTGTTCTGCAATAAATTGTTTTTATTTTTATATTTGTTTTGTGTAGGAAAGATGACAAAGACTACGCTTTAAAACAAATAGAGGGTACTGGAATTTCTATGTCTGCTTGCAGAGAAATAGCAGTAAGTAAATACTATTGTTTTTGTTTCAAATGGAAAACTGGAACAAAAAGAAAATGTTACTTTTTCTTGAGAGTAAACAATTTGTGACAAATTTAATAAAGCTCCTGTTGGCTATTGGAAATCAAACAATTAGTCAATTTGAAATGTGGACTAGGCACAACATTGTGTATTGCCAAAAAAAATTCTGAATCCAAACAAGTAATTGCCCATCCCCATAAGGATGACATCTAAATGTGCTGATTGCAAATTTCTTCTTTGTTAACTGTGAGTTCTTCTGCTGAGAACTTACATTGAGGTCTTGTGTACTTTTTATTGTGTTAGATGGATATTGATTTATCTCATTGCCATAATGACAAAAAAGACTGCAGTTTGTTTAAAAATTGTGCTGTTTATTTAAACAGACACCACCAAAGGACAGAGATTCTTGGAAGAAGCATTAATCTTTGTAAATAATTTGGATGCATGTGAGGGAAGTGGAGAAAAAGAAAAATGGATATGCAACTTGTATAACATCTGTGGAATCAGGAAGTTACTTTACCTCAATAGCCCATTTTCTGAAAAGTAATTATTTTATAACCTTTCTCTAAAATAGCTTTGATTAGCGATTCTTCCTTTATCACTTGATCATAACAGCACAGAAAGAGGCCATTTAACCTATCAAGTGCATGTTTGATTATGGGATAAAGTGAGGGAAGGATTGTTGTAGTACAAGTACACCAATGTACTGATGCAACTTCTGCAAGAACTGTGTCTTCTTATTTTTGCCTTTAAAACTGGACTGCCATGAGAACTAGTAAGAACTGCCGATGCCGGAGTCTGAGATAACACTGTGTGGAGCTGGAGGAATTCAGCAGGCCAAGCAGCATCAGAGGAGTAGGAAAGTTGATGTTTTGGGTCGGTGTTATCTCTGCCATGGGAAAGAACTATCTTTTAAAAACAGGATTTACCAGGCTTGCTGCAGAACTTCACAGCAAGGAATTTGATTGTGAACTGTTTTTTTTTTGTGGCCATGGGTTTCTTCGGTATGCAGACAATCCGAGATTGAGGAGTTGTTTGCAATTGAAGCTGATTGGTTTTCCACTAACTGAAAGGTTTGAATTGGAAACAAATTACAGAAATGTAGGGATGGAGTACATAATGAATGGTCCGACCCTGGCTAGCACCAAAGATCAGATGGACCTTGGTGTGCATGTAAGTCAGTCCCTTAAGGTAGTGGGACAAGTAGATAAAGTGGTTAAGAAGGCATATGGGGATACTTGCCTTTATTGACTGAGACATAGCATTTAAGAGCAGGGTGGTGATACTGGAACTGTATAAAACCTTGGTTAGGCCACAGCTAGAGCATTATGTGACATTGTGGAATCCACATTCCCAGCTAGGAATGAGCAATAAAAATACTGGCCAAGCCAGCAATGCCCATATCCTATGAGAAAATAAAAAAAATTCTTTCGTCAAAAAGTGAATTATTTCTGTGGAAGGGCAACATACATATAGTTTGCATAAACAATACCTGTCAAAGCTACATGTATCAGACTAAATGTAAATACTACTTATCAGAATGCTGTCATCAAACAACTGTGTTTCATTACCTTTTCACATTTGCTGCACTGTGCTACTTCTACAACTTTTTATATAAAAGATAATTGATCATTCTGGCATTTATCTTGCAAATGGATTCTAGAAAAAAAAGCAGACTTATGGTTATAAACCATTATCATTGTGCATTTTTGATGTCGTAAAGGGCAGATTTTCAGTGAAGCTTGTATTATTGTTTTCATATACTATATGGCTACTTACAAATGGCACGTGCAAATGTAAATATATACCTTATTCCATCACTTTTTTTTATATTTACAGGAAATGTTAAGGATGTTTGTTTTCATCTGCTATGTAAGAAACTCATTAGATTTATGAATGTGAAAATAACCAGATTGGAGAAGTACTTCGTAATTGTTGTTTTTTCTGTTATGGTGGCTTAATATGTATTCCTCACCTCTGTAATAGGTTATTACAAGACTAGTTCGTGTTGAGGGGCTTTGAAACTTTCAGATTTCCATCTGTCTTGCATGCTTTGCGTTGCAAAGACTATGGTGTCTCAGTTATTGCCAAATAATATATATTTCATTTATACAGTTCATGAGAAGAAGAGGGGCTGGCATAATTGTCACTAAATTGGTAATTGAGTGTCCCAGGTTAATACTCTGAGGACGTGGGTTCAAATCCCAATATGGCAGGTAATGAAATTTGAATTCAATATAATCTGAAATTAAGAAAAAGTACTAGTAAGCACTGTTGATTGCTCACTAATGTTCTTTTGTAAAGGAAATCTGCCATCCTTAACTGGTCTGGCCTACATCTGACTCCTGATCCACAGAAATGTGCTTGACTCCTCATTGTCCTCTGAGTGCACCAAGCAAGCCATACATTTCAAGACAATTAGGCTGACATGCCAATCTTGCCAGCAATGCCCACACCCTATGTAAAAGTGGTGAAGTTTATTCAAAGGAGAAATGGGCAAACAAGTCTGGCTCAAAATAGAGGTTACTCTACAGTTGATCTGGATAAACATGAAATCCATGCACTTGTTAATACATTAAAAAAAAGCAAATGTTGGAAATACACAAAAACAAATCAGTATTTGATTGCAGAATCTTTGTTAATCTGTGCTGAAAAAATTAACCCTACTTTTTTCCTTCCATGAATCCATATTTCCGTTCTGTTTCTGCTTTTTGATTTTCTAGCATTTGCTGCATTCTTCATCTTTTATATCCAGTTTTCCAAATACTGCAAGTCCATGTTACTCTTGACTTGGGATTGTGCATCCAAGCATGCATTATGTAGTGCCACTTAGCTTCTCTGTTACAAAGCTTGCTGAAACAATAATAGTCTGTTATTCTGACACCAGAGCCGTGCAATCAAGTTCTGAATGGTGATTCAAACTTTGGATATAACATAATCCTTCCAAACATTTGCCGAATTTTGGAGTGATTGAAATATTACAGAACATGCCAACACAGAAACTGGTTTTTTGGCCCAACTTAGTTTATATCTCACTCAAACATTCTGGAACCTTCCCCATCACCAGAACGCTTGATATCCTTTACCCTCCTACAGGCTTCCCCTTAACTGTATTTACGTGATTTGCCTCAATTGTTCACTATGGCAATATGTTTCAAATTTTCTCTAATCTCTTGGAAGTGAAGTTTATTTTGAATTTTCTATTTTTTTTCCTAGCGGCTTCTAGTTTTGCCTTTTGCAATGTGGAAGCATCTGGTTCAAAACCTTCAATTTCAAATAACTTGCTTGCTTTTCCAAAAGACAATTTATTCTTTCCTGGTGGATATAACATAAGAACTTGGATTGGACAAGGCAATTCAGCCCCTTGAATTTACTCCATCTTTTGGTACGACCATAACTCATCTTGGCCTTAACTCCACTTTTCTGCCCAGCCTCTCTAAACCTTCAACCTGTTACTAATTTAAAAATTGTCTATCTCTTCCTCAAATTTACTCTATTGTGGCTTTCACCCCCTCTTGGTTAGTAAATTTCACAGATTTGCAAATTTCAGGAAAGTAGTTTCTCCTCATCGCTGTTTTTAATTTTGCTACTCCTTGTCCTAAAACTGTGACCTCTCATTCTCTAATTTCACAGTTCTAGTATTCTTGTAGTGAATTATTCTTGCACTCTCTCCTTTTACTTTTTTAGCCTTCTTTAAATCATTAGAGAATCATAAAATCCCTACAGTGTGGAAGCAGGCCCATTGAGTCCACACCATTGCTCTGAAAAACGGATTACCCAGATCCACGCTTCTATCCTATCCCTGTAACCCTATATTTCCAACCTAGTCCACTTAGTCTGCATATCGCTGGACAGCATGGGCAATTTAGATGGTCAATCCACCCAACTTGCACTTCTTTGGAATGTGGGAGGAAACCGGTGCACCTGGAGGAAACGCGCGCAGAGAATGTGCAAACTCCACACAGACAGTCGCCCGAGGCTGGAATTGAACCTAGGTCCTTGGCGCTGTGAGGAAAGGGGACGTGGCTGAAAATCCAACAAAGGCATGGAATGCAGATCATGTCAGAATTTCTTTTAGTTGCCAGGTTGTGTGCCACACATAGCTCTCCCCAATTTTTTTTTCTACTTGGAAAAATATGTTCGTTCTATAAAATCCAAGTTTGATTTCATGAGAAAATATTATGTATAAGTTGTACACATGATGTCAAGGTAACGTGCATGACTCAGATCCAGATTAGGTCTCTCTTCCGATCTCAATTACAGGTGAGGGAATGAAGCTACCTCTGGCAAAAGAAGCATGAAAGGGGACAGGTATGAGGTGCAGGAGGGATAGATTGGAAGAGGGTAGTGGCCTTTTAATTGTGGTGGTGACAATGATGTGAATTGGGTAGCCTGAGAAAGGGAATCTGCCTTCTCTGACAGTCCTGAGTATCCTCTCCCCACAAATCCAGCCATATATGTCTTGATTATTCAGATGTGTTGTGACATAGATCATCATACCATGGAGAGAATTATTTACTCAAGGGCGTTGACTCAGGAATAATATTTCTAGCCGCTGAACTTGGCACAAATTTACTTTTTATATTTGAGGGGTGAGTGCAGTTGCTAGCTATGTCAGCATTAGTTTCCCTTCCCAAAGTATCCTGATGATGTGGTGAGCTATTTCTCGCAATTGTTGCATCCATGATTTGTAAGTGTGGCCACAGTGCAGTCATGAACGGACTTAGAAGGTTTTGGCCCAGTGACTGTGAAGGAGTGGCTATATAATTGCAAATTAGGATGATGTGTGGCTTGGAGGAGAATTTGCAGGTCGTGGTGTTCCCATGTATCTACTGGAATTGACCTTCTCGATGGTAGAAGTCATAGGTTTGGAAGGTGCTGTCAGATGAGTCTTGATGAGTTCATGGAGATGATGCAATCATGGTGAGTAGGTTGGTATATTTCAGATGTTTGCATTGGAATCGTTCCCAGATGTCAAGGTTAATAATGTCACCTCTATGTGACCATAGTTGCTGACCAAAATGTAATTTTTCACAATTGTTTGTGTTCAAATTCATTTGCCAATTACATATCCATGCTGTAAGTTTAGTAATGTTGTCTTCTCTACTTGTGAAAATATTTCTCAGTATTGATTATTGCTCTTCATTTGATGGTATTGATTCCAAAGTCTAAATCATTAATATAAATGCGTTTTGCCTAATTTAGCAATTTAAAGATTTACAAAATACTGTTGTTTTGATTGTGCTTTGGGATCCTGCAATATTGGCAGAGGAGTACCCAATACACAGATTTAACAAAATCCATCCAACTACCTTTTCAGTAACGAAAAGGGAGAAAACTGCAGAAAATCAAGATGATTGTGGCTGCACCCACCACCCATTTCTTGAGAATAATCCATTACTTTAAGTTTTTAACCATCATGTACTGAACTTACCGATAGAGAATTTTCCAAATTTCTAACTTGTGCTCTGTTGTCAATTTATGGTTAGTACTTGGACAGCACTCCCCATACCATATGGGATACGTTGAGATCATTGTGTGGAATCAGGTCGTTTATTCCATCCAGCCTGTTTTGATGTTTTGCCTTAATTGACAGGTCATAGGCCAGGTTGTATGATTATGACTGTATCTGCTTCTGCATGAATACCTATGCCTGAATTTTGAGCTTCTGCCTTTTCTTTTAGCTTTGAAAGTAAACTCCACAGCTTCATGATTCTTTGTAAATAAGCTTCTTCTGCCGTTTAATCAAAACAACTTAGATTTATTTGTATATATGTGTGTCAACTCATTTTAAATTTCACAGTTCCTGACATGTCTGATTTTATCTGTATTGTGTACTTTCGATTTCAAACAATTATGCCACATAGACTCAACCTGAGTTCTAATGGGAAATACCACAGCTGTTCAAATCTTACTTGTTCTGGGTGACAACCTCTGACCACTCTGGTGTCTAGGCATCCTCTCCTGATCCTGGGAGAATAGGACATTCTGCCAAGCATGACCTTCTGGACCCTACTGCAAAACAAAGTGCCAATGTTCCTCTCTGTTCCATGTTCCAGGTAAATATAAAGAACCGTGCAGGGCAACTGCAGAATAGCAATGGTTATCCAAGTGCACCATGCCTTTTAAAGATAGCACAACACCAGAAATGCCAGTCCACCCTGGGCTGGAGGTGAAATGAGGTTAGAATCCAATGAGAGGGGCATGATAGGGGTGGCGTAGGTAGTTACTGAGGCACGTCTGGTAAGCTGCTCGGAAGACACTTTATGCCTTGCAGGGTGACATCCTCCATGCAACTCGACAGAATTAACTCTGCCAAAAAAAAATAAGAATCAGTCTATCGGGTTTGTTTGCAAATAGCCAAAGTATTAATGAGTGAAAGAAAAGTGGCTACATTCCCTGGATCTTTTCACTGATATTTAGAGATTGAATAGTAACCACTTCCTCTGGTTTGTAAATCATTACGTGGAGGTGCCGGTGTTGGACTGGGGTGGACCAAGTCAGAAATCACATGACACCACGTTATAGTCCAACAGATTTATTTGAAAACACAAGCTTTTGGAGTCTGTCCTCCTTCAGGTGTTAGTGAGAGAGGTAGTATCAGACACAGAATTTATAAGTAAAAGATCAAAGGCTCACACCAATGAGGATGTACTCAACAAACCTAAGATGCTGTTAAGTCTTTAATCAGTTAGAAGGTTTTAATTGATTTGATATGTATATGTAAATCCCAAATTCCTTTCACATCATGGTTCTGAGAGGTTTTATTCATGTAAAGAAGTGGTGACATTTTAGACAATGTTGTTAGGTGTGAGACCTTGTTTAGAATCTGTTTGTGTTTTGGTTTGGAGTCAGACTGGTTTTATTTCTAAAGTAGGAATTTCTAAAACACCATACTGACAGTCTATAAATTTGTGCTTTTTGAACAAAATAGAGTGTATCTGCAAATATAAATTCACCACATAGATTTGTGTGTGTGTGAGAGAGAGGGTATGCATGAGAGAGAGAGAGAGCGAGGGGAGGGTAGAGAGGGGTGTGTGTGTGTGTGTGAGTGAGAGAGAGAGTGTATAGTGTGGTGGGGTCACCTGTAGTGCGACATGAACCCAAGGTCCTGGTTGAGGTTGTCCTCATGGATAAACATGGCTATCAGCCTCTGCTCGGCGACTTTGCATTGTTGTGTATCCTGAAGTCCGCCTTGGAGGACGTTTACCCAAAGACCCAAGGCTGAATGTCTTTGACCGCTGAAGTGTTCCCCGCTGGGAGGGAACACCTCTGTCTGGTGACTGTTGCGCGATGTCCATTCAGCCATTGTTGTAGCGTCTGCATGATCTCGCCAATGTACCATGCCCCGGGGCATCCTTGCCTGCAGCGTGTGAGGTAGACAACGTTGGCCGAGTCACATGAGTATCTGCCGTGCATGTAGTGTGTGGTGTTCCCACGTGTGATGGTAGTGTCCATGTCAAAGATCTGACCTGTCTTGCAGAGATTACCATGACCGGGTTGTATAGTGTTTTGGTTGATGTTGTCCTGAAGGCTGGGCAGTTTGCTGCAAACAAACAACCGCCAAACCTTAAATAGACCATTGGAGGTGTGGGGAAGATCTTGCCAAGGTGCTCGTTATCATCGATAATGTGTTAAAAGTTGTGAAGAACATGGCGTAGTTTCTCTGCTCCCAGGAAGCACTGGATGACAAAGGGAACTCTATCGGACGTGTCCTGTGTCTGTCTTTTGAGGAGCTTATTATGGTTTTTTGTTGTGGCCTGTTGGAACTGACCATTGATAAGTTGAGCATCATTTTCTGTTCCTGTGAGGGTGTCCTTCAATACCGTCAGGTGTCTGTCTCGTTCCTCCTCATCTGAACAGATTTTGTGTATGCGTAGGGATTGTCTATCGGGGATGGTTGTTTTAATATGTTTCGGATGGAAGCTGGAGAAGTGCAGCATCGTGAAGTTATCCATGCGCTTGTGGTAGAGTGAGGTGCAGAGGTGCCCATCCTTGATGCAGATGTGTGTGTCTAAGAATGAGACTGATTCTAAAGAGTAATCCATGGTAAGTCTGATTGTGGGATGAAACTTATTGATATCACTATGTAGTTGTTTCAGTGATCCCTCGCTTTGAGCCCAAAAGAGAAAAATGTCATCAATGTATCTGGTGTATAACATTGGTTGGAGGTTCTATGTAGCAAAGAAGTCTTGTTCTAACCTTTGCGTGAAAATGTTGGCATAATGGGGAGCAAATCTGGTCCCCGTGTCGGTTCCATGTGTTTGGATGAAGATCTGGTTGTCAAAGGTGAAAACGTTGTGGTTGAGGATGAAGCAGCTGAGCTGTAGGATGGCGCCTGGAAATTGGCAGTTGGTATTGAGTACTGAGGCTGTTGCGGCAATGCCGCTGTCGTGGGGCATGTTGGTGTAGAGTGCTGAAACATCCATTGTGACGAGGAGTGTTCCTGGTTCGACTGATCTGTGGGTGCTGAGTTTCTGCAAGAAGTCTGTAGTGTCGCAACAGAAGCTGGAGGTTCCCTGTACAATGGGTTTTAAGATGCCTTCGACATAGCCAGAGAGGTTCTCACTCAAGATCGTTCAAGTGTGTTGGCTATGTGCATCTTTGGAAGGCCGTAGAAGTCCCCTACATGGGAATTATGTGGGATGAGAGTGCGTAGGGTACACTCAAGGTCTGGATCAAAAGTCTTGATCGCTCTTTGAGTTGATGGGTGTGTTCTTTGGCCTGTTCGGCAGGTAGTTGACTGTAGTGTTCCTAGTTGTTCAGTTGTTGGTACACTTCCTTTCAGTAGTCCATTCTATTCTGTATGACAGTGGCTCCTCCTTTGTCTGCTAGTTTGACAATGTTGCGATTGGTCTCGGAGCATGGATGGAGTTGTATTGTGCCTGGGTGGAGTTTCGCACAAGCTTGTGCAGCTGATAAATCTGGCATTCACACGTTCTCTGATGGCTTGAGCATACCTGTCAAGCCCTGGGCAATAGCCCTCCAGAGAGGTCCAATTCGACTCCTCCTTTGCCCGCTCCACCATGGATCTCTCTGACTGATCTGGTTCGTTGGTTGTGTCATTGGACTCACTGCTGACATCTTGGAAGAATTCCCAGAGTTGCATTCGTCTGATGAATTCCTCTGTGTCTGCTGCGAGACTGGTGGGGCAGAAAATGAGTCCTCGGCTGAGAACTTCAGTCTCGTCCAGTTGAAGGATGTGGTCAGAAATCACACGACACCAACGGTTCACACCATTTACGTATGCATGTTAATCAATTAAAACCTTAGAACTGGTTAAAGATTTAACAGCATCTTGGGTTTGTTTAGTACTTCTTTATCAATGGTGTGAACCTTTGATCTTTTACTTATAAATTCTGTGTCTGATACTACCTCTCTCACTCACCTGAAGATGGACTGAAGCTCCGAAAGCTTTTGTTTTCAAATAAACCTGTTGGACTATAACCTGGTGTCGTGTTATTTCTGACCTTGTCAATCATTGAAGGGGCATCATTGGGCTAAAATTCTGGAGCTTCCCCCTAACAGCATTGTAGATGTAACTACACCAAATAGCCTGCAGCAGTTCAAGAAGGCAACTCAGCACTTGCTTCTCATGGGTAACTAGGCTTAGCCAGCAAAACCCACCTTCCATGAATGAAATGTAATATTTTAGAAATGCTGTCATATTCTGAAAGTGTACTGATTAAATAGCTAAAAAGAATGAATTTGAGGTTAGAATTTTTCTGAATCCGCATTGGTTTTAGGAACATGTAATACTGTCCTTCAAGCTGTGAATTGGTGGAGACTTGTATTTGCAGATGAGACAAAACTTGTAAGTATTGTAAAGTCTAAGGAAGATAGTGTTGAACTTGAAAAGGATATCGGCAAGTTGGTGGAATGGGTGAACAAGTAGCAGATCATGTACAAAATAGAGAAATGTGAAGTGATTCATTTTCATAGGCGAGAAAAGATAAAGGGCACAATTTTAAAAGAGGTGCAGGAGCAGAGGAGTCTGTGTGTATGTATGCATAAATCATTAATGGTGGAAGGATAAGTGGAGTGTGTAGTTAATAATAAAACATGTCATATTCTAGACTAACTGAGGCATAGGGTACAGCTGCAAGGGGGTTGTACTTGGCTAAGACACCTGTTTGTCCTCAGCTGGAATATTGCTCTTGTCTAGACACTACAGTTTAGGAAGGGTGTGATGCCATCAGAGAAGGTGCAAGGACATTTATGAGAATGGCTTCAGGAATGAGCAGCTTTGGATATGAAGATAGGTGGAGAAGTTGGGATTTCTTTTCTTGCAGAAGAGCCAGCAGAGAGGAGAGTTGACAATCATGTTGGGTCTGGATAGAATAGATGGGGAGAACTTATCACTTGATCAGCAAAAGGAACAAAATCCATAAGAGAGAGGTTTTTCATGCAGTGAGCAGTTAGAGGCTGGAATTCACTTCCTGATTGTATAGTCAAGACTGGTTCAATTAATGTATTCAAACCCAATTCAACTGCTATTTGAAAAGGAGCAACGCAGAAGGTTACAAGTGTAAAGCAGAAGAATGGCATTATGTGAAATGCTAGTTTGGATAACTGGTGCAGTCACCATGAGCTGAGTGGCCCTCTGAGTTCCAGAGGGGAGGGGAGATTGACTGCCATAGAGTCATAGAGTTATACAGCTGGAAACCGATCGTTCATGCCAACTAAGTTTCCCAAACTCAATTAGTCCCACTTGCCTGCATTTGGCTCATGTCCCTGTAAACATTTCCCATTCACGTACCTATCCAAATGTCTTTTAAATGATGTAACTGTACCATTTCCTCTGGCAGTTCATTCCACAGACTACCCTCCGTATGAAAACATTGTCCCTCAAGTCCCTTCCCTTGACATCAAGTCCACGGTAGACTGACTATGGTATCAAGGAGCCCTAGGAAACCTAAAGTCAATGGGAACCGGAGTGGTGGAGGTGGGGTAGAAGCCTGCTGGTTGGAGTCACACTCAGCGCAAGGGAAGGTGGTTGGCATTGTTGGAAGTCAATAATCCCAGCTCTGCAAGTGTTCATCAGGGTATTTTTTTATTTTTTTTTTTGCCAAATCACCGTGACTTTTTTGTTGTTTATAGTTGTTAACCGCCACCAGTAAATCACCTATGCAGCCAATTAAGATATTTATATGCTTTAAGTGCAATGCAAACCATTAAAAGTGAGGGAGAAGTAGGGAGGTTGGGAAAGGGCTAAATCAAAATAAAGTTGAATCGGTGTTCCTCAGAGTATTGTATTACTTCCAGACGTTTTTAGCTGCTTCATCACCGACAGTCCCTCCATCCTAAGATCAGAAGTGGGGTTATTTGCGGCTGATATCACTGTGTTCAACTCAGATATTGAAGTAGTCTATTCCAAGTGCAGCAAGATCTGGACAATATCCAAGCTTGGGCTGATCAGTGGCAGGTAACGCTGCACTTCACAAGTGGCAAGCTATGAACATCTCCAACAAGAGATAATCCAACCATTGTCCTTGGGCATTCAAGGGCATTATCACTAAATCCCCAGCTATAAATATCCCATTGACAAGAAACTGAACTGGACTAACCATTATAAATATTGTGATTACAAGACTGGTTCAGTGGCTAGGGATCAGGCAGTGAGTAACTACTCTCTTGACTTCCCAAGATCTGTCCACCATGTGCTAGGCACGTGTCAGGAGTGTGATAGAATACTCACTGCTTGCTTGGATGAGTGGAACTGAAACAGCACTCAAAGCTTAATACCATCCAGCACAAAGTAGCCTGCTTGTTTGGCTCCCATATCAATATACTTCCATTCACCCACCAGTGCTGCAGTGACAGTAATGTGTTCCATTGACAAACTGATCTAGGCTAACCATATAAATATTGTGATTACAATAGCTGGTCCGAGGCTAGGAATCTTGCAGTGAGTAACTACCCGAATAGTCCACTATCTATAAGGCACATATCAAAATTGCCCTCCACACCATACCCTACCCTGACTTGGAATTATATTTCCATTCCATCACTGGATTAAAATCCTGGAGTTTCCCCCCTCACAGCATTGTGGATGTAACTGTACCAAATGGCCTGCAGCGGCTCAAGAAGGCAACTCAGCACATGCTTCTCGAGGGTGACTAGGGATGAACAATGAGTGCTGGCTTAGCCAGCAAAACCCACCTTCCATGAATGAAATGTAATATTTTAGAAATCTTGTCATATTCTGAAAGTGTACTGGTTAAATAGCTAAAAAGAAGTTTTTAAAAAAAAAAGAAACAGGCACAGGTTGATGAATTCAGTTTGATATGGAGAATTCCTTTTAAAGAAATTGTGCAATTGAGCAATAGTTCTTTTGATTCTTTGTAAACAGCCAGTACAAGTTTGTCCATTGTCCACTTAAAACCTTCATCTCTTAAACTTTTTTTTAATGCCAAAATAATTTTAAGTGCAAGAAAAATGTATTGGTCACTATAAAATTTTGGGCCTGGAGTGTAAATTAAGTTAGTAATTACATTTAAAAATCTCAAGATTTTAAGAATAAACATGAATTGAAAGACGTATTAACTCTCAGACAACAGACGAGTACATTTCAGTTGTCGTAACCTTAATACGGTATATTTTCTTCCACAGTTGCTGCGGGAGTTGAAACACCCAAATGTTATTGCTCTCCAGAAAGTATTTCTGTCACATGCAGACAGGAAAGTGTGGCTATTGTTTGATTATGCCGAACATGATCTCTGGGTAAGATCTACCTTTCTGGGACTGCTAAGTATTTAGTACAACATTGCTTAATTTTACTGCTTATGCCTCTAAGCTAGCCTGAATGTTTGAACTTCATCTATTTCAAAAGATTGTGCAGTTGATCTATTTGGTACCGTATTAATGTCAAATTGACTAATCATAGCTCACATATTCTAAGTGATTGAATAGCTACAAAGTGAGTATCTAATTTTTTTGCCAAGTTCCTTCCACACAATTTTGTGCAGAATTTGGTATGGAATTGTTGGAACCTAATGAAAAGGAAATACAAATTATTGTCTTCTTCAGACTTGCCTAGCTGGTTGGTAAGAGGCAAGTTTCATTTTACTGTTTCCTAATTCCACTTGCCTAGTAAAATTGAACAAGTGAAAGATTATGACAAGTTGCAATAACTTTCATTGTTTTGCAGGGAATACGTCCCCAGAAAATGTTATCCCACTCTTTTTATTCAGCAGAGAGTTCTTTGAGTGGATATAGTAGATGTGTTGTATTTGGACTTACAGATGTGTTTGATAAGGTACTGCACAAAAGTTTGTTATAAGAGAAGAGCCCATGGTGTTGGAGGTAGCACATTGGCATGGATAGGAAACAGCAAGTGGGGTTATGGATTCCTTTTACAGGTTAGCAACCTGCAATTAGTGGGGTTCCACAGGGATCCATGCTGGGGCCACAACTCATTCATGTTAATTAAATGGAGGAAGGAAGTGAATGTCGCCAAATTTGCAGATACAACAATAAGTGAAAAGGCAAGTTGCGAGAGAGATACTGATCAGTTAAATAAGTGGGCAAACAATTGGCAAATGGAGTACAGTGTGGGAAAATGTGAAACTGTACATTTTGGAAGGGAAAACAGTAGACCCATGCTATTTAAATAGAGAAAAACTGCAGAAAGCTGCAACACAAAGTGACTTATAGAATACTTGTGCATGAGACACTGAAAGCTAGCACGCAGATTGCAGCAGGTGCAATCAAGAAACGTAATGGAGTGATGGCCAGTGTTTTAAGCGGGTTGGAATAGAAGAGTAGGGAAGTCTTATGGTAACTGTACAAGGCGTCGGTGAGATTCCTGCAACAACTGCAAACCTTTTTGGTCCCCTTATTTAAGGGAAACATGTTATTTCGTTGGGGGCAAATCAAAAAATGTTGACTAGGATGATCCCCAGGATGTCTTATGGGCAAGGGTTAAACAGGGTTCAGGGGTAACTTGATAGAGGTTTATAAAATCATGAAGGGCATAGATAAGATGAACAGCAAAGACCTTTTCCCTAAGGTAGGGGAGTTCAGAATGAGAGGTCCTATTTTAAAGTGAGAGGAGAAAGACTCGGAAGGGATAAGGGGCAACTTCTTCCATACAGAGGGTGGTTTGTACGTGAAATGAACTGTCAGAGGAAGTAGATGCAGGTACAGTTACAGCATTCAAAAGACATTTGGACAGATACATGAATAGGAAAGGTTTAGAGGGATATGGGTCAAGCACTGGTAAATGGGACTAGCTAGTTTGGGAAACCTGGCCAGCATGGATGAGTTGGACTGAAGTGTCTGTTTCTTATGTTGTGTACTCTTCCTGTAGGCAGGGACTCTACTCATTGAAGTTTCAAAAAAATGAGAGGGGAATTCATTGAAACATACAGGGTTATTAACGGACTTGACAGACTAAATGCTGATAGGATGTCTAGGACCAGAGGGCATAGTCTCAGGATAAAGAGGTGCCAATTTAAGACTGAGATGAGGAGGAATTTCTTCCCTCAAGGGGTTGAGAGTCTTTGGAATGCCTTGCCACATAGCTGTCAGGGTAGAGTCATGGTGTATATTTAAGGCTGAGATGGATTCTTGATCAGTTGGAGAATCAAGGGTTACAGGCAAAACACAGCAAAGTGGACATGAGGAGCATTGTCAATTATGATCCTATTGAATGGCAGAGCAGGCTTGAGGGGTCAAACAGCCTACTCCTGTTCCTATTTTGTATGGGCTAATTTACATAACATTTAATAGCCAGTTAGAGTACAATGTTTATTTTTAATTTAATTGTATTTTCAAGTGTTTGACAATGCATCTCTTTAGTTGGTCAATGTTATAGTTGAGCAAAAAACCCTCTACTTTCCACAATATGAACATCTTGTGTATTAATTGCTTTATACTATAATTAATTTCATTCTTCAAGTAGCGAAGAAGAATGTTCGTGAAAATGAATGTTACTAACTGGGCTAAGACCAGCAGAAGCGATGGTCTACAGAATTTCATCAGAGGTCAACTTTATTTTGTTTTTACAGCCTCTCTTGATTTACTTAAAAAGAAATTAACACTGAAAGCTATGCTACAGAAAACAAACTGCATTTCTTATGTCAAATAAATTGTGTGTGCAGCTGACCTATGACTGAGCTTTGAGGAATGAAGAAAGGCTATTCAACCCTTCTCATTCAGTCTGCCAAATTCTTTTGTTGTGCAGATTGCAAGAGTATGTTTATCAAATTTCACTTTAAAACCTGTACCTCTGCTCTGCTCTGCTGAATCAGCTTAATTCTGCTAGCAATAGAGTTTTTGCTGCAGTACTTAGCAGTCTGCACTTTTTTATTCAATGTCAAAGTTGTTATTTCTTAAAAATGTAGCAAGTAAGTTTAAGTTTTTAATCTTGCTTTCCAGTGTTTATTTTTTCAGCTTGTTATCTGGCCACTTATCTATTTCTGACATTATTTCAAAATTCATCTTAGAAACCGTTGTTAGTTGTAACTAATCTATGGAATCCATTAAGAAGTAATGCCAATTATGTTGTCTTGTTTTTCATCTCTAAAGTCAGGCTCTTAGAAGCACAGACAAATTTCTATTTAGCATTTTATTCAGTTGTCACTAAGAGTTGACAGTGGTTCGGTTAAATTAATGATGAACTATCTACGTAAAATTATCTTTTATAGTTGGTAAAGTCGATTTGCATGTAATGCTAATTATGTAATATTCTAAATAAGTAGTTATTCATAAAATTTTATATTTTCAGCATTTCTTTTGCTTGTAAAGTACAAATCAGAATGAAGCATTGCTTATTCCTTGGACCACTTTTGCTTGGAAGTAATAAGTTATTATGCTCTTCAGGAACCCTTGTGCATTGACTAGCTGCAGAAGGAATTCAGTCGAATAACATTTTAACTGATTGAATGTTCGTTGTAAGTCAGTTGAATTTTGGTTGAGCTTCTAATGCATAAATGTATTACATTGCTTCAGCAGTATTTTTATTGCATTTTGGATGTTTAATGCAAGAAAAATTTTTGGATGGGGGTTTCATTTTAGGTAAATACAAATGGAAATCCTTTTTGAAGTGTTCAGATTTTGAGGGAAGAATACATGTCAGTGTCTTGAGGTAAGGGATTTTCAAAATGCTTGTCTAACACCCAAGGAATTATTCTCCGGAGTGCACTTCAGAAGTAAAATAGTCCAAGTCTTCGAATCTCCTTTTTCCATTTCTTTAATAAATATTTTCTTTTTCTTTTCTCAGCACATAATCAAATTTCACAGAGCTTCTAAAGCAAACAAGAAACCAGTTCAATTACCTCGAGGGATGGTGAAGTCCCTATTATATCAGATTCTAGATGGCATTCACTACCTGCATGCTAACTGGGTGTTGCACAGGGATCTGGTAAGTGATTTGTCAAGGGTATGTGAAATGGATGCCTGAATTGTCAGTGGCTAGGTGGGAATAATTTTATCATTAGTTACTTTAGGGACAGTATCTTACTTGAAATATACAATGAGGGGTTTAACTGGAGTAAATGCTGAATAACAGAAGTGCCATATGTTTCCCTTGGCGACTTGACATTGATACTAAGAAGAAATTTAACAAATGAGTGAATTATATTGCCACACTTATTCCACTTAAACCATTTTCCTTTTGAGCACATTTCCTTGTGTTACTGAATACAAAAACATCCACAAATTGTGGAAATGATATCTTGAAAGTAATTAATTTTGCCAACCCTCATCTGGAAAAAAGAAACCTGTAAGTTCAAGGCAGGATACCCGTAATCCTGTCTTCAAATTTAACATTGTGACTTTTTAAAAAAAAACTGCTTTTTTTTTTGTAGCATTTGTCCACTTCCCCAACTACTTGATAAATTGTAGGGAGCTCCCATGCAGATCCTTGAAAAGATTTATTAATTTCAAAGCATCAGTGTTTAAGACAGCTCAACCTAGTTTGAGCCACTGAGTCGGGAGCTGATTTTCTGGGGTGTTTTATCAGATTAAGTTTGCTCTTTAAATTCCAGCTCTTGAGGAAAATTAGTTTGTTCCAAAGTCTCTCTGACCCTATGTATTGTGTACAGAGTGGCTAGGAGATGATATTTTCAATAAATATATAACATAAGCTCTTCAGGATCATGCCTCATGGTAGACTGGTTAGCAAGGTTAGATTGCACAGAATAGAGGGAGAACTAGCCGTTTGGATTCAGAACTGGCTTGAAGTTAGAAGACAGAGGGTGGTGGTGGAGGGTTGCTTTTCAGACTGGAGGCCTGAGACCAGCGGTGTGCCACAAGGATCAGTGCTGGATCCACTGCTTTTAATCATTTATACAAATGATTTGGATATGAACATACGAGGTATGGCTGGTAAGTTTGCAGATGACACTAAAATTGGAGTTGTAGTAGAAGACAGTGAAGAAGGTTACCTCCAGAGTATAATGGGATCTCATTCAGATGGGCCAATGGGCTGAGGAATGGCAGATGGAGTTTAATTTGGATAAATGAGAGATGCTGCATTTGGGAAAGACAAATCAGGGCAGGACTTATACCCTTAATGGTAAGGTCCTGGGGAGTGTGGCTGAACAAAGAGACCTTGCAGTCAGGTTCATAGTTCCTTGAAAGTGAAGTCGCAGGTAGATAGAATAGTGAAGAAGGTTTTTGGTATGCTTGCCTTTATTGGACAGCGCATTGAGTATAGGAGTTGGGAGGTCATGTTGTGGTTGTACAGGACATTGGTTAGGCCACTATTGGAAGACTGCGTGCGATTTTGGTCTCCCTGCTATAGGAAGGATGTTGTGAAACTTGAAAGAGTGCATGGATAAGGTAAAAAGGCAAGGTCTTTTCCCCAGAATGGAGTAGTCCAAAACTAGAGGGCATAGGTTTAAGGTGAGAGGGGAAAGGTCTAAAAGGGATCTGAGAGGCAACTTTTTCACGCAGAGGGTGGTGTATGGAATGAGCTCCAGAGGAAGTGGTGTGGACTGGTACAATTACAACATTTAAAAGGCATCTGAATGGGTATATGATTAGGAAGGGTTTAGAGGAAAATGGGTCAAATGCTGGCAAATGGAACTAAATTTATTTAGGATGTCTGGTCGGCACGGACGAGTTGAACTGAAGGGTATATTTCCATGCTGTATATCTCTATGACTCTATGTAAACTTTTGTGTTAACTTTTTGCACCTTTTTAGCTCCAGTACTGTGTTCTGAAAACAAAACTTTCCATGTTAATGAGCTCCATATACGTTCTTTGTTCATCCCTATTGTCGTCTTCTTGCCACATAATATCATATGGTCCTCCCCCTTCAGTAATTTTCCTTCATGCCTGGACTTGCCTTTGATCATGTCCAACTTCCAGTATTTATATTGCGATTAATTTAATATGCAAGGGTAACCCTTTTGAATCTCCGTCCTATTTTGCATGTTTCAATGTGTATGGATTGATTGATTGAAGTAACATGCTGTGCATTATATGTTACAACTAAGTTCATTTCAATAATTTCTTGTGACAGTATTTGTGTATTATTTTACTATAACTGCAATGTGAAAATCTAATTACATTGAAGGTTATTTACAGCCATCATTTGACATTCCAATGGTAGATTTATCTTCAGCCTATATCAACAAAGTAACAATTGACGCAATCTGCTACTATAATGCATTAAGTAATGTGCAGCTTACTAGTGTTTTGCCCAAGTTCAAGATTAGTGATGTGTGGCTGAAGAAAATTTAGTCGTTTGCTATAATAACAATCTTGAATGGTGAATGTTCAATGTATGGTCCGTTTTTGAGTCTTGGATTCAAGGTAGATTTTTATGAATTGCTGGATATCCAATTGGTTTTCTTCCCTTTCTCTGGACGTCTGACTCACTTTCATGATCATAAAATCATAAAAGAAATGTCTGCCTTTGCCACATTTATTGAAACTTGTGGAATGATGAATAGATAAGTTCACTTTATCATATTGAATTAGAACAGAAGGAATTGTGGGGACACGGGAAGATAAATATTCAACATGGTCTGGTTGGGCTGAACAAACCATTTCTTGGCTGTCACTTCCATGTGTTTTACTGCATTTGTAGAATGTTTCTGTAGTTCTCCTTTTGATAAGTCTGTTCAAGAACAATGTGAGTCAATGGATTGATATGTTGTCCTTTCAACATTGTGGCTGTTTTCCAAATGTAACCTGGACTGATGATAAATTTCTCTTTCCTGGCTGCAAGTGTCTGACATGGCATTTCAACTCATTCCAAAGATACAAAATTATGTACACTTCAGAATTAATTTGCTATCTTGGTTGTACTGCAAGGTTTGTTGCTATCAAAGGTAGAAAGGATCACACTTGGTGCTGAGAGAGTTTCTGGTTAAAATAGATTTGTTGGTGAAGGATAAAGTGAACATTTTATCTAGATGTTGATTTTTGAGTCCTAAGACTAGAGAAACATTCTGTGATCTCTGTCCATCACAAAATTATGCAAGTAAAAATAATAACCAACTGACAAAAAATGCATCTCCCATTGATTAACCTGCTCAATTACCCTCTGAATTTAATGGAACATGGCATTTTGCATGGTACATTTTAACGATTTATGGCTGCTTTGACTTCTTGTTCACTTCTTGTACTAATTGAAAAGCTGGTTTTAAATTTGACCACTTGAGGGTCTGTTTTGTTATTTTGATAGGCATATTGTTGGTTGGACTCTTGGATTGGTCTTTAATTTAGGTGACTGTTGTTGTTAAAACCTTTTGCATAATAATTGCAGTTTGGAAATGCATGCAACTTGAGAACCTTCTAAACTTATTTGAGGTGGCAAGAGACAGACAGATGAGATCCATGTACAATAGTGTCACCGTATAGAACCTATACATTCAAAACTAATCAGTGGAGCTTACTGTAGTCCAACCGTCGTTGTTTGTTGCTTCTTGTATTACTGAAGTAAAAATCTTGCATGTTTGATGCCAAACCATATCCTGTTAAAAATGAATGCCGTAAAGACTACCAATAAATCAATAATGATACTTAATTAATATGTACAACATTTTTCTTAGTACTATTTCAGCATGCATTCCCTCAAACAATAAATATTAGTTTTCCATGCATAACCTTTACTTACTAAATAGATTAGAAAGTCTTCAACTGCATATTCTGTTGTGAAGTATAGAATCACATCTGAATTTCCTCATTTTACTACATGAGTAAATTTTTGAAGTTGCTGACAGCTTTAGAGGCATAATAATGGCAAAGACTGACACAGGATATGCAAAATCTGGGTCATGGAATTTTAAAGATAGAAATGGAGTTGCCCGTCATGTCTATGCTGGAGATCTTGGTCTCATTACCTTGCTACTTCCCCATGTCTCTTTTTAACTTCTTTTCTCTCTAATGATTCTGTTCCCCATCACTGTTCCTTGTGGGGTGTTCATTTCCTGACAAACTGAAATATTTCTTTATTTTTTAAAGGTTATCTGAGACATATTCATGATCTTGAGTGTATGTGCACTAGTTATCAACTCTTCTTCATTAGAAGTAGTTTTCCCAATTAACCTCATTAAAACTGCTCTCTATAGCTAAAATAAGAGCAGAGTTAAGGTTATACATGTCCCTTGGGTGGCATCCTTATTTTTCACCACTTCTGCCCTTTAAACTTCTTTCAATGCTGACGCACCCAATTCCATTCACCCGATTTTTATTAACCATTTCTGTTTTTGAAAATACGTATAACCTCTGCTGCATTTTCTTCGTCACAATGCTCATTTGCCCAGTGAGCTCTTGAGAATAGCTAATATGGATGTAATAAACTTAAGTTTGTATTAATATTCTACCATGTCTCCAGCTGTATAGTCTATCCATTTCTTTAGTGAAGCAATCTTTTGGCATGGCTGAATAGAGAGGTGTTGAGAAGGAACTGGATACTTAGACAGCTATCAATAATGTTGTTTTATTTTCTTTTCCTCTGAAGGG